>NW_022196914.1:49967286-49977839 GCF_008632895.1 Mastomys coucha
ACACACACACACACACACACACACACACACACACACACACACACTCCTGCTTTAGTCACCTCATTTTTCTGTTCTCTGGAGAATTTGGATGTATCCTATCTCTAACACATTCTGTCAAATCTCTTTTGTTTTCTTTGTCACTTTGTCTACCCCTCAACTGAATGTCACTTTCAAACATGGCTGCTTTCTTGCATAAAATAAATTTATCTCAATTGTTTGGGATTAAAGGTGAATACTACAGGCATATCTGTATTTCAGCCAGATCACACAGACCTGGAAAGTCTTTGGATGTAAACCCTTGCCATAGCAGTCATGTTGCTGGATTAGAATTTCTCTATACAAATGTACATGAATTACTCTTTTTAAAGTTTAGGAGAAATCAAAATGCTCCAAGGTAAATAAAACTTAGAAAATGACTCCTCACACATCTATCCTTTGAGAATAATAAGATTCCTCAGTTTGCAATGAAAGAATATCAGCCAGTGTGAATTCACAGGAGAAATATCAATCACAGATGGCTGCATCTTCACAGGCAAAGATAAAACAAAGAAAGAGATGGGAATATATATTTTTTAATTTTAACTCTTACTTAACTGCTAATTGATTTATACAAGATAAAAGCACAAAGTAATAATTATGAAACTAAGTTGATAGGCATATACCATAAAAAATGTATAATTTTTGTAACATAGAATATACATTGGAGTAGACAGGGAATATAACAATATTGGAGCACATTTTAAAGTATTATGATTACTTATAGCAATGTAAACTAGAATTGTATGGATTTTTTGTTTTGCAAGTCAATCAAAATCATTAAATATAAGTAAACAACACAGTAAAATAACTAATAACTTACAAAATTAATATATTCTAAAATACCTATTTAACACAGAATACATTAATGAAGAAATAGACAATAATAAGACATAGAAAGAAAATAACAAATGAGTAGCAGAAATAAATAAATGTCTTATCTATATGAAACACATATAACAATACTGTTTATTTTTAACAAAAAATGTTAAAAAGAAACAATATAATATATATGACCAGAGTATAACAACAAAAAGAACAATGGTGTTGTGATACTAATAACAAATAAATAGATCCTATAACAGAAATGTTTACCAGATTAAAAATATATTTTATAAAGCAATAGCAATAACCTCTTAAGAACAAATAGAGGAAAAGAAAAAAAAAAACACATAGAAACCGCAAATGTCAAAACCCATTGTCAGGCACAAAATAAAACTGATAGAAATAAAAGAATAGATAATTCAATAATAATTGAATTGGAGATTTTAGTGCACTAGTTTCAATACAAACAACTATGAGAATAGTAATAAAGAAACAGAAGGATTTAAGAACAGTTAAGTAGACATGAACAATTTCTAAATGACCCGCCTCTAAACTGTACATTTTAATCAATTCTGTGTGAAATTTTCTCACTATCCCTGAAAGAACCCAAACGGAAGCAGAAAACAAGGACCAAAAATTTTCTATGATAGACATCTTTAAGCTTGTTTTCTCTGACCACAATAGAATGCAATTAAAAATCATAGCAGAATGATATTTAGGAAATAAACAAGTAAGTGAAAATTAGCATTACTAATGAATGAAGGTCCAAATATGAAATCACACACAAAGTTTCACTACAGATGAACATGAACAATTGCAGAATATACCATGAAAAGACAAAAAACTAATTGTCTTTTCACCAATTGTTCTTGCCACCAATTGCTGCATATATTCTTATATAGTATGTACAGAAAGGTGATATCAATAGCTAGAGACCAAATCTTTCATGACTTCTTTTTTAAAAAGATTTATTTATGTATTTATTTATTTTATGTATATGAGTACACTGTAGCTATACAGATGGTTGTGAGCCATCATGTAGTTGCTGGGGATTGAATTCAGGACCTCTGTTCACTCCGGTTGGCCCTGTTCACTCTGACCCAAAGATTTATTTATTATTGTATCTAAGTACACTGTAGCTGTTTTCAGACGCACCAGAAAAGTGCGTCACATCTCATTATGGGTGAGCTACCATGTGGTTGCTGGGGTTTGAACTCAGGACCTTTGGAAGAGCAGTCAGTGCTCTTAACCGCTGAGCCATCTCTTCAGCCACCTTTCATGACTTCTTAAAGAGATTTTCTTTTATGGAGAATTAGCAACAATAAAAGAGCTAATAGTAATAAATTTCCTTGAATACAGATTAGTAAGCAGAAATAAATAAACTCTAACTCATCTCCCTAGATTTACATTTTGCTTTATTCATTTGCTTTGCTCATGGCTCAAATTATTTAATCTCTGTGTATCTTGACTATCTCTTATGAGAAATGTAAGTGTTCACTGATTTTTTAGAGAAAGTTTTACTGCTTTGACAGTAAAACTTTATTTGTAGGTAAATTCTCAGAATAGAGACCAACAGGTAAAAAATCCTACTTAAGGATTTACCTATATCATTGTTGAAATTCTGAAATAGAATAGAAATCCTTAGAATGTTTTCAAAGGCTGTTTAAATACTTAAGATCTAACAAAGATAATGGCAATAGTGATTTGTATGTAAAATGATGGGAAAGGCCTCTGAGAGTACACTTGACTGGACTTTGGTGTAGACAAGGTTGCAAGAGTATCTCAGATTGATCCTTGGCTTTCTGCTTAAAGGAAAAGATGGATGAGGAGTCTGAATGTCAAGGCAGGAAAGACGACCTCTATTGCGGGTCTGGATTATGTACAGATGGTCCATTTGAGCACACAGATACACCAAATCTGAAATCCAGAGATGCTGATTTTCAAGTGGTTGTCAGATAGATGAATGAGATCATCTTTGAAAAAAAATGTATAAAGAGAAAACGAACAGGAGAACAAGGATTGAAACTTGGAAAACATTTAAGTTATGGCAGAGCTGGAAAAACCTGCAAAACAAAGATTCAGTGGTGAGAGATTTATAAGAACCAGGAGAGAATACCATCATAAAACCTAAGGGAATAAATCATTTTAAGTACATATCATAAGAATACTACTCAAGGCTGCAAAGATGACCCAAGGAGTATCTCAGTTGTATCTCCAGAACAGGAATGTGGAAGAAGCAGCAGCCAGGTTATACTCCTTGACTGAGTTCAAATCATCAACAAAAGTCTACCCTAATGTGCATGAAAATAGTTCAAAGGCGGGTATTTAGTTTACTTGCCCCCCAACATAGTTGGTCTGTAACATAAACTGTCTCATATGTAGAACTTAATGTTTTCCATGGTTAAAGCTCAAGCATTTTTCTGGTGGCATAGCTAGACTGAGATTTTGCGAAACAACACTATAGCATAGTTCAGCTGAAATCTACAAAACATCTCAAGAATTTCTGGGTTACGATTAATTCCAAGATGGATCTAGTCTGTTCAGACTCAGAGGGCTGCTCCCCTATGGAAGGATAGTCAATATGCATCGAGCAGGAGCAGTTGGTGGTATGGATCATGCTCACTTTCTGCAACAGTTCATTTAACCCTTAGGTAACCCAGCAGTCAGGAACTATTGTTATCTTCAGAGTAGATGTAATGTCGATTGAGAAGCAAGCTGCCCACAGTCAGCAGGGCTATAATCAGTGAGTGTTTCAGATTTGAATGTCATAAAAAAAATCTACAAACTTAGGTTTGTTCATTTTGATTCTATGTATATGCTCCTATGATCAACTCATGAGGACACTTTTTTGTCAAAAGACAAATCTGATGATAGTCGACTAGTACATTTCATCAGTTATACAGAGAAAATACGTTCTGAGATATTCTGAAAAGCTAGGTACTCACATCACAATTTGCAATGCTCATAGTACTTTTAAGATTTGCTTAAACGGGAAATTCTAGTAAAAAGATCTGAAATCAACTCAAACTTTTAATGGTTCAGGCTCCTGAATACTTATTAGGGAAACAATTCAAGTCTATTACTCTCCTAACTTCCTTCCTAATTTTGCCTTCCAGCCAACGTAGAACACATTATTACCTAATACAAAGAAGAAAGTCAAAAGACAAAATGTGCACTCTAAATAAGAAAGTCAGGCTTAAGTAAAATTATGAAGCAAAAGAAATCTGGACTGTCACTAGCCAGCCACACTTTCCTTTCCTTTATGGCCAGATGGTGATTCCACAAGCCAAGGAGTGTCTTCTGATGAGGTCCCATTGCTTTGATGGCCTTTGGGTTGCTAAGCAACCCTCCTTCTGCACATTTACATCTGCCCCTTCATATCACTGCTCATCCAATATTGCTCCTGTTGTCTATTCATTAAACACACACCACACACCAACACACAATGGTCTTCTATTTTTCAGTTTTCCCACATTTTAAAAACTTTATAATCTATTACATTGTAACTATTACTTTTTTAACATTTTTCCCTGTTGCCTTTCTTCAGACAAGATCTTTTAACCCTTTCTGAAACACAACATGTCTGTGCTGATTTCAAAAAACTAAAAATTTTTGAAAAATTTTATTTCTCAAACTGTCCAGTAAAAAAAATTTCTGTCCAAGAAAACAGTTGTACCTTTTGAGTTATTTTCAGGTCAGATGATTGCCCTTCAAATCATAATACCCAAGTATTCATGCTGTTTGTAAAAGAGGGGAGAGTATCGTTTTATTCAACTGGCTGGGGGAAAAAAAGAAGAAAAAAATAGTCTTTCTGGAGATATTTTAAAAACAACATCAGCAAAATACCCACAATGAGGTGTTCTCCAGACACCGCAGGAGCTTCGTGGAGCTATTTTGGAAGAGACAGAGTTCTTTCAGTGCCTTGGATTATACCACCCATGCAGCCTTCCACTCTCTTCACAAATATGATCAGCCCAGCTCAGTACAATTCAATATGATCTCTGATTAACAGAGCTAAAGGCAGATTTGCTGGGAGGACTTTGTGAATTAGGTGAGAAAACAGCCGGTGCTGAAGCAACAGCGCCCTTCAAATATTTGGTGAAGAACATCCCGGCCGTGAGACTCAAATTTAGTAGAGCATTTATTGCTCTGCTTTAATTATGTTTTTAACTTTTAAAATAACTTTGTTATTTTTAAATAGCCAAATATTGGTCAAGAGTTTATCATAAGAACTAAAAGCCAAGCAGTGGCTGGCATGCACTGAGGTCCTACATAAGGTACCTCACTGCTACTGAATAATAAAAATATCAAACCAAAAAAACATAAATTCCTCTAGATAGATTTAGGATGCCTGAGGTGTACATGACAAGAAAATTGAAGCCATGTTTCTCAAGAGGAAAACTTTAGGCATTACTTACCTCAAGTCCCTGTAGATTCTACTTTATCATTAATCCTCTGAAAACTGTTATAAGAAAACAAATACAAGTGAAAAGGAGCTTAATTAAGGGTATTTTTTTAAATAATCTTGTGTTCCTGTAACTACACTTTAAATTACAAAACATGTTTAGAACTTGGGTGACAGTAATCTTATATCACATAAATATAATTATTTAACCAAGTTTAAAATATAATTTTATAAACATTTAAATTCACAGATAATGAATATGATAGTTTTTACAAGCAAAATTTTAAATAACTTAATAGATCAAAAATGTAATTTTTTCCAAAAGTTATTTACTATGTTGAATTAAAAACAGACATGATTATACTCAGACACTGGTAAACACTTCTTAGTAGGAGAAAATAAAATTATATTTGAGATAAAGGAACCAGATTATTCCAGCAAGATAATTAGATAATTCTAAAAAGATTGGTCCTCTCTAACTTTACTTAATATCAAAGACTCAGGGATAGATACGTCTTTTCCTGAAAGAGTATGTGCTCCAAGTATGCGGAAACCTTGATACATAATGACTCGCATGTGTGCAAACACCCACACAATGTACATACACATTTAGTAACATACCTGCACACATAAACATATATATAAATATGAGTAAACACATAAAGTATAAATACACATATAAATGCATTATACAAATTTTTTGTAAATTCATATTGTATGTATTGTCTATGTATGTAATGTGGTATGTGTGTTGTGAATGTATTGTGATACATACCTGCATGTGGAGACCAGAGAAGTAATGCAGTGTATATGTGCATGGTGTGTGTGTGTGTGTGTGTGTGTGTGTGTGTGTGATATACATCGGCATGTGGAAGCCAGAACAGGGATACTGTGTGTATGTGTATTTTTTGTGTTTACGTATGATACATACATGCATATGGAGGCCAGAGTAGAGATATGGTATGTATGTATATGTTGACTGTGTATATGTGATACACACTTGAATGTAGAGTCCAGAGCAGGAGCTAGGGTCTTTCCTCAATTGCTTTCCTCCTTACTATGCTATAACAGGATCTGTCACTCAATCTGAATGTCAGCATTTCTGCTGGCTTCTCAGCACCCACCCGTGTCTACCTGACCCATTCCAATTCCATGACTATCCGCACATGTAGCCATGCCCAGCCTCATGGATGACTGCTGTTCTTTTTTTTTTTTTTAAGCCTGTAAATATACTTTATTTTTTAAAAGCCAATGATCAACAGTAGCTTCACTGGGACAAAGTACTGGCTGCAGGGTAGGTCAATTCTTCAGACTGTGACATTCTAACAGTGACACTTTCTAGCTGGGTATGTGTTCATGCATTATTTTGAATTTAAAACCACAACTGAGGTTTTAAAGAATGTAAGTTCTTAAAAAAATGGCATCCTCATGGAAATGTTCTTTTAGATAAGCTGCTACCTATGAACAGCAAAAACAGATGTGAACAATAGCACATCATAAAGAGTACCATACAAAAGCTTAGGCACTTTATCAAAGAAACCACTTAGAAATACTGTAGATGAGGTCCAATCCTATGGAAGATTCTGCTGGTGCCCCCTCACCAACTTTATAGTTTGTCGGGCTATGCAGAACCTGAGCCCTCAGCTGAAACATCCTTCTTTCCTCACTTGAGGCATAAGAGCATTCCCTCTACAACCACCGGAAGACTGGGAGACAATGGATCCCCTGAACTGATGAGGAAGCAAGCCACGTGAAATGATTTCTTAGGACTTCTCGATGGCACTGTTGTGAATCTGCACGGTCTGCATAATGAGCTTCTGTCCAGATCCCAGGGGTACAGCACTAGCACTGCTCGTAGGGCACATTTATCTTCACTCACTGAACAATCAATGCCTGCTTCAGTCATGGCAAAGGTTCTCAGAGCTTGTCTGACTTGAGCTTGTAACACAGAGACACAATAGACCATGGGACGACAGCAGGAGCAGTGAGGAGGGTGTGGTACTCTGTGGGTATCAAGGACTCAAGAGATGTAAGAGGTACAAAACATCTATTAAGTTTCCAAGTCAAGTGATGCCAGTCCACTACCAATCACAAATCCTGCCTTCACATGTGAAGCCTTTTATACGGTAACTGTGATATTGACCAGATGGTCACACACAGACCCTTCCTAGAGGGCATGAGAATGTCATCTGCTAGGCAGTTTCCTTCCCCCACCTGCCCCAACAGTCTGCAAGGGGCTATCTGGTCCTGCCTACCCAGCAGGAACCTTGACAACCTGCTAGAGGTCTTCTCTTCGGCTCCTAGCTCGATTGTCTTCCTTGGAAGCCCGTGGTTTGGGCTCTCCCTCCTTCTTTTTACCCTTCTCTGGCTTTGTTTTATTTTTCTCCTTGCTTCTTCCTCCTTTGCCCGGGTACATCTGTCCCTCTATAGTGACTTCAGCACACCTGTCTTGACTGACCAAAAAGTCCTTGATCTCCCAGGCATAGCTCCCATCCAGGAGCATGAAGATGGCGTGGTCTGATCCCACGATGAACCTCTGAACATCATAGTTGGCGTTGAACAATCTACCCTGCCACAGGCTGGTGATTTCCTCTGTCTCCTTCTCAGTGGGATTCCCTGAGACCGCGAAAAACATCATCAGAGTCTTCCTTTTCTTTGTTGTTTTCAAGATGTTCTCAGGTTTGCCTGGGGCAAGTCAATAGGTGCCAAGGGTCTCTTGTGTTCTGGAAGTTCTCCTTCTATGTCATCATCTTTCTCCCACTGCTCCAGAAGTCACGCCATGTCAGCATTGTTGTAGTCATGTATGTCCTTTTATTCCATGGAGGTGGGGTGGCCTCGCTCAGGACTGTCAGCAGCTTAGGCTTCAGGAGGAGGG
Organism: Mastomys coucha; assembly: GCF_008632895.1. NCBI lineage: Eukaryota > Metazoa > Chordata > Mammalia > Rodentia > Muridae > Mastomys > Mastomys coucha. Next base: position 49,975,428 of record NW_022196914.1, read on the forward strand.
AGCAACAGAAGGTCCAAGGCACACAGAAAGAGAAGAACGGCTCACAGCCACTGGGAGACAGCCATGTTAGCAGCCCATTGTAATGAACTGCACCCATGACTGCTGTTCTTATATTCGCACAGCAAACACTTTCACCCATTGAAAAATCTCCATCCCACCAACTTTTTATACTGTCTGCAATACATGACAAACAGTATCAAAAGTAAACTCCCTCGTACTTGCTCATAAGCATTTTGGTACAGAAGCCTGAGCTTAGGTGACTAGAAACATTATGAAAAAATTTTTATTTTTATTTATCATTTTTGGCTTCCCAAATAGTAGTTTAAAGTAAAAATTGCTTGCACTTTGAAATAGAATATAAACCTTAACCAAAACACTTATCATATTAAACTAATGGAAACAGATTACATCAAATTACTTTCTTTCTAGAAGTCCAGATTAAAAAACATTAATCAAAAGAAAGAAAAGAAAAATACAACCATTGCCTATTAATTTTTATCCTTTGATAATGCCACCATACAGAAAGATTATAAGCCTTAAAATTGAGTATTTTATTATTTAAGTCTCTTTTCTTTTCTAAACCCTAAGGAAAAAAAGATCTTTTGACAGCCAGAACTTTGAAAAATTAGTGTGACAAAATATGCTTCAAGCTCAATTATTTTTAAAAATGTGACAGAAAGAAGTCAGATCCATAGTTAACTTTTGGGAGGGTGATCACAATATGACATACATATTTTACAATGAGATGAAACTGATGCTGTGAACCTTAACACTACATTTAATAATTCATGACTTTAATAGCAAAATTGCAAAATGAAAAATAATTCCTCCATGAACAAAGACCAAAGGAAGATTAATTATTGAGTATCAGCAGTGGTGACACTGTCAGCATACTGGTCAGCTGAGCACAGGAGAGAGAGAGAAAGAGAGAGAAAGAGAGAGAGAAACAGAGACAGAGACAGAGAGACAGAGACAGACAGAGAGAGAAAGAGAGGTGGGGAGATCTTTTCAAAAGGTTGTCATATACTACTCATGCTCAGATTTATTTTATCTAAAACTTACCTCTTCTCTCTCTTCAAAGTTCTCTAAACTCATAAGAGACTCATTAAAACATGTTTTGAATTAAACAAGACACATTTGTTTGTGTTTTCTGTGTTGACATTGATTAGGAGCTCACAGGAGCCCACATACATTTTCCGAAACTACATGGCAACATTAAAATGAAAGTTCAAGAAAGCAATATGATGTATTTTGGGTTTTCTACAGAGTGCTTTGGATGAGGGAAGGGCTCTGTACTTGAAAACCTTACTCAATAAGAAACTCCAGCTGCACTAAGCCTCATGGTCACAAGAAAGTCAACCAAGGGATCACAACCATGTTGCAATAGTATCTAACACAGTGTTTACTACACAAAAATAATCCTCTATTACTTGAGTCTAGATATAAAAGGAGAGAGACTTTAAAAGTGGAATGCAAAGTTCCATTATGAAGAGTACCACTTACTTAAGAAAGCTTCATGCACAGTAATTTAGGTAATTAATACATTTAAAGACTTCTCAGAGTCTAGCAAAAAAGCATAACCTACGAACCAGACCCAAAGTGGTTTCTACTGCTTGATTAATTGGAAAAATAAAGCATGCCATTCTGAGGTCAAGCACAGTAGATCAGTGTAAGCTTTAGCATCTAGGTCACAAAATCAAACACACAGCCAGTGCTTTGTGAGCACTGCTCTCTAGGAAGTCTTGTCAGAAAAACAGTTTTGCTGAAGGAAGTGTTATGTTCAGAATGATGAAAACATCCAACAGTATTAAAGGTATACCAACATCCACTCTCTTGATGAAGACAAAGGGCAAAGATGACAACCAGGGGCCCAGGATCAGAGGTGAGGAGGAACCAACATCTATCCCAACACTGGGAATAACTGGGACCAGCGGGACCAGCACACAGGAACTCCACCAGCCCAGTAGTTCTGGTTCCCTCTAGTCTGTCTGGCCTGGTATTCTGAGCAGACCTGGGGCACAAGCTCCACAGCAAGTCCCTCAACACCCAGAGGAAGCTGCTGCACTCCCAGGTGCTCTAACAAGCCCAGGGTCACAGGATCTCAGAATCACAGGATCACAGAGACAGCTTGACTCTGAGGAGTTCTGACACAACCACGATCACAGGAAGGACAAGCTCCAGTCATATTTAGCAAGGGCAGGCAGCACTAGAGATAACCAGATGGCGGGGGGCAAGCATAAGAAAATAAACAACAGAAACCAAGGTTACTTGGCATCATCAGAACCCTATTCTTCTACCATAGCAAATCCTGGACACACCATCACACTGGAAAAGCAAGACCCAGTTCTAAAATCACTTCTCATGATGATGATACAGGACTTTAAGAAAGACATAAATAGCACCCTCAAAGAA
>NW_022196914.1:49978560-50042212 GCF_008632895.1 Mastomys coucha
AATGAGAAGACCAAACCTAAGGATAATAGGTATAGAAGAGAGTGAAGATTCTCAATGTAATGGGCCAGGAAATATCTTCAACAAAATTATAGAAGAAAACTTCCCTAACCTAAAGGAAGAGGTGCCCATGAACATATAAGAAGCCTACAGAACTCCAAACAGACTGTACCAGAAAAGAAATTCCTCCCAACACATAATAATAAAAACATCAAATGCACTAAACAAAGAAAGAATTTTAAAAGCAGTAAGGGAAAAAGGTCAAGTAACATATAAAGGCAGGCCTATCAGAATTACACCAGACTTCTCACTAGAGACTATGAAAGCTAGAAGATCCGGGGCAGATATCATACAGACTCTACAAGAAAACAAATGCCAGCCCAGGCTACTATACCCAGCAAAACTCTCAATTACCATAGATGGAGAAAACAAGATATTCCATGACAAAACCAAATTTACACGCTATCTTTCCACAAATCCAGCCCTACAAAGGATAATAGATGGAAAACATCAACATAAGGAGCAAAACTACACCCTAGAAGAAGCAAGAAAGTAATCTTTCAACAAATCCACTCAAATCTAATTCTACCTCTTACAACAAAAACAACAGGAAGTGACAATTACTTTTTCTTAATTTCTTAATACAAAAATTAATATTACCAACATATCCTAATCGATTGAAATCCAATAATATGAGGAATTAGAAATTTGTTGTCATCCAATGGTCTCTCTAATTTGGTAATTGGAGAAATAGGTCCAACATTGTACAATCTATATACCCTTTCAGCTTGTTTGTTTGTGACAGTGTCTGGCTGTGTACAATATAAGGGTATTGAAATCTTTCTTCTCCTATCTCAGCCTCTCTATTAGTAGTATTGTTTATTTCATGTTTTTACACTATACTATGGTTTTCAGAACAGCTTATATATTTCAAAAGTATTTATAAACCCAAAAGAAACAGATGATTAACTAGGGAGGTGGCTTGTAAGAGAACAACAAAGAATGAGACTGAATGCTTTGCTTGATGTTTGTAACTCTTGTATCAAGTTTGAAGAAGGAGGACTTTATAAGTTACTCTTTCTCTGAGATGGATGCTTTTCCAAATTATCACAGCTAGTGAACCAAATTCTTACCCTCACCTAATGTCTGTGCCACCCTCCAAGCAGAACCATTGTTCATTGAAACAGTTGGTGAATGACTTTATGGAGAGACCATCTTAATACATACACCATTTCTTAAATGAATGTAACCTGTTCTCTGTGAGCTGAGAATAAAGTCACTCAATCAAGTCAAATAGCTTTGACCATAGCAGGAAGTCTGTATCCAAAAATCGTGCCTACAATTCATTTCTTGGTGCAGCAGAACTGTCAACTCTCAGCTTAGCTATGATGGAGGTAAAATCCTTTGGTGATATGAGGGTCATTGAAGTACAGCCTTATTACAATGAAATACAATATCTAAAAATTGTTCTTATTTTGGGCTTGTACCACAGTAAGAGCCAAGATTTTAAACTCTACTAAATACAAAACAAAGAAATAAAAAGATTTTATATATTTATGTTCATTTAAGAAAATACTAGTAGTGATGTATTATTTTGAAATATACAGTTAATGTTTGGAGTTATTTAAAATTTATATTGAGAAAAATGTATTTTCACTATTGCTGTAGACAAGCGTCAACATAAGACTGTTAAATTGATTGTTGTTTTATATCAGCTTTTATAATACTCATTTTTATTGTTATAACATTTTATAAATTTTAAGGGATATGACAAAAAAGATATTGTAGATATTGAAGGGGGTCTCTGGGAGGAGTTGGGGTACAAAAGGGAAACAAGAATGTGATTTAATTCTATTTACTTAAAATATGTTTTTAAATGTTAACAAGTTCAGATAAATTGAAATCATGTAACTTTTCTCATCATAATGCAATAAAAGTTTTAAAAAAAAAAGATGATAACCAGGATGCTACTTCAAAACAATGGTCTTCAATAATAACAAAACATTCTACATGAAATGTAAGAGGTATGAGAAACATTTAAATGACTCATATTGACTCTTAAATCAAAATATGATGTTGTGGGAGTCTTGTTTGTTTTATTCTTGCTTTTTGATTTTTATTTGCTTATAGTAGACAAACATTTAAAAATTCTAATACTAGACTACCAAGTGGGTCAATAGGAAAAGTCACTTTTTACCACCATGCCGGACAGTCTGAGTTCAATCAGTAAGGCCCACTAGTTGGAAAGAGAAACCAAGACTTTTACAAATCTTCTTTTACTTTCATGTGTGTGCCTTGACTCAGAGAAGTTCACACATACATGAGCTCACAGACACATACAGTAAATAAATAAATGTTTTAAAAAAATCAAATCTAACTGAAAACTACCTTGCAATTTCTTTCACCTACATATAGTTCAGGTTAGATTTAATTCAAAAAGCTTATTTTATATTTACATTATTGATGCTGTACTTGAGGTAGGATGGGAAGTAGTGTTAAAAGGTTTTAAAATGATGTAGATGTGATGAAATGATATGCCCTTGATATAACAGGAAAAACAGAAAAATTAAGAAAACAATTATTTGTCTGGCAGTAGTGGCACATGTCTTTTAACCCAGCACTTAGGAGGCAGAGGAAGGAGAATTTTTGAGTTCGATGTCAGCCTGGTCTACAAATTGAGTAACAGGACAACCAGGACTATACAGAGAAACCCTGTCTCAAAAGAAAAAAAAAAGAAAGAAAGAAAGAAAAAGAAAAAGAAAAGAAAACAATTATTCAAATTATGGTAGGTTCCACAATAGAGATATCAAATAATGAACAAAAATGAAGAAAAATTAATTCCAGCTATGTTCTAGAAGAAACACACTAATGCTGCATCTGTGTCCTAATGCAGAAATGGGCAAATTTTAAACCAAAATACCAGATTGACGTTAGGACAAGCCATTAGTCTCACTAGGCTGCTAGTTAGCTCATTTTCACTTCTTTTAATTTTGAAGCAGTATTATACATCTATTTAAGTGTTATTGGAAGGGAAGAGCTGACAAAGGAAGTTAATACTGATGAGAAACTCGAGGTCCCAGATCTGAAGTTTCTTGACAATTCTTTCTGTTTGCATGAGCTGAGAGGTGGGCCAATTGTGAATCATTTCAGTATTTCCACATTACCAAATTAACTTGATTCTAAGCTTAAAAGAAATATAACAGCAGGCATTTACACTAGCAAGCCTGACATTTAGGTCAGTGTTACTGAAAAATTATTGCATCTTACACAAGGAAACTAGCAGTAATTAGGCCCAAAAGGAGAAATGTTTCCTCTTGGTCTTTTTCTCAGTTGCTGATAGAGTTTAGCCTTTGGTGTCTTAATTTAGCCATATGTTGGAACAACTAGACAGTGGGAGGAAAGAATCACAGATCTCCTACTTCTCTTTAGAATCAATAAGCTGGGCTAGTCTGTGAAAGGATGTATTTGAGATAAATGCATTGTAAGGCCCCTTCTACATGCAAGACCCCTTCCAAAATTGTTCAGCATCATCAGTTTAAAAATAAATGGAGATTTCTGATGATTCTATCACAAAAAATCAGAAAATTACACATACACACATATATTAATATATATTATGAATATATATAATTGGGAACATATATGAGGAGATGTATAAATATGTATGTATACATATATGTGTGTATATATATATATATATATATATATATATATATATATATATATATATATGGGAGGAAACTAAGCTATTCTTTAAAAACCTTAACAAATCCATTATCCTAAACTGTCATGTCAAAAGAGAGTTATTTCTCTGTTTATGGAAAATTAGTAAAATCTTACTGTACTATCAACCTCAACATAAACATATATAAAATTTCAGTGTAACAATATTCTTATTTAAACTAGTTTAACGAAAATCAAATAGACAAGTTGTTCTAAATATCCCTCTGCACTATCTTCTAGTTTTCTGCAGCCTGCTCTGGATTTTGGCACTTATCTCATCTCCCCTCTTACATGCCCTTCTGATACAAGTTTGTTCAACTTTTTGCTTCTACTTCTAACAACTCAAAAATATTTTCCGTTGTTTCAAATTAACCAAGCCTCTACACCCCAGGCTTTCCTGAGCAAGTTTGCCCTGTATCAACCTTGATGCATTAGCTAATTCACCCGGTTTACCCTTCAAAGACTAGATATAAATCATTCCAGCCCAATTAGACTTGACAACCTTCCCTTTCAAAGTTACAAGAAGAGAACAGAAGTAAAATACAAAGAGGGCCATGTTTATTTATAGTTATTACTGGTTAAATTTTAAAAGAGCTACACAGTTGCAAGGGGGAAATCAATATTCAAGTGACTGATACTGTAATTCTAAGATAATAACGGTATTTTCTCCCTAACCACAACCTGGATTCTCAAAAGAATGAAACAGTTTGTCTTCATTGATTATCATTTACATGACCATTCATCAACCAAGCATGCGAAAAATGTGTATTATGTTTATTTTAATTATGTTAGATCAATAACAATAATAAAATTATTAATCAACATTTGAAGACTTATTATTTATGCCACTGACTATTAAATGCAAAACACACTAAAGTAACTCATTCAGTACTCTCCTTTAGTATTCTTTTATTTTCTACATACAAATAATCTCCCTTACTATATTTCAATGGTAGCAATAACCATTTCTGATACATTTTGAACTGCAATCATGTAAGGGGAAACTGAAGATGCAGAAATATGATATATGTACTCAGAGACACATAGACATCATAGGAAAGCAAAGGGATGCTCTCAGTCATAATGTGGAATTGAGAAGGAGGGAGATGTAGGCAATACTTAAAGAAGTTTTAAAACTTGTCAATACATGGGTATTCTGTACCTCTCTGTTTATCTATCTCTTTGAGTTTCATTTTATTCTGATTTTGATGCACTTCATCTCCAATTAGTTTTCATCATCTGTAATTAGTCACCATTGTGCAAATTTAAATCTCCTAATATTTTTTAAAGAAATGGAACTGAATGTGAGTAGAGAAGAATATAGCAAATAATGAAATACATGATAATTTATTTGGGGGAAAATGAAAGAACAGCTTGGATATTCTGTACAGAAGAAACACAGAGAGGAACTGATTAAGGGAAAGTTAATTGATGGTCCCAGGAAAAGGAAAGTCAACCCAGTGAACAAACGTAGGCACATATAGGCATGCACTTCTCTGGAGTTGAGGATATTTATCACTCGCTGTGGTATCCATTTGGACTTACCAGCTTCTGGAGGAGCACAGCTCTTAACATTTGAACAATTTATTGCCTAATTATTTCGTTTGCCCTTTTGAAGAGTCGTTCTGCAGAACTGTTGCTGAATGAGAGCACAGAAAGCAGGCCCTTGGAAAGTTCCCTTCCCCCACTGCATTAAGCGCAAAATAACCTTTTATCAAATGCTTTGTGACCATTTAGAATATTGAATTTGTATTTTAATCATTGAGTTCAACAGGAATATAGCCAGTGGGAAGGACTTAATTACAAACGATGTCTTTCTCATGGTTATGCCCGCAATCCCAAGAGGTGCTTTAATGAAGTTCTGAGCCCTCAGACAGAAAGGTCAAATGGCTTTTCTCCCCCAGTGCCACAGAGTGCACGTCGGTGCACCTTTATCTTAGCAGATGTTCAACCAGGTATAATATTAGCCAGAGGCAAAAATTCCAGGAAACAAGAGTTCACAGGGAAGCAATTCTCTGGAATTTAATGGATAATGGAACAGCCTGTTTGGGAGTTTGAAGAGGGGATGAACTGAGATAATCTCCATTTGAATATAAATGTGTATTTTATTAGAAGTATAATATGCCAGGAGGAATAACATCCTGCTTGGGAATGAATTTATTCCATATCAAAGTCTAACAATATTTTAGGTGTCTATTTTTTTTAATGTTGAAAATGTTACTGTTAGGTTTAGATCGTACACACATCCAGACCTGAATGAGGAAAAATAAACAACTGAAATTTCTTTTGTCGATGACTTGTGAATCATGGGAAACGATTCTTGAATATTCTAGTTTATTTGGTTTTCTCTGGTTAGTCAAATTATCTTACAGTAAGGAGAAGAGTGGAAAGCTGCACTTTATAGCCCCACTTGGAATTAATTTTGTTAATAAATAATTATGAGGACTCAAATACAAAGTACTTGTGGTATGGTTTTCCTTGGAAAGATATTCAAATCATCTAAATGTTTAAGATTTATACTATTGTAAACTATATTTTAAGTGAACAAAATGTAGCTCTATATTTATATACACACTTATTTTAGCTATTTCAACCTAAGTTTAATGGCTGTGCTCTAATGCAAAATTTGAACACTTGACCTAAGTAGTATGTACCTTTACAAAAAGTCTTTTTGATGGACATTCATTGAAAACACACACACACACACACACATTCTTTTAGAAAAAGAGAACAAATTATTTGATCTAAATAATTGGGATTGTATGTAACATCAACCAAACTATCCTGAACAACTCTTTGAGACACATACTCTCCACAAGGTAGCTACTTGGGGTAAGAAAGACCTTTCAGCAACAACTAGTTACCAAACAAACAACTAGGAAGTAGAAACTGGGCACAGGACTGGAGAAGGGAGACTAGGATTGTCAAGAAGAGCGGAGGTAAGGGGGCCTTCATTCCTAAACACCTTTCTCAAATTGATGAGGCCATACTGAAATACTAAAAGACAGATGAATAAATTCTAGTATAACTTATCGTGGTGTGACTAATTTGCAAAACATTGTCCTATGTGATAAAACTAGAGTGACTTAAATTCCCTAATACAATATTGGAATAAGTGTATATACAGTAGAACACACACACGCAGAGAGAGAGAGAGAGAGAGAGAGACAGAGACAGAGACAGAGACAGAGACAGAGACAGAGACAGAGACAGAGACAGAGAATGCAAACCATCAAATCACCTTATCTGACTTACTTCCCAGGCAACTACATGAAATTATGTCTTTAATCTGAAGGAAAAAGGCTAGTATTTAAACTGTCTCTGTACAATTTCACAGTCACTCAGCACCAGCCTTACCACCTGTATGATGCTTTCATAATTGTACTGTGTTTGCTTTTAAATCTAATTCTTTTATGCTTTTTAAGATACCTACTACCCTGAAGAAATTCCATATAGAGTCTCCTTAGCTGGAAAGCAGAGTTGTGCTTTATTTTTATTGGCAGTTAATGTGGAACCTTAAATACCAGCTGTCTTAGGAAACGCCAAATGATTGACATAAAACTGCAAAACTTGTATCCTCTTCCCTGGCTGGAGAAACAGAATAAAACGAAGACAAGCACTTTGCTCAGATTTGGGGATGCAGCAAAGGTATGTGGTTGCCTGTTGAATAACTGCTCCCCTTTAAAGAATTTTATGTCAAATTTAACCGTCTTTTCTTAGACACACATGCTTTGTTCTCTGCAAAATAAAAATAAAATAGAGAAACAAAGAAAGTCTATCCCACATACACCTAAGTCCCCAAAGTCCCAATGGTAAGACAGGGTGGGGTTCCGGGGTGGCACTTCTAGAGACAAGAACTCTGAGACAGTTCAAGAAAAAAGACGGGACGAATGTGCCCCAACGCTAGCTAGGTTACCCCACGACCCCCAGCAGCCACTGCTTTTCCCTGTCTCCATATGGAGTCGTGGAGGAAATCATGACCACAGTGCGCCACTTAGGCTTTATCTCTAAGACAGTAGCGCCGCTCTCCGCCAGCCAAAGGACCGGGATCTTCAGCCTCTGCCACCAATAGCGCTTCTTCCCAGCCACCTACCCGACCCGGAGTTCCCAGTCACCCTCCTTTCAGCCTGCCTGCAAAGTCTGGGGCACCAGGCTCTTTGCCCCTGGTCCCTATGCCTGCCCCGCGCCCCTCCACTCCCAAGTTGTGGTCCCCGAAGTGATGAGCCTCTTTCTCTCCGGCGATCCCCTGGCTACCAACAGTGGACTATGGAGTTCCTGGGATGCTGCCCAGGGCACGTGCCCTACCGCCCTACTCCTGCTCTCTGGCTCTCTTCTCCTCCCCCCCACGCACCCCTCCCCCCCAGTGGGCCCCTAGAGCTTGTTTGCTCTTCCTTAGCCCAGATGCCAGATCAGTTCCCTCCCAGGCCGGCCGCTTCAGCAGCCGTTTGCTTCCTGCAGTGTGCTTCTTTCTTTCTTTTCCGCCTTTCCTAGGCCCAATCAAAGGTGGCTCTGTTATTGAAATGCGAAGCCGTTTCCTCTCCAAACCCCTTGGCTACTCAAGGCGGGAATCAATGGACCTATATACTCTCCCTCGAGTTATAAATAAATGTCTATTTGTTCAGGAGGCGTTTTTCCCGCGTGTCCTAGCATCTTCCCCAGTAGTTATTTTAAGTGTGTGTGTGTGTGTGTGTGTGTGTGTGTGTGTGTGTGTGTGTGTGTGTGTGCGCGCGCGCGCGCGCGCGCGCGTGCGCGAGCGCCAGTGCCCTAGTCCTATGACATCTGGTTCTAATCCTAAGTGTGAATCTATAACCCAACCCCACCCACCCAGACTCCCCCTAGCATTCCTCACTCTATAAATAAACTCAGGTTCTTAGGCACTATCATGTAAGGACACAATAGCAGTTGTGGGTTAAAAGAGATTTAATCCAACATTGATACTGAGCCCAGCAGCCAACAATTTGGGCAAAACAAGCAATTTGGGTAAAAGTTTGGTGCTCTGTTATCCTACTTGTCTGTAGGGGGAAAGACCTCTCTCGTGCTTGGAGACTCAAATTACAAGGTGACAGATTGTGTAGGGGAGTCAGTAGAGGCTACAATTCATCCCACAGATCCCTCGCAGCATCTCATGTGGACATACCCCTGGGTAGACAGGCAACAGGAGGTATGGTGTGGGTGGGGGCTTGTGGTTGGGCCTGCTGCTTTTCCTGAACTCCAGAGCTGAATCCTCCGGATCTGAGCAGAGGGAGTCATCTAAGAGACTGCTGTTTTACAAGGTCTGGGCACAGAGCTGCCCCTCCCTTCCCCCCTGAAGTTTGCACGGAGTGCAGTTAGGCTGTAATTAGAGGATCTGGGAGGAGAAGTCTCCTGGTGACGCTTTGCTTTTCTTCTGCTCTTGGTGAGAAGTGCCTCCTTCATCCTCGGATCAGGACCTCTGCCATCTAGCACCACAAAGAGACATTCTGCACACACGCGCTCCAACACACACACCCATACCCACACCCACACCACACTCGCCCAGAGACAAACTTAAGGTCAGGAGGAGCATTAGCCTCACTTCATCTCCAACTCCCAGCTAAGTGGGACTCGAAGCTTCTCAACTGGGATTCAGGACAAGGTAAAACTTCCATCATTTCTGTTTGGTGGGTTTTCCCTCCATTTTCAGACATATCTTGGTGCCTTATATATTTCATTTCAGCATTGCGCATATGATGTATGCATATAGTAAACAAATTTTATTATTTTCTTCAGTCTTTATTTAACATAGTGCCTCCACTTTTAAAAACTGTATTGTCAGATAAAATATCATTGCAATAAACAGGTTCAGTCTAGATTTGAAGAAAGAATTAAGTTTCCTAGCTTTTGCAACTGCTGCTATTAATCTGAGAGGCACTCGGTTCCAAACGGTGGCTTTTCCATCTGTATTTCTACAAGCAGTTTTATAGCAGAAGAGATGAGAGAAGGGTAGTATAGAGTGGAAGATGAGCTGTGGAATGAGAATGTCCATCTCAGAGTTATGACTTCTATCTTAAAGGATGTACAGGTTTATGTGAAAAAGAAAGTTACTTCAGTCATAGCTAATAGCTGTTAGATTAACAGCCTTTGAAAAGTCAGATTGTGCAGAGGTCTTTCTGGGTAATTTTTAAATTAAGAACAGATAATTATGATGCATTGTTTTTTTTGTTTTGGGGGTTTTTCTTGCAGATGTTTTTGTTGTTGTTGTTTAATTTGACAGTGGACAATATCAATGTCCTAAAAAAATATTACAAGTCATAGCTGTTAAGAATACTTTTTAAAAAGTTGCCTAAAGGAGTTCTTTGCACTTTGAAGCTACTCATTAATGAAAGCAAACCTATACTCCTAGGGTTAGATTAAGTTGTTCTCTTCTGTTGAATATGCCTGTTGTGTCCAAATAATACAGTCTGTTCGTTTGAAAATAAGTTGTTTTATTTTCATTTATCACTGGAAAAGTACACAAAGTAGCCAGTACATTTGGGGAGTCTGAGGGTGGAAAATGTTCCTGTAAGTGGTCCAGTATGATGTCATGAAATCAAACATACTGGCTGGCTGCTTAGAATCGAATGGTTATTAAGAAATAAAGTCTGTGAATTAATTTCCTAGTAAATGTAATATTTATTCATTCCAAATGTAGGTTCTGGTAGCCATTTCTATTTGATTATTTCAGTATGCTCAGATTTGAGTAATGTTATACACATTTTAATGATATAAAGTAGAACTATTATCTAATGAAAATATATCACCAGATTTTATTTATTTATTTGAATGAGAGAATTTTCATTTTATTTAATGAAACACAATGTTTGTCAAAGACTCTTGACTAGTAAGTTTATATGTATACATATTCACATGTGAATATGTATGAATAGCCTCAGCTAAATGATGAAATTATTTTAGTTCTTTTTTTCCTTTTAATGACTTTTTTAGTAAAGTGTAAACTGCTTAGAAATAGAAAAAAATAAATAAATTAAAAGTAAATTTTCTAATGGCTAATTGAAGGGTCAGAAGCAAGCCAGCAATCTTAAAAGACCAGTGGTCCACGGGAGGAACGCACCCAGAGGCCAATATTCCAAACAGGAGTGCCCGCCCAGTGGGCCCTGGCCTTCTGTGAGAGGGGGAACATGGTGTTCTTATGAAGTGAGCCATTTACTTCCAACAAGACTCTGTCTCTGAGAGGAATGACTGACACTAATTTAGAAGTGCTGAAGAAACCTTCACAGAGAAGAATCGATTCATTATGTCCTTAGTGGTTTCAGTTCGTTTTCCTTCCTTTGGGAGCAAGAAACACATCCAGTATAAATACATTCAAAGTATACAGAAAAATACCTTCTGGTGGGTAGGTTTCTGAACAGTCCACTCTTTTAGCGTTTTTGGTGTGGAGTACTGTTATTTCCTAAAGAAGACATTGGACTGTCTTCATCTTCGTAAAGATGAACACGGATCATATTCAGGAGATGGTTCCCTTCAGAAAATACCAGTTTTCATTCCCTTTTACCCCAGACTTATATTTTTCCAGATTACAGTTTGAAGATTTAATGGTATCCCACCAATTAAAATTCCAGTAGCAGCCAAGGGCAAATTTGGAAACAATTTTTTTAACATCATAGTCTTCTGTTGCTTCCAATTAATTTCTCAACTACCTGCAGTCATTACTACTAACCACATCACTTAGTCTATGTCATTTAAATTTACTTACCCTGTCATTCAAAAGCTAACAAAATGTTAGGGGAAGTAAGGGAGAAAAAAAAAAAACAGAATATGACTATGCTAGAGATTTTAATCAATATTGTTTGAGAAGTATTAGAGGAAACAGCTGATTAAACAAATATTAGATGTAGCGAGGGCACGATGGTATAAATTAATAACACAGATCTTCATTTACTGTATGAATGGGAGGGTTTGTAGTTTAGGGTGAAGCACGGTCCCTTATCGCCACCTAGTGGATGTGTACAGAACGCTTTCTTACCAGCTTCTACAAATTCACTGGTTTAGGGGCTCAATTACATAAAAATTGACTAGTTTGTTTGGCTGGTATACTTTACCCCTAACTAAATGACAGACTGTGGAGTGGATGCTAAGAATAGAAACCAAAACAAGTGTAATTTGTTTGTAAATTAAAAGTCAAGGCCACTCTGAACAGTTTAGTGAATTCCCAGTGCTTACATTTCAAATCATTTTACTCTCCATTGGTTATTAACTGTCAGCTTTCTGCCTTCTAAAGGGGATAGAACTCTCATCTAATGTAAAGAGATATCATTATACAGGCCAATGGAAGGTAGAGAGAACACTGTCCTAAATTAGTTTCTCAAATAGAAACAATTTTTTTTATATTTTCTTGTTACTAATTCTGTCTGGATTAGGGAATTGCTGGTTTAAAGGGTTAACAGAGATGTCAGTGTGTTTTACTGCATAATCTTTATGTTTTTAAATAGATGGACAAGGATAGCCAGTATAGCTTTTAGGTATAAGGTATATTTTATGAGATGCTCTTAAACACTAGTAATTACTATAAAGGACAAGTTTGTCCATCCTTACTAGTCACATGAAATTTTAAAACAAAGACTTCGCTTTTGTGAAGTTAATATGACAGAAAAATCTTCCTCAACAAGTGTGTTTGCATGCAAAACATGGTTTGACAGAGTCAGTAGGCTATCATTTTGGGTACTTCTAATTCAAAACACCTTTTCTCTAAGAGATATATGAATTATTACTCCCATAGGTTCTGTTCAAGATATACAACCTAATGGTAGATGGAAATTAATAAAGATGAGTTGTAAAGTCCAATTGAAAAGTATAGTGCCCCATTAGAAAAAAATCTGATGAATGTGTGAAGTGCTGAGCAGCAAAGATGCACTACACAAGCATAACCAGGCCTGCCGTCATGAAATAAGAACCCCCTGTTTAGGAGTTCTGGGGTCGTGTTTCTTGATTTGCCTTCTTTGGCCCTGGGACCCACAGAGTGACAAAAATCACCCACTCACCAAAGTCCTCTTTCATGAATGTCACCAAACTGGAGTCAGAGTTTAACAGAAGTGAATAAAGAATCAGGGCCTTCACTCATGTAAATCGAGATGTGTTGACTTAGTCTTGCCAGCAATGGGACATTCTTCATAAGACAAAAATAATGTCAATACTTTACCTGTCCACCATGTGATAGAGAAGAAATCTTGCATTTACTCAGTGTAAGTGCTGAGAAGAGATGACCTAAAAGTCAGGAGCCCTGAGTGTAGTAGAAGGTCCGCCAGGAGTTGCAAAGCTGTTAACGGTTCTGAAGTCTACTGGTGACTTCAGGATGCTGGGCAGACACAATCCTATGAGGGAATTTAGAGCAACTCTCTGAAGTGGGGTGATGTGGCTGGAGCTGGTTTGTGTGTTCAGAATTCTGGGTGATGTCTTGGAAAACTTGAGGGGATTGAGAAGGTGAATTTTGGAATTGAGATTCTTAGCTAGGTTTCCCAAAGAAAGCCAAGCACTTGTTTCTTGTTTTGGGGTGGTTTCTTTTCTTTTCTTTTCTTTTTCTTTCTTTCTTTCTTTCTTTTTTTTTTTTTTTTTTTTTTTTTTTTTTTTTTTTTTTTTTTTTTTTGAATGCCAAATGACACTGCACCTCTTGAAGATCTGTTTGTTTGCTTGTTTGGTCTCTCTATTGACACTGAAAATTAAGTGCTGGCTCTTACTCATGCTAGGCAAGCACATTGCTAGACCAGGAGGCTGTTTGTAAAACAAAACAAAACAAAAGCCCATAGAATAAAACTAAATTAGAAAAAGGATTGACTCTGTTCCATCAGGGTAACAAAATCTTCCCTTCTACCAGCTAGTTCTAAAATTCCAAAGCAAATTGAATGTTACTTGGTTGGTTGTTAAATCCTGGTTCCTGGAAACTCCAATTAAATTAAATCACTTCTACAATATTATAAGTGGTCTTGGACCTCAGTCTTCATATTATATGCGTGACCCTTTCTGGTTCTTGTTCCTGTTTTGAGGATCACCTCTTCCAAGCATCCATCTTTTTATTCAGAAAACTTTACTGAGCACTAGCTGTATGAGGCATTGCAGCAGCATTATATACCATAACTCTGCCTCACACTTTACATGAGGAAAATCTATCATCAAATAATCAGAACATTGAAATTGATGGTACTGGACGTAAAGCATTACGGAATCCTGAAGTATATTTTGAGTAATAGAAACAAGCCAAAGGATCTAGACACCTACTTCTGGGGTAGAATCAATTTTGAAGCTGTATCTTTAAAAAGTCGTTTCCATTTCAACTAGCGGAGGACTGTAGCTCTTGGTGGTGTGGGCACAGTTAGGTCTAAGAAGACCTGGCACCCCAGCAGGCCTGGGGTTCTGACAATATGTTGTTCAGACTAACAGGGAAAGAAAACTTGCATCTGTGCACCCATGCTGTCCTTTAGTTTACACCTAAAACTCAGAGTGATCAAGGAAAATTTAGTGCAAATGGGTTTGCACCAGCAAGTCTCATGCTAAGTGTTACATAGTAATTAGCACAAGGCATTCTCAAATTAATGGAGAAGGCAGGTGACACACATCATGAATCACAACTCCAATCTACCAAAGAAGTAGGATTTCCCTTCTCCATCTTCTATGTCTCCTTCATTGCCCCTATCCAAACTTTTCAACCCCTTGTATACTACCACAAACTGAGATCAATGCTCCCCACACATCCACTCCCAGGGGATCAGTTGCTTATCTAATTTACTGACTTCTTCACTACATCTAAGAATGAATGAGTTCTACTCATGCATCTACATTTCAAGCCCTTTATCTCTTAAAGTAAATGTTTTCTTTTAAGGAAAAGAATTTAAAACATCTGGAAGCATCTCTTGCTTGCCCCGAGGGGGGTAATTTCACGGTCTTCAATCTCTGGGTTGTCACTGTTCCTTGTGAGAGTTCCCTCAAGGCCTGTTTGTAAGACCTCAAAGAACTCTGGCTCCTGTTGACCACTGGACCCTTTGAGCTGAGCCAAATCAGCTCTCCTTTCTACCTCTTCCAGCAATTTAAGCAGAAAATATCTCCTCTTCTACCCCCAGGGCATCCAAAGCTCTTGGTGTTGGAAATCCCTGCTCACTTTTTCATTACCCATTATGTCCTTTGCCCTTCAAATGACATTGTGACCCAGTGGCAGAGCGAATACTCAGAGATATTTGTGCGCTATAGGTCCAGCTGTAGGGTGTAGAGATAGTAGTATATATATAGTATATTCAAGGTTTAGTACGTAATAAACTTCAGAGTCATGAAGCTGGAACAAAAGAGATAGAAGTCCACACAGGAGAAGCAGCCATCATGTTGAAAATTTGGGTCACAGCCAAAAATGTTCAGATCTGCCAGGTTTCAGTATTAGGTTCAATTGATTTAGAAAATGTGTCACACTGATATTAAGTGAAGTCTTTTTGTGTGTGAAATACATTTTGTAAATAAATAAATATTGCAGTAAATCTTACCCTGCTTTTACAAAATTAGGCTTAATTAATGTAAGATATTTTATTATGTACCTTGAATTAATTTAAATTCATTTCGAAAAATGTGTGTGAATTCTGCCTTGCGTGCAGGTCTGTATATTTCTGCAGTGCCTGCAGAAGCCAGAAGATGGCGTCAAGGATTCTGCACTTGAGCTTACAGATTATTTTTTATTACTTGTTAGATAGAGGATGTCACTATAGTTTAGTGTTCCTGTAAGATGCTGTTCTGAGCCAGGACTTTCTAGAACCTAAACGAGCAAACTTGCTGACCTTTCTTACCCACCTAGCTGGGCCATACAGTACCTGACACTGAGTAGTGTCCACTGGAGGACTCGACAGGGACAGTTCCTGCCCTTCAGTATCTAATCCACTCTTGATCCTAGGCCATTTCCTGGTCCTGTTTATTCATAGATCTTCTTTTCCATCACTGTCAAAGTCATAAATTCTTCTCAGATTCAAATAATTATTATAGCAGTAAATTAAATTTTTAGATGAATTTCAAAAATAAATAAGCTTAAATTTTAATAAATCTCTAAATAATTTCAATATATCTCTAAATTGAAAAAAACAAGGGGGGGTGGGAATAGAAGGCTGGTGGCAGAGCACTTTCCTAGTAGGTTGGAGACCCTGGATAAGATCTAACACCACATCAAAAACAAAAACAAACAAAAGAACAAAAAAGAAAGCAAACAAAGGTTAAATGTTGAAAGTAAGGAATCAATTCAGAGTCCTTTGCCCTAGAAGGTGCAGGAGAGGGTGCAGGAGAGGGTACAGGAGAGGGTGCAGGAGAGGGTGCAGGAGAGGGTACAGGAAAGGGTGAAGGAGAGGGTGCAGGAGAGGGTGAAGGAGAGGGTGAAGGAGAGGATGAAGGAGAGGGTACAGGAGAGGGTGCAGGAGAGGGTGCAGGAGAGGGTGCAGGAGAGCGTGAAGGAGAGGGTCCAGGAGAGGGTGAAGGAGAGGGTGGAGGAGAGGATGAAGGAGAGGGTACAGGAGAGGGTGCAGGAGAGGGTGCAGGAGAGGGTGCAGGAGAGCGTGAAGGAGAGGGTCCAGGAGAGGGTGAAGGAGAGGGTGGAGGAGAGGATGAAGGAGAGGGTACAGGAGAGGGTGCAGGAGAGATTGCAGGAAAGAGTACAGTAGAAGGTGCAGGAGAGAATGCAGGAAAGAATGCAGGAGAAGATGCAGGAGAGGGTACAGAAGAGGGAGCACTACAAGGTGCAATGTAGGGTGCAGTAGAGGGTGCAGTGGGAGTGCAGTGGAGGGTTCACTAGAAGGTGCACTGACTGGGTTAGGGAGAATTCTAGGAAGATGCAAACATTCTAGAATCAGTGACCATAAGTGGAGGGACTCTGGTGCCTGAAACAATAAAATATTCTTGGTGAAAATGGTGAATGGAATTTAGGAACTACCTCTGGGGACAAGCAAACTAAATCGGCATGTCTGTCATGGGCAGAAGTCAGGCTGGAAATGGATGTTTTGAACCTTTAACATTAAACTGTTAATTTTTTTAAAAGTAATTTAAAGGAAGGATAGAGAGCACATTCAGGGTGCAAGGGAAAACTGGTAGAGATGCTTCTGCCATGTAGACTGCTTCATGCTTGTTTGAATTCTGAGGTTTGAACCCATGGCCTCACAAATGTGAAGCAAGCCTACCCCTGGCTCATCCACAACCAGGAGAGGATGTAACCTTTCAGCCTTGGTTTCTATCTTATCCACTATAAATGCTCCTTAATTGTTGGAATACCTTCCAACAGTTACCTAGCAACAGCCAGGTAGGCCTGGCTTGCTATGAAAGGGACTGTCTGGCCTCTCTGACTCTCTTGGACTCTCTGCCCTTTCTCTCCCCTGCCCTCTTTCTCCCTCTTTCCTCTTCCCCCCTCCCTGCTCTCTCCACCAGTTCCTGGTTAGCCACTCTCCCATCTTTTCCCCTCCCCTCTTCTCCCCTCCTCTCTCTCTCTCTCTCTCTCTCTCTCTCTCTCTCTCTCTCTCTCTCTCTCTCTCTCTCTCTCTCTCTCTCACACACACACACACACACACACACACACACTATCCTTCTCTGTCCCCTGTTTTCTCTGCCTCTACTCCCTTCTTAACTCCCCTTCTCAAACTCCCAAATAAACTCTCTACTCTGTACTAGAGTACTATACACTACATACTAATATGGCTTATACCTCTGATGGAGGGATACCTCAGCATGGGTCCCCTGAGCTACCCCCTCCCACCACACCATATTGCACCCTATAAAACATATCCTTGGTTTTTATAAAAAGACACCAGTACCAGCATCATTCCATCAATCCCCACATCGCACAGTCCCCATCAACCCTCTGCAGAGACAAGATGCCAGACATGTTTGCTGAATTAAATGAAATTAAAGTGGCATTTCCAAGCCTTGATGCTCTAATGACAGATTGCCATAATGATAACTCTGAATAAGACCTCAAAATGCCTGCATTATAGCTATGTATTCAATTTCATCCAATACGTAGTTAACTTTAAATATACGTTGTTGCATTCTGTTGTTTAAAAATCAGCAGTCCATGTGTGGCACAGATGCTAATTTACCAGAGTATTTGATTAACCATACCCACAGTGTTTACCTCAGCAATCCATTCACTAGTTACTGGATTCTCGAGACCTCTACATTTTAAGTCAAATTTAGAGTCCATATGCTTAATTTCTCTTGTCTTCTCAACAAGTTGTATTTCTTTCTAATTCTTCACCCCATTGAATTTCCAGGTAAACTACAATGAATAATTGAACAGTTTTAACATAAGCATGTCCAAAAATTGTATGGAGCATACCTCTTATACTAAACAAAAAATATCTTGTGCATCGGAGATTCAAATTTAACTGAATGTTCCTCTCTCTCTCTCTCTCTCTCTCTCTCTCTCTCTCTCTCTCTCTCTCTCTCTCTCTCTGTATGTGTGTATGTTCTAGCTAAATCTGTCATCCCTACTTTCATTGGGAATAACTAGAACTTACCACAGAAAAATTATTTTATGATGCTTCTGAATGCTACCAAAAGTTATTGAATGTATTTGTGTTTCGTGTATGTGTGT
This sequence comes from Mastomys coucha, assembly GCF_008632895.1. NCBI lineage: Eukaryota > Metazoa > Chordata > Mammalia > Rodentia > Muridae > Mastomys > Mastomys coucha. The sequence continues at coordinate 49,996,835 of NW_022196914.1, forward strand.
GTGTGTGTATTCCTATTAATAAAAGCATTGTTTACTCTAAGCTAATGCTTAGATCACCAGCCTTCCAGAATTAAACTTAGTTTTCATTAATGAGAATATTGTACTGAAAATAAATAAATGAACACGGCATGGTAGCTTCTGCTTGTTATCGCTGGTCTTAGAGTAGCTGAGGCAGGAAGGCCGTGAGTTCAAGGTTAGCCTAGACTACATAACAACACACTTTCACAAACAAACAATACTTGATCCAAATAAAATTGTCAAATTGCAACATATTAAGACATAAATTTATAGAAAACACTTACCTGTGCTGTCATGAGCCTTGAGTGTGTATTAATTACTGTTCACATTTCCAGTTTTTGCAAGTCAGAAATAATTGTGTGACAGAATGGCCATAAGAAGACAATACATTCATTAAAAATATATAATTTATACAAGGAGTATAAACCCAAATGTCTAACAGCACAGATCTCTAAGAGCATTTCTCTCATTTTTTTTCTGTTTTGCTGCCACCTTATGGTTCTTGTAGGGATTGCCCAGTACAACAAATGGTTAATAACTTGCTTGATCAATACTGCCTCATCTGTGACTAAGTTTCACTTTTCCCCAAATGCCATGAACTACAGAACCAAGAAAGTTCCAAGAACATAACTCAAATACTTTCTGAGTTTATCTTTTTTAAGACAATCGTTTTATCACTTTAGAGATAGTCACTGAGTTAAAAATCACTAGTACGGTATGAATTTATAGAGAATGGGCGAATTTACTTGAATTTGCTTTAATCTTCAGGCTAGTTGACTTTTTTTTTTAGAATAGAGTTTATTTATGGCATGGGAAGGGGAGTTAAGAGAGTAGCAGAGGCAGAGAAAGGCAGAGAGAAGGAGAGAGTAGAGAAGTAGGGGCTGGTCATGAAGGGGAAGGGAATGGGGAGAGAGGGGGAGCTAAGAGGCAAGAGGCAAGGTGGAGAAGCAGGAGTAAGAGGAGGCTGGTTGACTTTTAACATGGTTTTACTTAAGTTCTGTGAACTCAATAATTTCAGAATTGATCTCCTTACTTCATTTTTCTTTAACCAGCTCTCATTCATTTCCTAAATCAAGATAACAATGCCTTTGAAACAAAAGAAATATAGACAAAAAAAAATGTCCCGGAGGAATTCTATTGATATATAAGTTTAAAATAATCATAATCTCAGTCACTTAGGCAAGAAAATTCAGAGTTCTTAATTACTGGTTCATAGAGGGATTGAAGCTGGCATTCAGACCTCAAAGAGCCTCAGCTCATTTCCCGCACCCCCCCCCATCTTCCTTCCCTCTGCATTGTTAATCTTGCTTACCAGCATCCTTTGCATCCTTGGCCTATTGCCTGAAAAGGTATCTGCCAGAAAAATTATTTGTCATCATGGTTTGCCCATCCATCTCCTTAAAACTATGCCAATAAAGCGGTAACTCATCCTGAAGAGATTTAAGCTATGCAGCTTCAGGGGATCAGGTCTCCAGATGATGTTGTGACTGATCATATTCCTTTAAATATACTTTTCATACACACACACACACACACACACAGAGAGAGAGAGAGAGAGAGAGAGAGAGAGAGAGAGAGAGAGAGAGAGAGAGAGAGAGAGAGAGAGAGAGAGAGACAGACAGACAGATAGACAGACAGACAGACAGACAGACAGACAGACAGACAGACAGACACACTTTTCCCTAAGCTCAAAGTACAGATGCCCAGCCCTTTATCTGATTCATGCTGAAAACAGTATCCACATAAAGGAAGCCCTCTCACACCTTCAGAACTGGCCCCTGGACTCTACCCTTACATTTTTCCATCAATTATAATAAGACAACTTTGAAGATTCATTTGATCTTAAGAGGATAAGATTATTGTTCCCTGTGCTGTGTGATCTATTTTTTTCTAGTCTTCTCAGACAACCCTCTGTTAATTTGACATCCTTCTCTTGCATCTTCATTGTCTCAGGCTTTGCTCATTTCTTCTTATTAGAACCCCAGAGCCCCCAGGGACTAAACCACCAACCAAAGAGTACACACCAGAACTCATGGCTCCAGCTGCATATGTAGCAGAGGATAGCCTAGTTGGTCATCAATGCGAGCAGAAGCCCTTGGTCCTGTGAAGGCTTTATACCCTGGAGAACATTTGAAATGTAATAAAGAAGATATCCAATAAAAAAGAATGTAGTCATGCTTGAGTTTTTGTTTGAAAATACAAAAAAAGGAGGGGTAATCTCCCTTCATCCCACTGCAATTGTATTGACAGGCCACTGGAAACCAGACAACAATAGAATCTTGGAAATGCTGACACCTGCCCTCACCAAGGCGTAGAGCCCCCTGTCTTTTCTACAGTGTATCTACTAATCAAATCCCTATTCTACAGAGCCAACATTTTTGCTCATTTCCTGTTGCTGTAACAAAAAATAGTAAAGGCTTGACCTTGAAAAGAAAGAAAATGTATTAATGCATAGGTCTCAGGATGCAAGACTTCAGTACTGATTTCTGTCCAGATCTGTTAAGGACCTCCCAGTGGATAGAGCCAAGAGTATATGGAAAAAAAGACAATCTGGTGAGACTTTAAGAAGCCAGAGAGGGAGTCAGCAGAAAAGCTTGCTGTTTTATGCAACAACTGAGTCTCATAAAGAATTAATTCCACAAGACCTGTATTATTCTCTCCCAAGTGTGACACCCACTGACTTAATTATTTATGAACTATCTGTTTTCTAATGGCCTCTACTCAGTTTGCCCTCACTTGTCACAGTCTTCTGTGTGCATCCACTGATTCCCATAAATTACACCCCTCTCACCCATTGGTTGACAATCCTCAGGTGTTAAAATCTTCCCAGATTTTTCTGTTGGAGAATCTAACCATCTTTGCTAGGAAAACTCAGACATTTAAAACTCATCAAGTCCAAGGGAACTCTTTCATTTTTCCTCAATTTGAAATCCCCAATATAGCTCCATTAGTAAACAGTACCATTTTATCACCATTCAGTTGATAAGGACAAAAGCTGGAGAGTCACCCTGTTGTGCTGTCCCTCAAGCATCTCCCAGTGTACACACCTTTCTGTCTCCACCAGCATAAATTTCACCCTGCATCTCACACCCTTCTGGTTGAATTCTTGCAAACCTTATCCTTTGGGTTCAGTTTCTCCATTCTTGGTTCTAATTCATTCTCTCATGTCAGAGTAAGAGCAATCTTTATAAAATGTAAATGTAATGATAGTTTCACACATAAATCTTACCAGCATCTTTCTACTGTAATGAAAAATTGTGAACAAATAATTTATTACAGTTTGAAAGTTCTTAGTGACCTGGCTGTTTTTTCCAAGCTTCATCTATAATCACACATTATCTCAACAGGCATGATTAAATGATCAAAAGTCAAGCTACCAAAACAGAATATATAAATATACTCATAGAAGATCTAAATATTGCAGTTATTAGATGGGGACTTTATGTGATACGTTTAATAAATAAAGTGTCAGAATACAAGATTAAAAAACATAAAAAAGATGACTTGAAAAGTCTAAAGCTGAAAAATAAGAAGCAAGTAAAGTTCCAAATTCAGCCCACAATTTTAGACATATTAAGGCAATGATTAGGAAACTGGAAAAATAAGTCTGAACAAACATAGCTAGAATTAGTTATATGAAGAAAATCACAAAAGACACAATGGGCTGTGGGAGGAGTTAAAACATGAAACATGTAGACATTGACTTCTCAAAAGGAAAAAAGGTAGATGGAGTAGAAAAAATTTTTAAGAAATAATAAATTATGATTTCGCAAATGTCAGAGACTGTAGAACTACAAAATCTAAATAACATGATCATCAAGCATCAAGAAATCAGCCCTCAGGCATGAAAGACCACAACTACTGACCAAAATCATTAAGTTCTCCCATAGTGAAAGACTCCAGACAAAATGAGTAGCACAAATTATCACTTAGAAAACTAGCTTTTCTTTCCACCTTAATAAAGTCCCCAAATCAATGCACTGATGTGACCTCATACCAGGTACAACTTACATGTCCAACCTGCAAAGCAGGTTTTCTCTCAAAGCAGTCCTCAAAGTGGGAGGGGTGTCTAGGAACCTTGCTCAAGGAAAATCCTAGATGGAGACATGTGTGGTGGCAGCCCCCTTCTGGCTGTCTGCTTCCAGCTGCTGGGTGGTATTAACCAAAACCAGGAAAAGTTCTAAATGCATCTTCAGACTCTCACATCCGTTTTAGTTAAAAATAGAAAATAAACAGTCCTTGGGAAGTTTATTCTCCTTAAGTTTTTATTTATTAGTACTATTTGTATGCACATGGACGAGTGTGTGTGGTACTCGTGTGTGTGTGTGGGGGGGGGGTGGGTACGTTTGAGGTACCATGGTCAGGCAGGTCAGACAACTCTGTGGAGTTTCTCCTCTCTTTCCACCTTTTCCAGGGTTCGAGGCTATCACTACCCAGGCTTGCCCAGAAACTCTTTCCCTGATGAGCCATCCTTTTGGGCAGAGTTTATTTTCATATAGGTTATCTGACAATTGTCTCTTTAAGTCTCTGACAGATAAACATTGGGAACTCAGGCAAAAGCAAATTCATCAGAAAGGTTCCAGGAATTCAACTCTCAGAATGTCTTTTTTGTCCTCTGGTTCCATACTTGCCCACTGCTTCCCAGGAGGACTCCTTACCACTCCATCATCCCCAGTACACCAGGCTCCTGACTGGAGTTTTTCCTCCAGGCCTCCTAGCTGGTATCCAGCTGGAATGAGTCCCATCTTTATTGGCATTTTATGTTCACTATATTATTTCATGTTGTTTTATTCATCTTGTGCTGCCATCCCCTATGGAAATGCCGCTCTTCATTGATTTATAAAATTCTTATTATGAGATTGTTTATTGTCTTATGTCCTTTGGGAGTTCTAAACTGAAGAAAGAATAAGATTGAGACTACAGAAATCAAAGATATCCTGGGATTTTTCTTTTTTCTTTTGCGTGTGTGTGTGTGTGTGTGTGTGTGTGTGTGTATTGTGGTATTTGTGTCAACATATAAGCAATCACACTCTATCTTTTAATTTGTTAATGCAGTTTCCCACTGAGTCTGAAACTAATAGACTAGTGGCTAGTTCTACAGGCCCATAGTTCCGGGGATACACCTACCCAGTTCCTTCTTCCACTCAGTGCTGAGATTGCAGGCATGTGCTCACACACAATGGATTTGTGTGAACTCTGAGGAAACAAATTCAAATCCTCATACTTACATGGCAGGCACTTACCAACTGCACCATCTTCCCAACTCCGTATACAATGTACTCATGTTCTTTCAGTTCAAAATAATTACAAGACCTTTGACTCTATTCTTTGACATTGGAATTGTTTTAATTTATGTTTTTTTAATTCCTCCAAACTGCAGATCTTCTAAGTGTGTCTTTTTTATTTATCTTCAACTCTGTTCTGTGATCAGTCAATATATTTTGCATGGTTTGAATTCTTTTACATTACTCCTTTTTTATGGTCTAGAACATATTGAAAAGACCATGTATTTTATCAATGTATTCTAGAATACTAATTAATTATGGAAAGTGACTTGCAGTGCTCACATCTTCTACGTATTCACTAATTTTCTCTGTGTGAATAGTCATTTATTGATAAGGAAGCATCTAAAGCCCCACTTACAGTCTTCTGTGTCTTGAACTTCTATTACTAGGAATGCACGCTGCACTGCTATCCTAGGAACCTACCCCCTATCATAAGAAAATTACCCGTTTTCATAGATTTTCCTCTGAAATCTACTGTTTGATTTTAATGTAATCCCTCTAACTTCCCAAAACCTGTTGTTAATGTGATATATACTTTCCATACATTTACCTGTTATTTATTTGTATCTTTTAAATTTTACATGGACATATTTCTGAGCCTTTTCTTCAAATTCAATGTGACAGTCTCTGTACTTTTACTGGCACTTTTGGACAATTTACATTTAATGTATGCATTGATAGGGCTGGTTGTGAATCCTCTATGCTGCTATTCTTTATGTACCTTCATGTTCCTTGCTCATTTACCCAGATAGCTCCGGTCTTCCTTTGGAATAATCATATCACCATTTAAATGTTAATATTCCTTTTTATGTATTTTCATACTATTATTCCATATTGTGACTGGTTACCTTTAGGCTTACAGCACAGTTAGTTGGCTTCCAGACAATATAATGTTTCTTCATGTAAACTGTATGAATCTTAAAATGAGAAGGGTTTACTTGACTTGGGTGAATGTGTCATCATGAGATTCATTTTGTTTGTTTTGTTTTTGTTTTTCGAGACAGGGTTTCTCTGTATATCCCTGGATGTTCTGGAATTCACTCTGTAGACCACACTAGCCTAGCACCAGAAATCCACCTGCCTCTGCCTCTCAAGTGCTGGGATTAAAGGTGTGCGCCACCACTGCCCAGTGAGATTCAGTTTTAAATGCATTATAAACACTACCATGCCTTGATAATTTGTGGGCATGCATCAATTATTATTTTAAAGATTTGCAAAGGATGATAAAAGACTTCACCCACAAGTTTCTATATTCAGTTTCCTCATAATTTCCGGCAGTCCAGGTTACATTAGAACTATTTCCCTTAGACAATGACCATTTAGAAACACCTATTGAAGTGTCAGCCATTGAGTGGTTGATTTGAATTCCTGACAGCACCTTAATATGGTCTTCATTTTTGGATGGGTTGTTTATGTGCCTCCCGAAGAATTCCAGATTGACAGTTCTTTTCTTTTGCTGGTTTAAAAAAAGGAAAAAGAAAAAAGAAAAAAAAAACACTCTCTGCTTTCATCCTACTTATTTTGTTTCAGGTAAGAAATCTGCCTTCATCTCTACTGCTTTAAAAAATTTTGTCATCTCTATTGTTTGCTTCATATTCTTTCTTCAGAGTTTTTTTTCTTTTGAAAGTTTCAACTAGTATGTCTTGTGGTTAAATTTTCTTAGTATTTGGGTTTTCCTAAGCTCCTCGAATATATGTGTTTATATTTTCCTCAATGATGATTCTTTTTATTCATGTTATATTTTTTGTCCAGAAATCTTCTTGCCCCTATTAGCTCTTTTCCTTTGAGATAATAATTACATATTTATCTCACCACTTGGTATCTTAGAGCAGAGTTCTCCATTTCTCTTGTATTGTGCACTCCAGTTTCAGTGTCTTAGGTCATTTCAGATGTAAGTTTCCACTTCATTAATCTTTTATCCTAAGTTGTTCAACCTGCAATTATTCTCAGGAAAATTTTCATCTCAGAAAATGTAATTCACATATTTAAATATTTTATCGAGGTCCTTTGTAAATGTCTATTCTGTGCTTCTTTATAACATGTTCAATAATTTCTCTACTGTCTACATTTGTAATATAGACATAATATGATTTTAATGATCTTATCTACTATCTGTTTCATTTCTGAAACAGTCTTTTGACTTGCTTTCTGAAATTTTGGCCATTTTCCTAATTATTAACTTATAAGCATTCTACCCATTGTCATAAATTGTGAATCTTGCCTTCTTTAGTTCTGGATCTTTATTCATACAAAAATCCTGATAATGTTAAAAGAAGTAAAAGTTAGATTTTGTGAGTTATTTTTTCATCTCATGGTAGGTAGCACCAGAGCTACATTTAACTCTAGTATTACTGTTGCACGGCTCTTAAGAGCACATCAGACACTACACTGAGTTTGTGGCTGCTGAAAGCCAGTGATGAGCAGCCAAGGCTTCCAGGACATGGGGAAAATGACTCATACACAGCACTGTTCAGTCCCCATCAGAGCATCCTAGGGTAACCTCTGTAAACACATCTCTTCCCTCTGGGTACCACTCTTCTACTCTGTTAACCCCTACTGGTACTCATCTGTAGCATTCTTAGATTTCCAGACTCCAGCATCATTCACTACACACTAATCTATCCAGCTCTGGACTGGTTTCTCTTCCTCCTTGCATGGTAACCCTCTTTGGACAGCCACATTGACTATATTAGGCTTTGCCTTAGTTGTTATATGTCAGTTAGAACATAGTGGTTTTTTCTTTTTTCTTTTTGTTTTCTTTTCTTTCTTCTTTCTTTCTTTTTCTTTTCTTTTTTCTTTTTGATACTCAGTTTCTCAAGATCCACTTGGTTTTTGTTTGTTTCTTTCTTTCTTTGTTTTTTAAATAAAACCTCTTTCCATTTTCTTGGAAGCTGTATTGAGCAGTAGGATAAGTATTGCTTGCTAGTCTTGATCAGAAGCTGAGAGCACATGATTCTGTTTTCATAGTTCTATTGTTCTTCATATGTACAATTCAACTTCTCAGATGAATTGTATATGTATATAACACAATTTTGATGATTAAAACATGTTGCGTTTTAATAATATAGTCTTGATAATATCTGAGGACTATGTTTAATAATCAATAATGTTATATATCTAAGTATATCTCAAAAATTCTTGCATAAGTAGTTTCTAACTTCATTACCAACACCCCAATTTCAATATTCTTTTCTCTAAAGAATAGGTAACTGGGGATAGACAATATCAGGAGGCAAAATTTGCCTTTTTGTGAAGAGTATAATATCATTTTCTATATAGAAAAACGTGTATTAATAAACCTTAAAATGTTACAATAAAACATACAAGCCCAGAATTAAAAAACTGTCAATATAAATTACATGGCTTTCCACTGACTCTAGTGTCCAATGTGTTCCTCAATCATTTTTAAAATCGACTTTCACTTGCTCTTGACAGATGTTTATCCCATGAAAACAGCTGATGAGAATTCCACTGCTTGCATATTCCACTTTGAGTAACATTTGCTCTTCCTAACCTAGAAATGCACTACACTATAAAATTCTTGCTTCTACACCTGTGGATCAGGCATCTGTGATCTCCATGGGTGGCTCATTTTTTTTTTCCTTTGGAGTTTTCAAAGCTTTGATTATGAAACAAAACTTCTGAAAAACGTATCTAGAGATTCTAGATGGTTTTCCCCCTTAGGGTGTCATATGGACAAAACAAAGAAAAGAGCAGAATATTTTGAGAATTTAAAACTATGTTCGCTTAACATTCAACACAAGGTGGTAGGAAATTGTGTTGAACCCAGAAATACATCCCACTAAGCTTTCCTACTTAAGCAAGCTGAAATTGCCTCCCCAGTGAGTTAGATTTCTGGGTGGTCTTTGCATGAAATCTCTTTGAAGACAGCAGTCATCTAATAGTATTGTAAAAGTGAATAACACTTGTGTTTTAATCTTGAAGAAGCTAAGAATGAATATCAATTAATCACTTTCATTTGTGTAGAATTTCTTACCTCAAATTTTATTTTATTTATTTATTTATTTATTTATTTATTTAGTTAGTTAGTTAGTTAGTTAGTTATTGAGACAGGGTTTCCCTGACTGTCCTGGAACTCACTCTGTAGACCAGGCTGACCTCGAACTCAGAAATCTTCCTGCCTCTGCCTCCCAAGTGCTGGGATTAAAGGCATGCACTACCACTGTCCAGCATTTATTTATTTTGCTTTGTTTTTTTAAGATTTATTTATTTATATGAGTACACTGTAGCTGTCTTCAGACACACCAGAAGTGGGCATCAGATTCCATTACAGATAGTTGTGTGCCACCGTATGATTGCTAGGAATTGATATCAGGACCTCTGGAAGAGCAGTCAGTGCTCTTAACCCCTGAACCACCTCTCCAGCCCCTTATCTCAAATTTTAAAAATCGATTTTTACTCATGTGTGTGAGTGAATGCAAAATGTATGTAGGGATACCTTAGGTGGTCAGGAGAGGCAGTTGGGTCCCTCAGAACTGGTGTTCTAGACCACAGTATGCTGCCTGTGAGTACCAGAAATGAAGTTCAGGCTCTCCAGAAAAGCCACAACCTTCCTTAATGGCTTAGTCAGCATTGTAGCTCATACCTCTTACACATAGGAGGTAAAATTTCAAAAATATGTATTTAAAACAAATAAGAGGCCAGGCAGTGGTGACACATGCCTTTAATCCTAGCACTTCAGAGGCAGAGGCAGGAGGATTTCTGAGTTCAAGGCCAGCCTGGTCTACAGAGTGAGTTCCAGGACAGCCAGGGCTATACAGAGAAACCCTGTCTTGAAACACCAAAACCAAATAAATAAATAAATAAATAAAGAGTAAGAGTATAAAATTTGCTATAAAAACCCAATAGGAAAAAAATAGAAGCATATATATTTAGTATTAAAACTAACTTTTTGTTTAAAGAGTTGTGCGTGAATCACTAGTCAGCTTCACATTATGCCAACAAAGTATCTGACACAATTAATTCGTGGAAAGTTACTTAGGTGCTGGAGAGAAGGCTCAGTGTCTAGAAGAGTTGGCTGCTCTCACAGAGGACCCCAGTCCAGTTCACAGCATTCACATAGCGTGTCACAGTCATCTCTAACTCTACTTCCAAGGGATATGGCATTCTTCTGACCCCCAGTGGCAGCTGCACAAATCCTAATGCTACACACACACACACACACACACACACACACACACACACACACATGCACACACACACAAAGAGAGAGAAAGAGAGAGAGAGAGAGAGAACATCCATACGTGTAAACTAAAATTTAAAAATAACTATAGACTTGAACTATGTATATTTTTCACAAACTTCCCAATCTTTATGGGCCTTAAGGGTTTTTCACATTAAGTCACAAAATAAATTTCCCTATGTGTCCTTAGGCTTAAGAATTTTAGTACAAAAATTTAGCTCCTAAGAAATAATTTTGTTTATAAAATTATTTTATAAATATTTCCACATACAATTAACATAATTTATAAACAATTAAAAATGTTTGAAAGTTTAAAATTTAAAAGCTTACTTACCTGATGCTCAAGAATTTCCAGTCTGAAACATGAGAACAGCCTGACTCCCCCGTCCTTCAGTGAGACAACAGAAATGACATGAAGTCAGTATTGAATCTCACATTCATATCATACACCAAAAACCAGGGACAGGATGAGATATAACTAGAGTTCTACAATCACCTTTAAAAGCAAGCACCCTTTAAAAGGCTTCCACTGGGAGCTGGTGAGATGGGCCAGCAGATAAATGCACTTACCACCAACCCTGAGATCCTGAGATCAACCTGTAAATCCTCGAAGCAGAAAGACAGTAATCATTCCTATAAGGTTTCCTCTCACTTTTAAACATGAATACACCATATCATACACACAAATACACAGCACACATTCACACCACACACACTCACACACTCCAGATACACACATATATAGCACACAAATACACACCACATACCTTACTACACACATATACATACACACATATATACCACATACACATGCATATATCACACATATACCACAGAGAGAGAGAGAGAGAGAGAGAGAGAGGCTCACTAATAAACAATTACCAAGCTAGATGTGATGGCACATGCCTTGAATCCTAGCACTCAGGAGGCAGAGACAGGCAGATTCTTCAGTTTGAGTCCAGCCTGGTCTACAGAGTTCCACAACTGCCAGGTCTACACAAAGAAACCTTGTCTTGAAAAACAATGCAAAATAGTAGTAGTAGTAGTAGTAGTAGTAGTAGTAGTAGTAGTAGTAGTAGTAGTAGTAGTAGTAGCAGCAGCAGCAGCAGCAGCAGCAGTAAATGTTGAAGCCTCTCATATTTCCCAAGCATCCAGAGCATCTCCTCATACCCCAGCAAGGGGATAGAATCTTAGCACATGGGTCTTTAGGAGACACTGTAGAAAAAACAAAATTGAATCTAATATGTTTCTGTTTATGTGCTAATCAGTACACACACTCACCTGCCTTATTAAACTCACTCTAGGGCTACCAATAAATGCAAGATCCAGCATTAGAGACCAGACTAATGTTCTCTACATGAGGCCATGGCTTTAATCTCCATACATAAAATAGTGCATATAGTAAATTCATATCTGGTGATAGGAAGTAAATTAAAACATCTGTCTCTTTTGAGAAGGTTTGCTATTATTCAAACTTGTCATCACTTTTGATTTCATTTTCAAGTGTGAAATCACAAGCTATTTTCTTGATATTACAAATCCATTGCAATTTACCCACAACAAAATATTAAGGCATTAAAATTTGGTTTTGTACAATCTTAATTTCCTTATTTAAATTTCTATTTCTTTTATTTTCTTTATTTGTCAATAAAAATATATATTTCAATTCAAACAGAATTTATTATCCTGAAAAATGTGTACACAGCCAACTTTAGACTCCAGGAAAACACTGGACTAGTTTTCAATATTATTACTCTTCACTATTTACAGGGCTATAGCCATGACTTTAATTACCTCATGGCTTTGTGTGTTGATGTGTGGGCATGTGTGCATGTGTGAGGGTGTGTGTGTGTTTACCTGTGTGTTTCTGGGTGTGTGTATGTGCTTGCTCCTGTGTACAAGTATGTGTGTGGGGGGGGTATGTGTGCATGTTCATTTTGTGTGTGTGTGCGTATGTGAGTCTATGTGCACTTGAATTTGTATATAACCACGTGTGTTCATATGTGAGTGTGTGAGTGTTTTCAGTGTCATCCCACCTTCAGAGCGCTTACACTGTTTACATTGTCCCTTAGTTAAATGTACTTAACCCTCCTGCCAACACTCGACTCTTCAAATAATACCCTATGAATGAAGGCCTAAGATTTGGAATTAATGAGCTGATAGAATGAACAGACTTATATAAAGTTCACTAGGAACTGATGTAGACCTTGCAAATCCCTCCGGGAAGCTCATTCTAAACTTGTCTAGGGCTGTGCAAACACAATGACTGTATTTATAAATGTACTTAAGTGTTAACACCAAACACTGAATTTAAGTTCTCCACAGTGCTGCCCAGCTTCCTCAGTGTGAGCCAAACTGAGCATTGGTTGGCAGATGAACATTGCATGATCTTCAGCTTGGTGTTCTTTGTTTGTTGCTTTATTAGTGGAGATATTTGAAGATGAAAATGAAGATGGTGGGAGGCTCTTCCTTTTGTCAGAAGCTGGCCTTCCTACATTGGGTTTCAGCATCGTAAGCACCTCACCCGTAAATGTCTTGTATTTCAATAGCTTTCCTCAAATACCCATTCTGAAACAAAAAGGGGGTGGGACGTTCCCAAAGCTACATTTGGCAAATCCTAGCTCAGGAAATTACCCAGAATTGTGGGTTCCCACAAAAGAGGTCATCATCCACATACTTTTCACGTGCATTTAATTGCTGGAGAGATTTTGATTGGGCAACTATGTTCGTATTTTGAAGCAACTTCATTTTCTTCTTAAGAATGAGGCTTTCTTAAAGTGGGGATAGTGCCAGTGGGCTCTGCCAGATCCATTGTGGGTATTGAAAACTTCAACTTGGGAAGAAACATAAGTAGCGAGTGGAATGGCAGGCTTTGCTCTGCCTGGAGAAAGCAGGATATCTAGAGACTAAAATAAGGCAGCACTGTGAATGCTGCAGTCTGTGGTCACTGCTGGACTCCTGGGGCAAAATAGCCCTTAATATTGTGACCATAGGTCTTTACATCAAGGCCCTATGGAGAAGCCAGAGATGAGCTGAAGACTAAGTCCCAAGAAGTGTGATTTTAATGGGAATGATTAGAAAAGATCCAACATTTGACTGACCCATTTGCAGATAGTTCAAAGCTAAAATGTCTCAGGTACCAATGTATCTCAAAAGACAAATAGAATGAAAAATTTTCAGAAACAAAAGCTAGGGATGGACATAAAACCAAGTTACTTCATCTTTTTGGTCCATTTTGTGACATGGGATTTCTTGTTCCACCTACCTCTGTGAGAAACCAAGGCAGTAAACACAACCTTTTGATCTTTCCAGAGAACAGCAATAACCAGGGACATTTTATAAAAAAATCCCCATCAAAATTTCAAATGTTCTAACACTGAAGAGTAAGAAATGAACCAACCAATCATCTTCATGCTTTGTTACTTTTTTCATAATATAGAGATTAATAGATGTAATGTACAAAAATATTAAATGTAATGCAACACAGTGATACTATCTCAGAGACTTCTGTGTTAGAGGAAATAGATTAACAGCATAATTGGAATTGCTCTGCATAAGACACTTCCACTCTTGGGGGAATGGTGGAAACAAATTCACAGCTTTATGAAGCCTAGATTCCTCTGTGTTCTAACAAGGTCCTTCCTCTTATGGATTGGATTTCACAATGGTGAAAGACATTTTCGGACTTAGATGCCTTTTTAAGTACTTAATCCCACAATGATGTTGAATCAGTGATTTGACTACACTGCCAGGCAAAAGCTATTTCTCCTCTTTTTACATCCTGGTGAATAGAAGTTGGTGCTCTGGCTGAGTGAGCTATTTTTAAAAAGACCTTAATGCACTGTCACTAGGAAATGCAAATTGTGGTCAAGAGGTTCCTGAGGGCCATGATGTTCTCAGTGAGCTGGGTGGCAGGTGCACAACTAAGGCCATTCACTGCATCTGGACAAAATATTTGGCATTTCGTGCAGTTTTTCAAAATGGATTTTGACTAAGCAAGCATGGAAGCTGAGGGTCAGATGGGAAACCGTTTCTCTCCCATATGTTTTTCCTTCCATCTAACTACTTGCTCATAATTCAGAGTTTTAAGCTCATTTCCTTTTGTTTTACATTCCTATCACCCTGTCACTCAGAGCTCCAACTTTACCTATGATTTTATTCCTCTGAGTTTTCTTCTTTAAACAATTGGAATTTAGAGAATGAAACTCTCTCCTTGAAATTCAGGAATGCAAATAAAGACACCAGTCCAGATGTGAGTTCTATCCTGTCTTGACCTCACTGAAACTGAAATTGGTTTTTGTTTTATTTTGTTTTCTCTAGCTTTGATCCTCACTTGCTCTACAGTATTCTGCCATCTCCTGATCTAGTCATTTAGATAATTTTATAGAGTTTTCCTAAACTTAGTAGTTCTCTATCACTAAAACAGCAGCCTAGGTGTATTTAGACCAGGAAGCCGTCATGTGCCCGTGTTTGTATTGAACTTGAAATATTATAATTTTTAGCCCATGCTGGCACAAGAAGGAGGCAGCTTGCTTGCCTCTGAATTAACTCATTGGTAGAATTTTCTTTTTGTAATCCAATGACATTAAAAATCCTTCTTGTTATATGGTTTCCATTACTGTTATCAACTGAAATAAGGATTAAAATATTCAGATTTTACTGTTTGTGGCTCAGGTGAACTAAAGTAGCAGGGTTCTTAACCTGGCAGAAGTCTGCCCAACTTCAGAGCGCTTCAGCAGAGGTGATCATGTTTAATGGGTCAATCTTATTACCATGTCTACTCTTTCTCCACTTGGAATGGTTGATATTTTGCTTTACCTTTCCTTTTTAAGTCATAGAGTAAATAAATAGATTAAGAAACTCAAATTAATAAACGTTTAAGTGAATTTTCAGCTCAAAAGTGGGAATTATAAAGTAGAGAATGAGACAGGGTGAGGCTGAGGATGGAAGGGCTGAGGTTCAGGATGGGAAGTGATGGGGGTGTGGATAGGAAGAGATCAGGTGGAGGATGAGAAGGGATGAGCCTGAGAATGGGAGGCGTTAACGCTGAGGATGGGAAAAGAAGCCATTGGTAGAATCCTTTCAAGTCTTGCCTTTTACTTTCCTTTTCTTCCCTGTCCCTGACCCCTTCCTTTTTGACTTCATTTTTCAACTCTGATTTTGTTTTAGCTCAGTCTTTAATGGTGGTAGTACAATTTCATATAATCTCCACCTTGCAAGAGTAGAAAAATGAAAGGGAATGATCTTATCAGGATTTTCTGTATTAAACACTATACATCCTCTCATGAGAATGAGACTATTGTCAACCTGACGAGCTAGAAATTGTCAAAGGAGAGAAGAGACAGAGAGACAGTGTAGGAGACCATAGCAACACACACAGAGTAATGTATTTTCCTACCAATGAGCTTTAAAAACTTTTATAGAAATATTTCCAAGAAGTCATGGGCTCTTAACAAACTTGCCATCAGGAATCAACATGGAATCAATCTTTTGCATTTTATTTTCCACGCCATCCATGACTCCAGTGTTCCCAGAGTCTTTTTTGTAGTCTGTAAAGAACAATTAATTCTCAAGTGTGTAACTATTGTCAACCTCTAACACTGCTAACCAACAGCTGCTTTATAGTAGATATTCTGTCTTAGTTTGGTTTCTGTTGCTGTGATAAAATACTCACCAAACTCATTCTGCAAAAAGAAAGGGTCTGTTTGGCTTACAGGTTATGGCCCATCAACAGGGGAGTGGGGCAATGGAGAAATGCAAGTAGGAGCTGTGAGGTAGAAACTGAAGCAGAGACAATGAAAAACGCTAAGTACTTGCTACTTCCTCTGACTTACCCAGCTACTGTCCTTACACAGCCCAGACCCACCAGTCTAGATATGACACTGAAAACAGTGGACTGTGCATTCCTAAATCAATTAGTAAGGACACAGCAACATGGCCCTAGACCTGTTTTCTCTTCTGAAAATATCTCTTCCTAGGAGACTCCATGATTGTCAAGTCAACAATAACTGGCCAGACTTTGTCAAGTATAGTACCTGTTGCCACTACCTTTGCTTTCAGAAACTGTGTTCTCATAATTACATTTCATCTTTTAGATATAAGGAATACATACACATATTTGCTTAAGTTAGTAGGATATAAGAGGGAAGGTGTTTCAAGGTCATCATTACGCACAAGTGTTGTCTGCCCAGCACTGATGAGAATGGGGATCTTTGGTAGAAGTGCTTATAAAACGACCAACATCTTCTATAACAAGTATAGAAAACTGAAACTTGTTCTTGTCCACTGTTTTGTTTTTGTTTCATTTGTCTGATTTTTTAGCTATTCATTTATTTCTAATGTGATGAGCACTCAACTAGATACCCTGTTAATCCTCCATTAATCCTATTAGCATGGTCATGAGACTTTCCATACAGTCCTCAGAACAATGGCCAATCAAAAAACAATGGGAACTATGTACTGATATATCTAATGAAGAGATTGGGAGCTATTGTGAAAGTGAGGAGTTGTGAAGGTGTGAGGCTTTTGATGGGGTGTTAGAATAGTAAAAACACCCCGACATGTTTTTTAGAAAATACTGCCATATTTTTATGTAAAATGATTATAATTATAAAGCTACTTAACCTTGAATTAATAACAAGCCAAATACATACATATAATAAAGACATACATATTCAAACATGAAAGTTTTAAATAACTTTATTGTTTATAAAATACAAATGAATGCAAACTTTAAAGATGTTTTTGCAGTCTACGTAGTCATTTTGTCTAAGTTAGTTAAATGATTTTACTTGCTTAATAATTCAGTATTTCATGAAAATCTCTGAGAATTCTTTCAGGTAGAAGCAGGGGGAGGGATGATGAGATAGAGGGTTTCTGGGAGGGGGGAGGAACCTGAAAGGGGATAACATTTGAAATGTAAATAAAGAAAATATCCAATAAAAAAATCAAAAAAAAGGAAAGAAAGGAAGAAAGAAAGAAAGAAAGAAAGAAGGAAAGAGAGAAAGAAGGGAAGGAAGGAAGAAAGAAAGAAAGAAAGAGAGAGAGAGAGAGAGAAAGAAAGAGGAGAGAGAGAAAGAAAGAAAGAAAGAGCAAAAGAAAGAAATAAAGGAAGAAAGAAAGAAAGAAAGAGAGAGAGAGAGAGAAAGAAAGAGGAGAGAGAAAAAGAAAGAAAGAAAGAGCAAAAGAAAGAAATAAAGGAAGAAAGAAAGAAAGAAAGGAAGGAAGGAAGGAAGGAAGGAAGGAAGGAAGGAAGGAAGAAATGCTCTTAGATATCACCGTAATTTAAAACTAGGGGTCTGAAGAAATGGAACAGAATGTAAAGTGGCTGTTGTCTGAGCATGAGGACATGAGTATGGATCTCCAGTGACCATGGGAAAAGCCAGCCATAGTCTACATGTCTTCAGGGGATTATTTTGTTGTAGTTCTCTTTGCTTGGATTTTGTGACTTTCCTAGCTCTTACGGAGCAAAGACAGGCAAATACTGAGGACTTACCAGTCAGCAGTCTTACCTTAAACTGCAGTCACCAGGTTCAGTGAGAGAGCCCATCTCCCAACACTAAGATGGATAAGCTATTGGTGAAGACATCCTAGGGTCAGATTCTGGGTGCCATATGTACTTGTACTGATGAATACCTCGCACATGCATGCACAACACAGACGTACAAAACTATGACATAAAACTTAAAAATAATTAAGATGAATTTTTAAATGGTATTTTGCATCACACAAAGTCCAGCAGTCATTAGGTCTCTTTTAACCAAGCCTTTGGGTGAATAGTGTATTTTCCTAGGCCCCGTGCTTTCTAGATACCATCAGAGGCTGCAGTAGGCTCTGTTGCTCATAGACTGATAGTGAACTGTGAGGAAACTGTGCTGTACCATGCGGTGTCGAGCAGTAGCAGACCAGCATAGAGTCTTTTGAAGATGTCTACAATGCAGCAATGAAAAGATGGAGATGGGACAAAGTGGAGAAGGGAGAGTAGTCATTGCTACCAGAGAGCTTCGCTAGATCTTTGTGTTTCACAACTAAGCATAACAAGTTCCTCAGTAAGTCACTGATTGTTTATGTTTTAACTACTAGTTGGAAGGTGCAAAAATAGTGCATTCAGAAGCTACTTCAAGTCCTTCCCAACCTCATACAATCCAGTCCCTGCTTAACGTAGATTTATATGATCCATGCTATGTGTCAGCTCATTCTGAATTCCTGTGGAAAGCAACAGTGAACTCTTCATTTCTACACTAGGAACATGTAAGCAATGTCTTTCTGTCACATTTGTAACAGCGGCCAAAGCTTCTAGCAGATGATCTGCAGTTGTATTTTCAGAGTCTGTGTAATCACGATGTTTAAGTTACAGCTGTTTACATTTTGAGCTTTAAAAGAGATGTTAAAACTAGCTTTGTTACTTGTTAGAAACACTTTCAAAAGGAATTTAGTTCTAGTGGTGTTACAATTTTCCTATTCATATATATCCTACTTCTAAAAGTATAACAATTGTGACTCAAATTATAAAGCCTGTAACCAAGAGGTTTATGTTCATTTAATTGCATGCATATATGCTTTGCATGGAACTCACTGTTACACAACATACATTTCAAAGAATCCTAAAACACCTCAATTGGTTTCATATTTCTATATTATAATAAGGGGATACTTATTTCCCTTTTTGAAAGGTAATATAAAGGAATAATTAATAAAGGAAGTTGCTTTGTTTTACCTGTACTTTTTTTATTTTGTAAAATCTAAGCAATTCATTTCTTTTTTAGATTTATTTATTTATTTTATGTATGTAAGTACACTGTTGCTCACCTGAGACATACCAGAAGAGGACGTTGGATCCCATTACAGATGGTTGTGAGCCACCATGTGATTTCTGGGAATTGAACTCAGAACTGGAAGAGCAGGCAATGCTCTTAATCACTGAGCCTTCTCTCCAGCCCCAGCTCTTAGTTTCTTTAGGATTATAATAAATGTTTACATTATTGACTAAAACGACCTTGCAATACATTTTAAATGCTTCTATTATTTCTTCAAATTGTAATTTACTAGCAAATGGGTTACAGTTAGCTTATTGTTAGGAATTTTTAGTTAGCACAAGTGCCCTTGGTGTTCCAATATAATTTCCTATATTGATAATGTCAATTATGCTATTGGCTTCATACATGAAGAAAATAGTTTAAGTTAAACCATATATGACTTAAATGGTGCACTGTTATGGGATTTTATTACTGGGATTTTGATTGTCAGATCAAATATGAGTGAAGTCTAAGGTTATAGCTTTCCTTTGCAAATATGCCCAATGAACACACCATTTAAAGTTATGCTTCTTTGGTTGGTGAGATGTCTGAGCATGTGTACTTGACACAAGACAACCTGAGCCTAGCCATCCCTAGAAGCCATGTAGATACAGAAGGAGAGAACTGGCTCCACAGAGATGTCCTCTCACCTCTGTATGAATACCTTAGTGAGCACATTTGCACATGGACAAACATTCTATACACACACAATATACACACATATATACACAACACACATACACACATATAACACAACACACATACATACACAATACACACATATACACAGAGAGACACACAGAGAAAATAATAAATTTTCAAATTTTTTTCATTATTTGGAGAATTTTTCTCAATAGATATATATTTTCTTTATATTTGTGTCATTTAACTTCATTTTTGAAAAATTACATTATTTTTCAAGATTATAATATAATTGCATAATTTCTCTGTTTCTTTTTCTCACTCCAAAACCACCCATGTACCACCGCTCTTGTTCTTTCAAATTCTTGGCCATTTTCTTTAACTATTTAGTGTCTGTGTGTGTGTGTGTGTGTGTGTGTGTGTGTGTGTGTGTATCTGTATTCCTAAATACAGCAACCTGCTTAATGTGCATAATGTGACTTGTATATATTTCTTCAGGACTGACCATTGGTACTGGATAACCAATGTGTCCTTCCCTGGGAAAGACTTCTGCTCCTGTCTCAGCATTCCTGGGATTCCTGTTCTTGGTCTAGGGTTGAGACATTATGAAATTTTTCCAGTCTGTGTTATCATGCCAATTTGTGTGATTCTTATTAAATTTGTGTTTGGGCAGTCATGTTGGTAAGACTATGTATAGGTGTAGCGTCTTACATTACTGAGAGGCAGGCTTACAGAAAACTTTCTGATCCTCCGGTTCTTATACCCTTTCCACCACGTATTCGTCAGTGTTCCCTGAGTAGTCTTAGTTACAAGAGTTATTTTGTACATATATCTATTGAAACTGAGCTTCACAACTCTGTATATTGATTGGTTGTGGTTGTCTGTAATGATCTCTATCTGTTGCAAAGAGAGGTTTCTTTTGGTACAGGGTGAGAACTGTACTGATCTGTGGCTATAAGGACAAACATTTAGAGTGCAGTTAGGGGTTATGCTGGTTCAATAAAGTTGTAGTTGTAGGTACTTCTCCACGATCCATGACTTCATTAGCTCTGGGTTGTTGGCTAGTAAAATGGGGCTTTCTTTGGACCACCAGCTCCTTGATTATAACACGGAGACTTTGTAGATTTATTATAAGCTTTGGCACTTTTGGTGAACAGATTTTCAGCTACTCTCACCTGACAATACTGGCCTGGCCTACAATCTGCCATGTGGCCAGCTACCTCTGTCTCTAGTCCCAGCATCTGCTTCTTCCTCTCAGTCCAGCTGGCAACTCTCCCACCCCAGACTCTTTCTCAGAGTTTCTAACTTTGTCAAATCTCCCTCCTGTCTTCTCCTGCTTTGCTACTGACCATCAGATTTTTATTAAACCGATCAGAAAAGATGGAGAGGATGTTTACAAAACACGAACAAAGGTGATACTTAACAAAACCAAAGTCTGGCCTACAATCTTGCTGGTACATAAATCAGCATTTGAATAATATCAAGACAATCTTTACACAGTGCACAAAACTATCAACCCAACAAGCTACAATTCCAGTACAAGGCATTATTTCGCCATGTTGAGTAGATCTTAAGTCCAATTAGGAAACTGTTGTTTCTTACTAAGGTATATATGCTGCTACTGCACCACTAGAATTGTTGTACCATGTTGGCCATTGCTGTAGTTTATAGGCATCATAGTGGGGTAGGAGTATTGGCTACTTCTCTCCTTTGATAGTTTACAGGGCATATTGGCACTATGAATGCTAGTCATTCATATGGTTTTCAGATCAGATCTATTTTGGGGACCTCTGGACCCTTTGTTGGAAGTGCACAGTGTCCTAACGAATAGGGAATTACCTTTCTCATAGGAGTAGGGGGCAACCAAGGACAATAGCAATAGCTTGCAATGTTTTTGAAGTCTCTTTGATAACCCTGAACAACTACTTAAAAGGGAACTTCTCATGTCTCGTTTTAAAGATTATGTACCATGGTCTATGTTTCTTGGGAGTAGCATTCCAACATAGAGAGAAACACATATGTGTGTGTGTGTGTATGATGTATGTAATGTATATGTATATGTAATGTATGTGTATATGTATATGTATGTGCATGTGGATGTATATGTATATATGGCAGCGGACAGTGAGAAGCCTGGTTCTTGGTTGAGCTATAGGCTTGAAGCCCGAGAGACCCTGAAGAGACAGTTGGAGCTTCACCTGCTCCTGGCATCAGGCCTCTGTCATGTAGTCACAGCCCTCCAACCCTCCAACATAGATTTGTGGCCTTCAGTCACATAAGGACAATGTCCCAAACTCTTCCACATGTAGAGGAGGGATCCCTAACATCTCAGACCAAGACAATAGGAAAAGAGACATGACTTGTGGTCACATAGGCTCAAGACAGAGATCTCGATGCTAATGAGGTACCTAGAGGCCC
This sequence comes from Mastomys coucha, assembly GCF_008632895.1. Lineage (NCBI taxonomy): Eukaryota > Metazoa > Chordata > Mammalia > Rodentia > Muridae > Mastomys > Mastomys coucha. Next base: position 50,019,196 of record NW_022196914.1, read on the forward strand.
AGAGGGAGTTGCCAATAAGATTCCCTTCCCAGACATTCCTCCCTACAAAAGGTATTTAACCTCAGGTCTATCCTGAGAAGTGGGGTATGGTTTTACACATCCACTTTCTGCCATGACAATAAATGTCTCAGAACCATGGATCATTTCTTTTCATCGGGTCCACCATGAGGAGCTATGGAGAAGGCTTTTTCTTACAGAGCTACAACCTAGTTTCCAGGAGAATGGTCTTTCTGCACGCCCAGTCACACCAACTACCAATCTTGCTGTCCATCACACCAAGGACTCCTGCCACTGAGACTAGCTGGAGCTCCCTTCATTTAAATTTAACAAAAGTATAAATTTATATTAAATTTGAATTTATAGTCTAAATTAAAACTATGTATAGTTTAAATATGTTATATACTATTATACATAAATATAATATGTAAAAATAATAAATATATACTTAAATATATTATATACATAAATTATTTATACACTGACTTATGTGTATTATAGATATTTTAAGCAATCTATAGTCTAATTATTTAAGACTTTACTAGCACACTAAGTTTTATTTTATCTTTTTCTCTCCACTTGTATTTATCTCCATCCCCTTCCCTAACTAGAGCCCCTTCATTTGTTCCATTCAGATCATTTGCACCCTGCACTTCTCCCTCTATTGCTCCTCCTCCACCCCATCTCCACAATGGACCCTTTTTACTTTGTTTCTCTACTACTCTCATCTGAAAAGCTGGAGATAGGAAGCTAAGAGTGAGTATGTGATGTTTCTCTTTCTTGGTCTGGGTTACCTCACTCAATATGATCTTTTCTAGTCCATGCAATATCTGCAAAGTTCAAGATTTCAGTTTTATTTATGATTGCATAGTATTCCATTCTATATATGTACCACAATTTCCTTATTCATTTTTTGGTTAAAAGGCATTTAGCGATAGCTGGAGCATATGATAGATTTATTTTTAGTTTTTTTGAAGATTCTCTACACTGATTTCTGTGTTGCTGAACCAGTTTGCAGTAGCACCAACAGTGAATGGGGGTTTTCTTTTTCCCCCACCCACTTCAGAATTTGTTGATGGTTGTTTTGGTGATCACAAAATTATTGAAACTAAGGAAATGTTGAAATGTTTGAAATTGATAAAAATCTCAAAATTGTATTGATTCATGATTTCCCAATTGTTAGGGAAGAACAGTTTTTAAGATATTGCATAGCAGTTTTTTTTCTTCTGTTGAGAATTCACTGCTCAGCCCAGATTACAGGTTCGTTATTTTGAATGGGACATAGGGTTTGTTGTTGTTGTTGTTGTTGTTCTTTACATGTTCTGGATATTAATCGGCAGTCAGAAGTATAGCTGCAAAGTGCTACCCTATTCTGTGAGCTTGTTCTTCATCTGATTGATTGTGGCTCTAGCTGCAAGGGAGGGTTTTCCTTTTATGAATTCTTAATTGTCCTGTCCTTAATTCTTGGTATTTCACTTTTTAAAGCAAATATTCTATGCTAGAAAAAAATGAATGTACTAATGAAATTTTTATTTTGGTCACTATTAACTCTAACATGTGGGATTATTTCCATAACTTGCTGGCTATCACAATGTTAACGCACCATGGTAGTAGGATGATATTTAATATCTTAACCTTGAAAGAATTATGAGTTTGCCTGAAAAATGAAAACAGTGACATTTTATATTCTGAAGATTTAGCAATCTTTCAAGAATTGTTCATAAACTTATTTGATTTTTGATGAGTTTCTTTATGTGCAATGATAAAATATGAAGCTTTCTTCTGCCCTAAATAAAGAATATACTTATAAAGAATCACAATATACTAGTCATACTGGTTGCTGCATGGTTATTAATAATATATGGTAAACAGGAAATTTAAGGTCAAGAAATGTAGATTAAGTTCCCATAAAAAGAGGGGGAGAAAAATGTATTTCTTTTTTATATCATGATCATCGTCAATCTGTTGTCTTTAATGTTTGTTCCTGACTTCTCTTCTAAGGAATAACTTCCCAGTTGGTTATATTAAAATTGGAAGCATCAACCACATGCCACTGAAGATGTAGTAATTACAAATAGCTGAAAAAGTTTAAGGAGTTAGTGAGAAAATATGCTAATAGCATCAAGACAGAGCTCTTAGAAGCAGGTGGAAGTAACCAGCATTGCTTTCTGTACTATACCGGAGGTCTCTCTGAGATGCTAAATTCTATTGTCCATATATTATACCTTTTCTCTTCAAAAGAGTGTGAATGACTCACAAGAGCCAATTCTACAATATTAAAGTACATAGTATACTAATGCTGACAGTCTTATGTCTGAACTGTAAGAGGCAGTCTTTCTGTATATGCATGCTACCCACTTCTGGGGGATGATGAATGGAGATGTTTGGATGCCATTAAGAATACCCAGGGCTGGAGAGGTTGCTCAGTGGTTAGGAACTCAGGTCTTCCAGAAGGCCTGAGTTCAATTCCCAGCAACCATATGGTGGCTCACAACCATCTGTAATGGGATATGATGCCCTCTTCTGGTGTGTCTGAAGAGAGTGACAGTGTACTCAAATACTAAAATAAATAAATAATCTTTTTTAAAAAGTATTGCTTATCTTTAAGTAAAAAGAAAACAAAAACATTCCCATTTTTATTTTTGTTTCAACTTCCTTGCCTTTTTCCTGCTGTAGAATTGGATTTTGTCAACAACTTGAGACTGATATTTTAGGTTGAAAAAGTTAGAATACATTGGGAAGACATAGTTTATTCTTTTTATTCCTTTCATCATCAGCAAATTGCTTAAATAGATACAAAATAATACACAATAATATCTCCAGCATAGCTCTAAATCTTATCTAAAATGTGAAAGTCATGGAACAAATCAAAGAATGAAATTCTGACTGAAAGTACTGTGAAAATCAGTATTGAAAGTCCTGTGCAAGCCCTAAAAAGTCACGTTAGAAAAAGCGGAAATTTTAAGAGTTTATAACCTGTGTATCAAAATCATATCATATATTATCCTATGTGTACGTATTATATACTATATGTGTATTATCAATTTACTCATGTAGTTGTCTGAGACTTTCAGTTACCCTTAGACAGCAAAAGTGTTTCCTTTGCTTCTTAATGTATTTTCATACTACTGCACCCACACAAGAGCTGCATATGTGAGCTCTATAAACATCATATTCAGCTTGTACTTTTAGTAATATGTACCTTACTATATTTCTATCAGAGTCATGTATAAGCTACTGGAAAGTAATTCAGGAATCTGGTTTGTTGAGAAATATGTACCTCCAGCCCAAATTGGCCTAAGGCTCAGATAAGCCAATGAAAAGTTTGAGTCAATGTACTCTGATTAGAGGTTGCTGAGTTTGAAAAAACTGTCAATATTTTCCAATAGAGAGCTAGCAACAAGACAGGCAAGAGCACAGAAGAACTGAATTAGCACTTAAGCATTATTGATACCAGTCCTTTAAAAAAAAATCTGCAAGTTTTTGCTTAGATGGGCTGTCCTAAAATGCAGTGTAAGAAAGAAGAGATTAGAACATAAACCTCAATAAAGAACATGGAAGAAGAGGAGGAGGAGAAGGAGGAAGAAGAGGAAAGTGGGAGAAGATTAATGAGGGAAGGGAAGGGAATATCTACCTAAAATTTTCTCTTTTTCCATTTTTGCTATCCTTACCAAAGGAAAACAACAACAATAATGATGATGATGATGATGATGATGATGATAATCATAATAGCAATAATAGTTAAATTGCTAATGTACAGCGTTGGCATTGACATTAACTGTTTAAACTGAACAATAGAAATGTGACCATGGGCCGTTAAGAGACTTCTTCCCGGGTCACACAACTAGAATGCACCTACACCTGGCCAAGGAATAAAAATTAGTTTTGCCTGTTCTTGATTACACTCGTATTATATTTTCCTATCTCCCCAAGAGACCCCTAGCTTACAGACTACAGTTACATAAAGTTATTTGTGCTCTGTGGTCTGATTTGGATAATAAATAATCCTGTGATCCATGGTTAGTGTAAAGTTCATGGAAGACAATAACATGCAGCATGCAGGGAAGAAAAGACATATAGTCAGAAATGATGAGTAAAACGTAAGGGAATAAATAGAGAAATACAAGCATAAAAATACACGAAAAAAATGTAGAAGTAAACTGATTTCAAAACGCGGATATGAAACAGAAAATATTATTCAATGCTGAATAAATATAGGCTTTTAAGTCACAAGGCTCCTGGGTCTGACTGCTTTTATTTGATTAACATAATTATCTGAGATTTCTGAAATTGTAAACCAGAGAAGAAACCCCATTATGGAAACATATAGAAAGAAATGACAAAAACTAAGCAATTTCTATTTACGCATAAGATGTGCTTACATCTTCTTTAACAAAAACAGCATGAACTGAGAATCCCTGTAAATGTTGAATTTAACAGAAGCTACCTTGATAAAGTCTCACCAAGGTGACCGTTGAAATGTGAGCTTAACAGTAATAATATCAGTGGACATGCTAGCCTAGAGGGGAAAAGTCCACAAGGTCTACAGGAAGAGCCATAGGCAACTGACAACCTGACAACCTGTAAAACCCGACATTACTGGGACCTACCAAGTTATTTTTGTGACTATATATTATAAATATACACATAGATGCATGCAATAACATTTAGCGAAAAAAAGAGGCTGTGTGTTTGAAGGAGAGCTGGGAGGGGTTATGAGAGGGTTTGCAGAGAGGAAAGGGGAGGAAGTAATGTTATAATTATATTATAATCTAAAAAATGTGTAATTCAAAACACACATACAGCAGAGGACTGCCGAGTCTGTGTTCATTCAGAGATGATGCACCTAACCCTCAAGAGACTGGAGGCCCCAGGGAGTTTAAAGGTCAGGTGAGGTGGGAGGTGGGAACATCCATGTGGAGACAGGGGGTTGGGCAGGAGGTATGGAATGTGGAACAGTTGGAGGGTGGATGGGGGCAGGGGATTAAAATATGGAGTGTAAAAATTAATTAATTAATTAAAATATGTTAGTATATATAAATAAAATAAGATAAAAACGTCCAGGCTTTCCTGTCAACCAGATGGACAAAGGATCACACCAAAGTCAATGAAGCAATATATTCTCATGCCTAAATTAGAGAGAAAGGCAGTGGGAAGGAATGGCTGTGGTTGGGGCAGGATAGAATCTAAGAAAGCCATCACAGTCAATCTGATTCACAGGATTATGTAGTGTGACAAGGAGAGGGGTCCACTGGCTTAACTCTCTTTCTGTGTTTCCCTCAGGGAACATTAGCTCTGTATAGTTGAGCAATGTGTGTGGCTGGAGATGCATGATGGTCTGTTTGTTTAAGTTTTATGTTCTTTCCCTAATCATTGCTTCTCTCTTGACATTTATTTATAATCCACACAGCTCTACATTCTGTAACTGACTATTTTAGTATCAGATTGTTGATATTGGTATATTTATGTATCAGATCATGAGAATTTTACTTTGGACTTGGTTGTGGTAGCTCTTTGCCTTTAATTCCAGCATTTGGGAGGCAGAAGGAGGTAGATCTTTGAGTTTTAGGCCAGCCTGGTCTACAGTACAAGTTCCAGGACAGTGGAAACTACAGAGAGAAATCTTGTCTCAAAATAAAGAATAGAATAGAATAGAATAGAATAGAATAGAATAGAATAGAATAGAATAGAATAGAATAGAACAGAATAGAATTACAAAAATTATTAAAAGGAAAGAATTTTCCCTTAGAAAGGGTACCCTGCTTCCCAATTATGACCAAAACCAAACTGTAAAATTACATGCTTAGCACCTATTTTTTCTATTTTTTACTTTTATTCACAAACTTATTATCTGAGAGGCACCAAGAGCATATGTACATGTAGTAGAGGTCAGAGGACAACTCGCAGGAGTCAGTTCTCTCCTTCTACCATCTGGGGCCAGTAATTACACTCAAGTCATCAGGCTTGGCAGCAAATACCATTTTCCAATGAGATATCTACTAGAACATATTCTTAATGTTTGAAAATACCATACATTTAGATTATATTCACTACCTTCCCCAGCTTGCCCATGACCTATTACCTATTGCCTTAATACGTTCGTTCTCACACAACTGGATCACATTGTGTTTTTACCTTTTTTAAGCCAATAAAATCTAAATGTGTTGTTCAAGTACTCTTGAGAATAGGGACTTGCTTGGAGTGTGGTCAGTCTACCAGAAGGGACACCATCAAGTAAACTGACCCTTCTCCCAGAATAATAGTATTAGCTTCTCTCCTAGAGCCTGGTCTCTGACTCCTGGAGGAGGCCTTAGTTCCTGCTTTCCTAATCTTTGAGTCTATTTTCAATGAGACATCCACAAAAGATTCAAAGTTAGCATATGAGAGAAAAATCTAGTGTTTTTCTCTGTGAGTCTGAACTACCTACTCAAGATAATTATTTCCAGTTTCATCTATTTACTTGTGAATATTATAATTTCATTTTTAGTAGCAGAATAATATTCCATTGTATAAATGTGCCATGGATTTATTACTCATTTATTAGATGATAGGCTTTTAGGATATTTTAGAGCAGCAATAAACATGGAAGAGTACTACCTCTGTAATAAGATTTCAAGAAAATTCTTCAACATCATTAAACATCAAGGAAATGTAAATTAAAGCTACTTTGAGATTTAATTGTACCTCAATCAGAATAGTCAAGACTTAAAAATAATAGCAATAGATGCTTGCTTGGCTATGGGTAAGGAGAATGTATATTAGCTGCTGATAGGCATATAAAATGCTGCAACCACTAAAGAAACCAGCATGGAAGTTCCTCAAAAACTAGAAGTAGATATAACACATGATCCAGCTGTACCTCTCTGTGACATGTACCCAAGGGACTACATCTTACAACAGAAATACTTGAATAACATTTTTTATTATTACCATGGCTATTTCAATTTGAACTCATTGGGACACTGGCTACATTATATAGTGGCAAGGCTTAGGAGACTAAGTAACAATCAAATTGGGTAAGATGACTCTCTTGGCAAAATACTTGCCAAGGAAACAGAAGGACCTGAGTTCAGACCCCAGTTACCCATGGCAGAAGTCAAACAAGACAGCACATGTCTGTGATCCCAGCAGTGGGGGGCATAAAGAGACAAGACCCTGGAACTCATTGATCTACCAGCCTAGCCTATCAATGAGTGCCAGAGTCAGTAGGAAATCCTGTCTCTTGGATGTTAGACTTTGATTTCCACACATTCTCTGATACACAGACACACACACACATACATGCACTCACATGCATATACATTACACATACAAATACAGAGCACACAAAATAGAGAGCATGCTTTTTTTTTAAGATTCATTTATTTTACGCATATGAGTACACTGTAGATGTCTTCAGACACACCAGAAGAGGGCATCAGATCTCATTACAGATGGTTGTCAGATACCATATGGTTGCTGAGAATTGAACTCAGGACCTTTGGAAGAGCAGTCAGTGCTCTTAATCACTGAGCCATCTCTCTCCTCAAGCATGCTTTTAAAAAGACTGTCAATGTGTGATTTTTCTGGTGAAGTATGAGTGCTAAGTCAGGAGCTGTTAATAACAGCTGGTTACATAAAAGTATCTTTAATATTCTGATTTTACTCACATCAAGAACTGGAAATTTTCACTTAACATACATAAATATTTAGAGTTGTCATTCAAAACACAAATCAGATTCATTCATTCACTTGTATGACTACCAATGTCTGAATTAATCTCATCTGTTAAGGGACCAGCATGCAGACCCTTGGTATATAGCACATATGCTCAAAGGGCTCAGTCGGGTATGTAGAGCTTACTTTGTTTGCAATTTGTTACCATTCCTGAAAATTATGCCCCTAGAGTTTCCTTTCCTAATTTCACAATTATTAAAACTGTGGCTGTTCTGCCATTGATTAAAAAAAAAGAAAAGGTAACTTCCCTGTTCCTGTCTGAATTGCATTAATACCAGTGTGGACATTCTACAGTCTTCCTTTGTGATCGCCACTGTACTATTCAGACCTCACTACTTTGCTTGGCTCTTTCAAAGATGATATATATGTCTGTGTATGTCTCCTACATACAGAGAAGCACATTCTAATAGTATTTTCATTTCAGAACTGGGCTATGAGGCACCTTAACTCAGTGGAACGTACCTTTATTGATATGTTTGAATACTGAGCCATGGACTTAAAAGAGCTATATCCACACATCTCTGTCTGTCTGTCTGTCTGTCTCTCATCTATCTATCTATCTATCTATCTATCTATCTATCTATAAATCTATCTATCCATCAATCTATCTCTCTATCTCTAACTTCTATGTACCTACATCCCTAAAAATCTGTCTAGATCTTACTAATATGCATGATTTTAGGTAAAATAATTCAAGGCCACTGTGTAATTGAATTAACGAAATCTCACAACTTTAAATGTGTATATTTATTTAAAGCTCCCCATGAACTGTAAACTATATGTGATCACAGTGATATGAAAATAAATCAAATTTCATTCATCGTGTTTGCTGATTTTACCCTTTTCCTTGAATCTGTTTCATTTTTAGATGTTGAAATTGCATTCTTTTTTATACTGTCTATTTATTTCACAATGCCCAATCTTACACTTCTTGACACCTAGGGCAAGCAGAGAGCACAGAATGCCTTGGATAGTGTATGACTATCACTTCATATTTGCATAATTATTCCAGTAATATTAAAAATTTTAAAATTGCCTCTCTTCTAATTGCTTACCTATAGCACAATTTGGATTGAAAATATGCTGTTAGCCATGGTGCTATGGGCAAAAAGTCATTGGTGCAAAAATACATTTCACAAAACCTTTCGAAGAACAAAGCTCTGAAAATAAGATTAATAAATTAAGTAAAATTTTGAAGAAACCACACTTGCTTTCCATAATAAATGAGCCATGCATTCACCATCTTCTCCCTGTGACATAATGAAGGTACAAACTGCCAGCAGACATAAAAGATTACTGCCGTAGCATTGAGGTAATGACAGAGTATCCATGCAAAAGCTGAAGAGAGGTGTGCTTTCAGTCTAGGAGAGACCTGGGGAAGTCCTGGGAAGCAGATTCTCCCTCAAGGATCTCTAGGAACAGACAATAAACTCATTAATATAAGTATCCCAGAGAGCCAGGCTTTCCTGGAAAAAAACAAATTAGTGTGAGAAGCCAGAACTCTGCAATTTCAGCTTTAAAAATAGCCAGTATTGTTAAGGCTGCTGTGTGCATGGAGGCAAAGGAAGATCTGTCTGGATGTTTGCCTCTGCTTTTACATTAAAACATAAAGTATACTGAAATTCTTCCCTGCAAATACTGCAAAGGATGGGAGGTTTGTATCGCTCCAAATTACTTTTTGGTCCCTCCAATAACAAAGTTTTAAGGGGTGCGGCGTTCTGTCCTCTCCTATCAAGTCAGTCATGAATAAAGGATAGGCAAAGATGACTATGCCTCTGTCACTTAGGATCAGAGCTATGCCTCTCTTTCTATTTCAGCTCTTCATTTGCCTAATTGCCCTGTGAGCCTGGCAGGGACATTCCCTGCAGGGCTCTGCTGACTGCAGAGAACCTACCTGACACTCAGAGTTGATGTGTCAGCACTTTAGCTTGCAATGAATGAAAAATCAATTCGTTTGACTGCAGTGGAGTGTCATGCACAATTCTAATATAGTTCGTCCAAATTTTCAACTCTTCATCATAGACCCCAGTAGTGTTTACAGTGGTAAATGTATCTGTAGCAAAAGCACTGCTTCTGCTTGATTTTTTTAATCCTCTTTTTTATTTAGAACAAGCAAATCTAACCTGCTTGGGAAGCCGCATGTGTAATGACCGATGATGTCAAGGCCCCTGCAAATGCTCCTTATTTGCTCTGGTCTAAGATGCAGTTCCTAATGAGGCTAGCTGGATAAATATTCAGAAATAGATGTGCCAAGTTGCTCTTTTGTTAACTTATACTCCCAACTCAAGGGTTAATGTTTTAAGAGAGTATTTGCCCCCTTATTAAAGCTCTGTCTGACTCTGGAAGTCTTCATGCCAAAAGCACAGTGTTTTAAGTTTTCAGATTTACTGTTCTGCAAAGACAGAGTTAAACACTGTTTGGACTCGGGCTGCCTCTGAGAAACTGAAATTTTTCAAAGCTCAGCTGTCAGCTCTCAAAGGCTGCTACAGTAACTTTCTGACCAGATTGGGTTAAATGTTTTTAGAGACCCATTCTACGATGATAAAGCGGTAATAATTTGTGCAGTGCAACACTCGGAAGGGTTCCAAATTTCTCAAGCCTCTGTGTATATGATCCTTACAGCAAAGAAGAGTCTGAGCTACAAGGATGAGAAGTCTACTTTTCCTGGTGCTGATCTCAGTCTGTTGGGCTGACCACCTTTCAGACAGCTACACTCCGGATCAAGACAGAGTTATTCATATCCAAGGTAAGAGAACACAAGTTCTCAAATGAGGGTCAGATGAATTTCCAATTACTTACAGTTAGGATGCTTAATGCTTGTTAATTTCTCGTCTGCTGCAAGAACTTTTTCCTTCTCTTTCTGCGAATAAGTAAACATGCTCTGGTGCATGGATGCTAATACATGGTGGGGGACATTAGAACTTGGGAACAATCGAAGTTGAACATCTTAAGAACCTCCAACTGCAGTGAGTTAGTGCAGCTAACTCTGAACTGTTCAGTGTGGTTGGTATCTTCAAGTAGAATGGGATGCATGAAGTTCATTTTAATGCAAAGTGAGGGGGAGAGCTAAAAATGCAGTGACACTTAGGATGTAAGGTCATTCTGTCACAATAATTGCTTTAAGATTGAGAAAAGCAATACTAATAAGAGAACTAACAAGCAAACTATGGCTGGGAAATAGCAGCTTACCCTGTTACAGTGTAAAGCTTTCATTCCTATGGACCAGTACACTAGCCCTGCATAGTTCTGTTGAGCTCAGCTGATCCTCAGCCAGAGAGCTGTTGCAAGGCTAGAGGCTGCAGTATAATGCAGCTCTTTCGTCAGGCTAAGCTTCTGTTAAGGGACATCCTGCAATAAGAAAGCTGGAAGCCTTATGCAATAAGGAAAGGCAGTTCAAGGAGCAATAAAAAAAAAATGTCTGTCACCTGCTCTTGGATGCTAACTCATTAAACTAAGGATTACAGAATGTAATGCTTTACATGTATAATATTAGTAATTTTAGAAAAGTTTAACTTGGGGATCGGAGACATTATAAGTTTGATAAAAGACATTAAACATCAAGTTATAGTTTCAAGGTCAAAAGTGTAGTCTCAGAAAACTACGTTCACTGTTTAAAAGCAAGATTTGTAAAGGTCGTTTGAGAGTGTAAATCTGGTAGAAATATTGTCCTGTAAATATTTTGGCAGTTGAGAGTAGAATTTCTAATTAATCTGTCTCTGGGTATTTTAAGCACATCCTTTTGAATTTTCTTTGCTTCCAGCAGCTTTATTTTTTCACTGTTGAAGCATGGAAAGGAATTATATAATTGTAAATTTTCTTCAGGAAGCTGCTAGCTCAGCTTTTCCACTAATGTATGTATTAGAATCAAAGCTGCTTCCCAAGGCTGTAATGTATTTACATGCTGTGCTTACTGATGAAGAATAATAAATATCCTTTTAACTTTTAGTCACAAGATTCAATTCAACATAAGTGACTGTACTGAATCATTAGTCATAGCAACTTCAAATCTAATATAAAATATTCTTTATGTAGCTATGCTTTTAATTTACAAGACCGACTCAAGTTATAGTATAAATCATATGATCCAGTTGGTCTATGTGAAACCCAATTAGTGAAAATATTATTTTAAAGGATATACAGACATTTTCAAACTTATTCATGTTAAAGTAAAATTATTTGAACAAGAAAAACCACTGTAGCCCAGCCTTCAAAATCCCATGTGTTCCATTAAATTTAGTTTAAAGGGATTGTAACCCAAGGTACCCAAGTTATTCAAATGATTTCATACACCGTTGGATTTTTTCCAAATGCCTTGATCGTCCACTTCATTTCAATTGTAAATTCATATTCTTAGAAAGTGTAGGATTCCCTGGAAGTATTACTTAATGCTTTCAGGTGATTCAACTACCAAGCCTATATTTCCTGGTAGAAACTTATACAGAAATGTGGTTAAGTCATAGCATTGTGAGGTTCTCCTCATAAATCAAAACTTATTGTAAAGTTGTTCAAGGAACCAGTCCCACTACCCCCTTCTTCTCCTTTCCTTAAGCACTACCACTCACCTTGAAGTTTCAAGGCACAGACTTCTGAGAATTCATGTCCACCTGGAATGCTGTAGTTTCAATTGTCTTTTATAATACAAATATAAACCTCACAGCACAGTATGGAACCAAGAAGGCAGGGACCTGTGTTACCCTCTTGAAATACTAGACTCATTTCTCATATTTAAACTTTATTTGTAATGACCTAGAGGAATTAAAGAACTTGAAACCCTCACATGATGTTTTGAGCCATTTGCACCCTAGTGATTAAATTGGCTGTCTGAACTGAAGATTGCTGAATTGTTCTGATAAGCAGTTATGGTTTCAAAGAGGTAGAAAAACATTTAGACCTCACATTATTATGAACATATACTTTATGTCCTGTATTCATCATTAAAGTTCTATTTTATACTCAAAAGTCCCCAAGCAAAACTAAATGATTGAATTAACTATTACATTTATCTGTATATTCTCCTATATACTTTGGTATAAATGCTTGACATTTTATTGATTTGTCCTTGAGCTTCTCACATCAGAGTTACCTAAGTACATTTCTGGTAACATCTTTCCAACTTTGTTGTAGACTTTTTAAAAAACATAGGCATGCAAACGTTTAATCTAGCAAAAAGGGAGGAAAGGAAGAAAGGGTGAAGCAAAATAAGGGAAGGGAGAGAAGAAATGAAAGAGGAAAGAAGAAAGATAGGAAATAAAATCCTGAGTAGAGCAAAGATCTCAGTTGGTACAATGCATACTGTACCTGCATGAGGACCTGATTCTGAATTCTCCAGTACCCACATAAAAAGCTGGATGTGGTCGCACTTCTGTAACCCCACCACTGTGGGGGAGAGGGGAATCCAAGACAAAAGGGTTCCTGGACCTCTTTGACTAGCCAGCCTAGCCTAGTCAATGATCTCCAGAGTCACTGAGAGTCTCTGTCTCAAAAACATAAAAACTCAAACAAACAACAACAAATAAAAAACAATAAAGAAGGGGAAAGTTCAAGGAAGACAACTGACATCAATCTCTGTCCTCCACAGGCATATACACAAGCATGAATGTTCATGTACACCCCTACACACACAAATATGTGACACACCATATGAATGCACACAAATATGCATGCTCATGTACATCCTTACACACATAAATATATGACATACCATGTAAATACACACAATATGCATGCTCATGTATACCCTTACACACATAAATATACCACACATCACATGTGTACACAGAAGCGAGCATGTGCATGTACACCTTCGCACACATAAATATACCACACATCACATGTATATATACAAATATGCATGAGCATATATACCCTTAAACATATAAATACACCACACGTCATATGTGTATACACAAGCAGACATGTGCATATACACCTTTTCACACATAAATATACCACACATCACATGTGTACACACAAATGAGCATGCACCTGTATACCCTTGCATACATAAATATACCACACATCACATGTATGCACACAAATATGCATGTTTATGTATACCTTCACACACATAATAAATACACTACACATGCAATAACAGAACACACTCCTCCACACACAAAGAACTACTGATTATACATGAATATATATTTGAATACCACACTTACTTTTGTCATAATATATGATTTCTGGTCCATATTGAATATATTTACTTTTGTACATAATTTTAAGCAATATATTTTCAAGTGTTTTCAAAACTCCAGACTGCTTTTACAGAGACACCAGTTATCCTGTTGAAAGACAGATGACCTTCTCAATACACTAAGACTACCATGAGGGCAACAGGAGTGATATGGGAGAAGGAAATAAGGACTAAACAAAGGAACATGGAGAGCAAAAAGTAGTTATTCACAAAAGGGTCCCATCTAGAACAATGAATATAAATTCATTGAAGTTTTGAATACTTAGCATTTTTAGCCCATAAAATATACCTTGTGAATATTTCTAAGTTTGAAATGAATAAAACGTACTATTGTTATGATACTTTGCTAACTATCAGTTAAAACCATGTAGTTTTATACTTTGAGGTACAAAATTTTCCTTTCAACTGGTAACAAAGTTTCATTGGATAGACAGTGCATTTTATGCTCTTTTTCTGGATGATAATACTGAGAAACTATGGAAGAAATCAAATTATTAGAAAATACATATCCACAAGCAAACAAACAAATGGCTGACTAGTAGAGCCTCTTGTTCTGACCAAAAGTGCACGAGGCTGAGTGATGTTTCAACTACAGCACTTAGCTAAGTCGATACAGCATGCACATAATGAAAATCTTTACAATTCTTTATTGTTTCAGCTCTTTACTTAAGAATATAGCGAGAATCAAGTTGTTTGGAATATGAACACTATCAAATTCTAAGAAATTAAAACACTCAAGGATTACAACAGTAATAGTATCTAGGAAAAACAAAATCATTATTATGGAGGAATTATTTCAAAATAAAGACATTGAAAAAATAAACACATAAACCTTTAAACTACTTCAACAATTTTATGCGACCATAGTGAAGTGCTGTTTACTGCTCTAGAGCCAGTGGGACCCCGGAGGATGGAGCTGATAAATGAGATATACTCAAGTCTCATACAATAGCCAACTTTATACAAAGCATCAGACAATTTATACTGTGCGCATTTAAAGGAGTCACATGAGTAAAATGTATAATCACAAGGGCAAACAGCATGTGGTAGACAAGCTGCATGTAGCACAAACATGGTTTTTTCCCCAATAGAGACATTAACAAATAGCAACTGCCAATTGTAATGAATAATATGAAGGAACGTCATCCCTATTTCCTATACCATGGAGAGGCTGAAAGAACATTCAAAAAAGAATTCCATGTTTTAGATGAAAATGAGGTCCAAAGACTCATCGTTTGTTGGAGTTTTCTCACACACATTCAAAAATCTCCTCAACATGACTGGATTCTTGCACCATGTTCTCACACCATACCATGAGACACATGATCCAGTGATCGGTACAAAAGGTAGCCATTCTTGCCTGTTTTATTTACATATGTTGGCTAGTTGGCTTCCCTGGATAATCAGTTATTAATCACCACATGTACATACTCTGTGTGGTATATCACTTTATGTTCAAAGACTGTCCCGTGAGGTATATTGAACAAAGTAAACCAAACAGAACTCACCCTACCTATTCTACTTTTCACTCAGAAGGCATATAGACATCCTGAGAAATAAACCCCCAAAGCCATAATGCACCATGTATGAAACCTATTAGATCAAGGACCATTTATTGCCATCAAATGTGTAATCTGTGAGAGCAGGATGTGGACGAGAGCCTTCACTGTGTTTTTCCAAAGCATTTGAATGTTTCCAATGAGCAAGGTATGGTGTAAAATGAGACTGGAGAAGTAAACCGAAACCAGACTACCATAGTGTGTTGTCATCCAGGCTTGCATTTCACATTTAACCACTACAAATGTTAAGTCTGAAGCAAAGATATACTCTATTACGGCTGCCTCTTCTAAAAGACTATGTGGATAACACACTACAATGAATGGCCCACGAGTTACTGTGAGGAAACCCTTTAGGAATATACTGGTTAATTTTTGTCAGCTTGACAAACTAGAATCACCTAGACAAAGGCAGCCATGGTGAAGAATTGCCTCCAGCAGATTTCCTTTCGTTTGTCTGCCGGGCATTTTCAGTAATTTATGTGAGAGGGTGTAGCTGACTGTGAACAGTGCCACCCCTGAGCAAGAGGTTCTGAGTTGGAAAGAAAGTAGGATGCACAAGCCACAAAGCAAGCCAGTAAGCAACATTCTATAGTTTCTACTTCAAGCTCCTACATTCATTTCTTGTCTTGGTTTCTTCCCCAGATGATGAGCTATAACCTGTAAGCCAAATAAATCATCCATGGGTTGCTTTTGTTCAGTGTTTTATCACAACAGAACGTAACTAGGGTATGAACGGTCTTAGATAGTGTCAATGGAAAATTATGATGTCACAAGTTTAGATGGACTATTTACTCTATTGGATGTAGACATACCAGAGCTTATTGAACACATATAGAGGTATCTTAAAGGACAGCCTACAAGTTTTATGATGAATAAATGAATGGGTGGTGAAGGCAAGGACTACACTGATAGAAACAGAGAAGATGGGTTAGCATAAATGGAGAAAGACATACTGACAGCACAATATAATAACATGGGTATGTAGATTTGCTAATTTACAGAGTTTCCCATACATTTTATATTTATAAACTAAATGATATAGGTCCACTAATTTGGGGACCAGACAGGATAGCCTGTGGGGTTAGAGTATGCAGACAGAGGCAAGAGGATAAATTTGGAGATCTTCACTACCAACAACTTGAACAAGAGAGTATGAAAAAGGTGTGTATTCACTTCCAAAGGGTCTAAATCCTGATATGTAACGCATATAAAAATGTTATCATAATTTTTAATTCTAAACTGACATGGCAGCGTATATTCATAATCCCAGAATTTGAGAAAATGAGTCAAAAAAATCATGTTCCAAACTAGCCTGGAAATATACATAGAAAAAAAACTGTTAAAACCTAAATAACTACAAAGGATTAGGAGTAGACACTTTAATATTAAGTGTTATTTTTTAGCAATGGTTTGCTCCTTCTCAACCTGTATCCCTTAGTATGACATTGGGAGGACCTGTATCTACTGCTCTTTAGAATGGGCAGTTGTGCTCCCAGACTGACTATAGTCCTTTTCAGCACATTGTTCTACTATTCTAGATGTTCCTGTCATTTTCTAACCCTTGATCAACCAAAGCATTTATGTTTGATTTGTGCTGGGATCACGTGTCACGACAGGCAGGGAAATGAACCACAAGGTGTAATACAATCCCCAGTGCACAAGGAAGCATAATTACATTGAGACTAAAGTCAAAGTACAAGTGATTTCTTCTAAGAAGAAGAATTAGAGAGATAAGTTACCTTTATTAGCTTAAAGACCAAAGGAAGGATCTACTCTGGTCTTAGTCATACAGGTAACATAGAGATCATTGGTCCTGGTTTTGAGAGCTTGGGGAAATGGGTGGTTATACAGATGATGTAAGGATAATTCAGGCTATTGGGTGTCCCTAGTCCTGGTTGTGAACATTTGATATGCCTTGGCCCAGCAGATAATGCAAACCACCAGACTGTTAATCACCTTCAGTTCCCAGTCTTCTGTATGGAAGAACAGGGTTTGGGTTTTTTTTTTGAAAAGGACAGCCCTACATGCTTAATATCCATCATAGCCCTGGAGATCTGTGGTGTGAAGGGCCTTCACAATCCCAACAGACTAGTATTTTATTTTCTTTAGCACTAAATTTAATACCTAACCCATTCAAGTTTTAATAATTCATGATTGATTGCAACAGAATAATAAAAAGTCCCCTAAATATTTTCTTAGTGCTTTTTGTACTGCTATTCTGTCTTTCCCATTATGTAATGGTGTTAATCTTATCAGTACACACGATTAAATGTCCTTTCTGAAAATTATAAATCATTTGACCTTTTACTTCCTTCTAGAATAGACATGTTCTGCATGGAAACAGACTTTAATTCTGCTCCTTTACCACTTAGTAAAAGAGTTTCAACAATTATGAAGTATGTGGATAATCACCAATATTAAATAAAATAGCATACATAATTGTTTCAGTTTCTGTATAAACTGAAACAAACCCTGATAGTCACCATTTTGGAAAGTATAATTATCTTTACTTCTCATTTTTATTAATTCTCTGAGAATCTCATATAATATATCTGATCATACTCATTCCCTCCCCAATGCTTGCCAGATCACCTTCCCTACCCACTGACATTGGTACCCTCTTGTTTTTTAAAAAACCTATTAATACAGTTTGTGCTGGACATATACTCTTGGATTCATGGTCTTTCCTGGGACATGGTAAACCACCAGAGCCCTCACCCTTAATAAAACAGACTCTCCCTCTCCCAGCATTTATCAGCTGCTAAGAGCTCCCTATTCAGGGGAGGTCTTCATGCTCCCCACTCTCAATACTGGGATTTTGTATGGCCTAAGCCCACACAAGGCTTGCTCATACTGTCACAAATTCTCTAAGTGCATACGTGCAACTGCATTGCTCTGCTCAGAAGACACCGTTTCCTTGAAGTCAGCCACGGCCTCTGGCTCTTAAAATCTTTCCACTCCCTTTGCTTCAGCAATCCCCAAACATTGAGAAAAATGAAACTACAATAGTTATCCCATTTATCTTAAAAATGTCGTTCAACACACTGTTAGAATATCCTAATCCAATCTTTTCCTGTTTTCCTTAGTCTTTCTACAATATTTTGATTTGTTTATTTTTTCTCAGTTCATGTTAATAAGAATTTAATGCTAGGTTTCACCTGTTATCTACTGGTAAGATCAATACATTTAATTTCTGAAGATTACTAACTAGAGAACTCTTAAGTCAACACAAATACCAACACCATCTCTTGCTCTGAAACAAATAGCAGACGTCAAAGCAGATTGCTAATGCATCTGCATTGACATTTATAATCAGTTACATGTGTGCAGCCTGATGGAAAGTGAGCCCTATCATCCCAACAACAGTAAGTTGCTGGTGAGTGACACTAACATTGACAGAGACTAAGCATCCTGTCCCGGGCAGTTAGCTATTGAAGCTGAAATTCGCTTGAGCAGTCTGCCTCTCCTGAGTACCGTACTCTCATATGAGCCAATAGACACCATATAAACTTCCTCACTCCTTGGGAAGCACTTTTTGAGGGCAGAAATAGGTAAAAATCGTTAAATAGCATATTTTATTCCACTCAGTGTTGTTCCAAATGTTTAGGACAATGCTGGGAATGAAACAAATCACTACGAAAAGTTTCATCTTGGCCCTTACTAGAAATGTACCTCTAGGCTGCTGTGGTGATTTTACTAGGAGTATGATCAAGATGAAGGTAAGAGCAGTGGTGAAAAAAAAATCCAAATAATCTACAAAGAAATTGTGGAAGGATCAGAAAGAAATGATATTATATAGAAATAAAGACTAGAGATAGAGAGCCTATTGATTGATATTTCCCAATTTACATAATGAATTTGGGGCATTTTCACATATCCCCTCCCCCTTTCTCATCCTCTTTCTCCCACGGAAACTTCTTCAAATACGTTCTCCCTCTACATCAGTGTCTTCTTTGTATGTGTGTGAATCACTAAGTTTAATTAGAAATTTTCAGCCTGAGCAAGACGGGGAGCTTATTTACTA
Source organism: Mastomys coucha (assembly GCF_008632895.1). Taxonomy (NCBI): domain Eukaryota; kingdom Metazoa; phylum Chordata; class Mammalia; order Rodentia; family Muridae; genus Mastomys; species Mastomys coucha. The sequence continues at coordinate 50,038,691 of NW_022196914.1, forward strand.
GAGCAAGGGCAACTTAGGACAGGCTGCACCACTGAAGAAAATGAAACTTCATATCCAATCAACTGTTAACTGTCAGTGGGCCAGAAGAGCAGGGTAGAACCTCCTAGAGGTTGATGGTCCTCCCATGCAGTCCTACCCAGAATCATTGCCTCAGGAAGGATCAAGAAGTCTCTGATGAGGTGCAGGGTTTTAAAAACTGACTGCTTCTAGGAGCTGTTTTTTGATCCGGGTATGGTGCAAGGCGAGCTGTTAAACACACCAAATCCATGCTGAACAGTGAATGAGCATTTCCTAGCACAGGTAACTTTAACTGACCACTAGTCAGTTGGGCATTATCACAGCTGTCTTGTGTGTTGAGTTTAAATAAATATTCATAAAAACCCTTGGATGAAGTTGTTTTGTTCTCTTCTACTGATGAGAAAACTGAGGGTCGGAGGGATTAAGCAGAATGATCTAAGAGTCATGCTTAACCCCCGATGCTTAACTAATGTCTTTACTAGTGAGAAGTAAAGACATAATTGGCAGGAGAGGAAGAACTCACTTGGAATTCTATAGGAAAAATGGAGATAAACCACCCCCCACTTCTTATGTCTTCCTATACTAAAATATGAAGAAAATAAAGGCAGAGTGTTTTTACATTAACACAGATTCAGGTGTACAACTGAGAGTTGAGACTTTTTTAAAAATGTAACTCTTTTGATCCCCATAGTGTTCCTTTGGGCCTCTTAATGCCTAGTTCGAGCAGATAGTTTTGCCTTTAGTGTCAAGAATATTTTCAACATTGCCATAAATACACATTCAGGATTTAAAACTGTGGTGCAATGTGTCTTTACTTTTCGATGTGAAGTTGGCAGTAACAATAACATGACAAGCATTCATGATCAGGATGGCTCCAAACAATGCTATCATTCAGTGTTGAATGATTTCCCATCACAATCAACTTAGCCAGAAGGTAAGGGAGAAAGACATTGTGCTACTAAGGGGGTATTTGCTCCATAGAACATCAAACTAGAAAATGCAGGTCTCAGAGGAAAAATGCATGCTGTCTGAGAAAACTGTAAAATACATTGCTCTATATAGTCCGGTAGATTCATGGGAAGGAATTGGCCACAGAGACCCACAGAATTGGTGTTAGAGAGGACACCCCCAGCATAGGGAGGCAGTAAACTGGATGCAAGAAGCACATTCTTGCAGCTTGTGCAATTAGAAGGCAGCATTGCTGAAAGCGAAAAGCAGCACCAATCGCTGGCTGAAAGGGTGACCTTCCCTACCCTGTTTCCAGAACTGGGGCTTTCATTTATAATTCAGAACCAGACACGATGAGGTTTCTTAGAAATACTGCCTTTAAGGACTACAGGGAGAGAAATAAAGCATCTTGCTTAGAGTTATCAGTTTTATTAATAGAGCATCAAATTTTATGTAAAAAAATATGTAATACTTCATTCATGACAACATACAACAATCACCCCTGGTAATTTCTTGTATTTCTTTCCTGAGGAACCATAGACAAGCATTTGATGTTTTCTGTTGGCTACTTCTTTATTAAAAAATTCCTCAAATTTTAATTTATTTTTCATTCTATCAAGCATATGTAATACACAAAGTTCGGATTTTTTAAAACATAGAAGTATTCCCCACACAAAGACCCTCTACACACACACACACATACACACACACACACACACACACACACACACACACACACAAACACACACACTTTTTCAACTCTTCTGGGAATTATTTTTAAAACTTCATTCAAGGTCTTTTGAGTACTTGTCCTGGGGCTTGCAGCTACATTGTTGTCCATGAGTTGAGGATATAAGAGAAATCAGCTTTCTTTTCTACATGATAAACAATTCTGAAAAGAGACAGTGGATGGCTGCATGCTACAGTGAAAATAAGTAGTGGCCCTATACACACATGTCAATGGGATTTATATGTATGTATATATATATCATATTATATGAATGTATATTATATGAATATATGTGAATATGCAAGCATGTGTGTTCTCATAGCCATATATACCTTATAAACCTTACCACACACCAAAACCAAGCCAAACCAAACAAAACAAAACCAAGCAAAACAAAACAGAAAACAAAGCAACACAAAAGGTAACAAAGTTTTTCTTTATTGTTTTTCTTGTAGAAATGTATTTTTTAATTCCCCTATGTAACTATCAGAAATAAGTCACGTTTGTTTTTCAATTGATTTAAGAAATCTAAAATTCTGGAACCTGCTTTATTCCATACACCATGGGAGGCAAGTAACCTAGCAAACCATGTTATCTTGTATGACTTTATTTCAAAAGGATAAGCTTTGATTCACAGTACCTTTTTAGCATGTAGGGTTTCTCTCTGAATATGAACTTCAAAACCTTTACACTTCTAATAGAACTAAGAAGTATAGTTTCAAAACTGTGTTTCTATTTTTTTGTACAATCTCTTTTGACCTATTGTTTAAAGAGTTCCTCTAAACTACATGGCGGACACAAAGGTCATGCATCTCTCCTCCAGATTGCACAGCAGTCTGTAAACTAATAAGAGGGTGCCAGCGGTCCTGTGCATCCCCGGTTGGCATTCTCACCATGCCCTGCTGTTTCCCTTGGAGGAAGCACTGCACTTGGAAGGGCATCAAATCCCTGCAGTTACCACCACTCACCATTTCTGATAGAAACAAGTAATTTCCTACTTAAAAGATGCTCTTCAGAAAATCTCCATGCCCCACTGAGCATCTTTAATTTCTCAAATTAGCTTTATGTTTTGAGTAAACAACCTCATTTAAGGACAAGGTCTTCTGTCTACTTAAGTGTTAGTATAAACCTACAGTGGACGATAAGAATCAAACCAGCACACTTATGCAGCTTTGTTTTATTTATTCTTTCATTTTGTTAAGAAGAAAAACAAAAAGTACTGATTCTGATGATCAAGGCTTAATTTTATAGTGTATTTGTATTGCTGTGAGACCACCCTGTCAATCAAAGTGTTTTGATGGAAGCATGAATATATAGGACTAAGTCAGGAATTAAAACGACACCATCAGATCTAAGATTTTCTGCTTTAGGCAACACTGTGCATCCTGTCTTCAGTGATCTTGGCTCCTTTTCTGATGTTGTTGTCATTTCCTCTTTGCTTTCTTGCTTGGTGTATTTTCTGGTTGGTCCATGTGATAAAATACTGTGACACAGAGCCTGGTAGCAAGATTAAACTAAGTGTTCTCCTGAGGTGGACATGGTGGAGCTGAGCTATAGTAGGGCTTTGACAGAATTTTGAAAGCTTCTGTCTTGCCGGCCATGTTTCATTCTTCCATATATTCTGTTTGGTAATAGACTTCCCCTCTCCAGGCGTGCTTAATGCAATATAATCTGCAATATTCATCTAACGCAAACCAAAGCCATCAGCAGGGCCATGCTGCAGTGTGAGTTGGTGAACAATGATGGTCAGTCATTACTAAATGTGCTAGGCATCCTTCCCAGACTTATCTGAATTTCAGGTAATTCAACATTTCCATAAAAAAAAA
>NW_022196914.1:50042222-50216792 GCF_008632895.1 Mastomys coucha
AAAAAAAAAACACCGTAGACTATCATGCACCCTGGAAAGCATATTAAATCCTGAAATATGTAAGTCAGCCTATATCCATCATGAAATGCTGCAGAAGAGTTAATAGGTAAAAACAGAGAACATCGGAAGTCTCAGTCCTTTACGCATGAGGTTTGTTCTTTGCTCCAGCTCAGTAATTTATGAAGCAAGACCTTGCATTCATCCTGAAACATCTTAAAGTTGCACTAAACCCCACAAATGTCCAAATCCCTTAATAAATAGGTGATGTTGGATAAATTATTTAGGTTTTGACCTGTTTGTCTCAAAAACATTACAAGAGGTTGATACTAAAAATCTATAAATGTGAAAATTTTGCTTACCACTAGACAGTGCTCTAGTATTCTGAGGCCTACTGAGTGCAAGCAATGCAATAGAAACTAGGCAGTTAATGTCATGTAGTACAGTCTGATCCTGCTCTAAGGGTTTCATGTATGCAAGATCTACTATATGAAAGCTTTACCATCCCTCATTCATCTGCAAGAAAAGGAGCTTGCCCCAGTGAAAGCATTACCCATTGACACAGTGAGATTAGATTAGGTTATCTATCATATGAAAATCCCTGTTCCTATCTGCTGCTGTGCCTTTTTCTCTTTCAGTTTTGGTTTTGGTTTCTACTTTAAACTGAACAACTTGGACATAAATCATAAAACGGAAATCTCTTGTAGAAATGTGTAGTGTTTCTATTTATACTTAAAGCCCAGCATGGCATAAAGCCCCGGTGTGTTCCACAAATATCAGGTCTCAACAGTCCTTATGATTATTGGTGAGTGTCTTAGTTAGGGTTTTATTACTGGGAAAAGACACTGTGACCTCAGAAATTCTTATAAAGAAAAATATTTAACTGGAGGTGGCTTACAATTTCAGAGGTTTAATCCATTAACATTATGATGATAGGCACGACAACATGCAGGCAGACATGGTGCTGCAGAAAGAGCTGAGTGTTCTACATTTTGATCTGCAGGCAGCAGAGGAGACTGCCATACTGGACCTAGCCTGAGCATATAGGAACTTAAAGCCCTCCTCCACAGTGAAACTTTTCCTCCACAAGACCACACCTTCTCAATGGCCACACCTCCTAATAGTGTCACTCCCTAGGGAGCAAGCATTTAAATACATGAGTCTATGGGAGCCAATCCTACTCAAACAAGCAAACTGAGCATGGTTAGTCAGCAGCATATCCCACCACCACCCCTGCCTGAGAAAGATGACTAGGGATGTTTAGGTAGATCTTAGATACAGACATTGGAGTATTAGTTGGGGAAATCATATGTCGGGTAGAGTAAAAAGGAGATTTATTTTTCTCCTCTTTAGATTCTCTTGTACTAAATAAAAACAGAATGATTGGAAATATATACAAATGTTTAATGAACCATGTTTGTGATTCATTTTAATAAGCTACATTATGAAATCATATTCTTTATTTTCATTATCTATGGAAAGTGGGAACATTGATGACTTTGCTGTACTTTTCTGATTTTGAGGATTGGGAATCACTTACATAAATGCAATGATATGTTAAGTTTTGAAAATAAAATTCTGATCACAGTAGCACCAAAATCATCTGATTTTAGATATTTTTTTATTTTGAATCAGAATCTGATGTATATGTGTCATTAAATAAGTTTTGAGCTCTATCTCAGGGGAAATTGTTTCTCTTTCTGATGCTGTGCTTCTCAACCTTTTTGTCCTGACCCCTGGGGCAAACCTCTATCTTCAAAAAAGTTTATAGTATGATTCATAACGATGACAAAATTGTAGTTATGAAGTAGCAATGAAAATAAATGTTATGATTGGGGATCACTACAACAAGAGGAGCTGTATTAAAGCGTTAGGAAGGTTAAGAACCTCTGCTCTTGTGATCTATGTATCTTAATAGATTCAAGACCAAAGATTGTTTAAAAAGCAATTGTTCTAAGCCTGCAAGGGCTGCCAAGCTATATAAAAGGCAGCTTTTATGGTTTGGAAACTGTGTGTAGACAAGAGGTATGCTTGTCCTAGAGTCCTTACACTTTTTCCTTTGCATATCTCAAGCATCCTCAATAGAATGTGTCAAGGTCAAAAACATAAAGCTCTGATGAGGGGAAACCCCAGGGAAAGCCAAGCTCTGAAAATAAGAGCTGGCTTTCTCAAAGAGACAGCCGTGCTGACTTGGCAACTTAGATTATTGTGGTGCTCTTTCAAAAGCTACAAAGTCCTTGGAGGGTGAGGGCAGGAAACCAAAGGGCAAGAACAATAAAGGTGGAAATGCTCAGTGTAAAACAAGAGGAGAGCAAGGAAGAGAGATGAAGAAAGGAAATAGAGAGGAAATGAGGATACCTAAAAGGAATCAACACTGAAATAATTATTGGGTGTTACAAAATAAGTATGATTTTTTAACATACTAAGCTTTCATGTTTTGAATGATGTATCTCAAAACTTACTGTAATTTATTACCAGCATGAAGACTACCTTCTGATGCCCTCTCTCAGTTGAAATGGAATGTATGAATGTTGCTTGAAATACTCTAAAAGTGCATGTAATTGGAAGGCATAAATGTAAATATTCTTGCATGACCATAATGATAAGGCACAAGTGAATTGTGGTTCTTTAAAGTATTTCAGACTTAACAGCAGTAGATGGGTCCAAGCTTACTTTACCTTGAAATATTCGAGATTCATATTGAAAGGAATCCAAACAGTATTTAGAATTTATTACAAAGGTCATTAATACTGCTTGAATTTCATAATTTATAATGATGACTGTGCATATCATTCCCAGTTTTGTAGTGGCTTGTAAGCACCTCTTGGCTAATAGAGATCTCTTAATGTACGCCTCAAAGCAACATAGAGAGTGGGCCAGATAGCCTCTTTCATTATATAAAAGAGTCTAAAAACCCATGAAATTATTTTCTGCTTCTCCACCTTTCCCCTTCTCATTATAGCAGAAAATGGCCCCCGTCTACTTGTGGAAGCAGAACAAGCCAAGGTCTTCTCTCACAGAGGTGGCAACGTGACACTGCCATGTAAATTTTATCGAGACCCTACAGCATTTGGCTCAGGAATCCACAAAATCCGCATCAAGTGGACCAAGCTAACTTCAGATTACCTCAGGGAAGTGGATGTCTTCGTTTCCATGGGCTATCACAAGAAGACCTATGGAGGCTATCAAGGTCGAGTGTTTCTCAAGGGAGGTAGTGATAATGATGCCTCCCTGGTCATCACAGATCTCACCCTGGAGGATTATGGGAGATATAAGTGTGAGGTGATTGAGGGGCTAGAAGACGATACTGCTGTGGTGGCATTGGAGTTACAAGGTAGGTATCCATAAAGCATGTTAAACTTTAAAGGATTAGTGAGACTATTTTCACACAAGATAACATGTAATCATTACTGCAGCAATAATGTCAGAATCCATAAGTCTTTGCCTAGCAAGTTTTTCTTCTTTTCTGTTTTGCCATCTGCATATGATTTCAGCTTTCAGCTTTGAAATATATGCACAATACTCATGTGCAAATCTGAAGCTGTTCACAACAAGGAAAAACGTGCAATGCAACTGAATTAATAATATTTGGAAATAACCTTATGCTATTCAAAACTTAAATCCCATTATGTGGTTATTGAGAAATTCAAATTAGATTCTTTTCTATGGTGTTTCTAAAATTATCTCTCTTTCCAACTAATGGTAAGATTTATAAAGGACATCTGCAGTGCAATGCATGTAATTGTATTCTGTGAGATGACTGCAGAAGTTAATTTAGCAGAAAAAGTATCCTTTGGATTTATTTAAATATTCTTGCAAAAAAGTTATTCTTTTAATGGCCCAGGATCTTTAAGAAATCAAATACTAAATAATCCAGGTACTTGGGGAAATTTTCTATTTCTTGAGTATATAACACATTTAATAGGTTTTAAAGTCAACAAGTATAAAGCTATACAAGCAGAAGTGTCCTCACCTTCAACTCACTTTTCTGTCATCATGCTAAGAAAGTGCTAAGAGTTCATTCTATATATTGAAAGTTGCCTTATTTTCATGAGTTTCACTCATGTTCTATGCTGAAGAATGAAACTAGCTACATTGGTAGGATGGTTTCCTTCACAAAATCATAGTTCTGTGTTAGCTGGAAGCTTTTATCCCATCCCAGAAAAAAGTGTTTGTCTTTTGAAAATGATAACCCTGACAGCTGGCTCTCCTGAATCCCACAAGATTCCGTCAAGCATATAGAAGTTTGTCAGCTTTATCTCACTGATAAAATCCAGTGCAAAGCTCCATGGCTTCAGAATACGTGTTCTAGCCCCATAGAAGTAAAACAAGATGTATAGATTGTGGGTCTAGTTAATCCTAGTATTCAATGCTTTTTGCTTTCAAGGTTTTTTATAACAAAGTTAATTATTTATGTTTTATAGAAAATATTAAAATGTTTTTAAAAGTTACAAAAGTCTTGAGACTTTATAAAGGGATTGAGTGACATGATTTTAAAATAGAAAACAACTCAAATATAAATACAAATTTATATTTGTATACTGGATTTGGAACTAACTCTATATTTCAGTTAATCAGGGACTGATGGATACTGTTCTACTGCCCATGAGAAGCAACACCATGATATCTGAATTGATATCTGAACTATTTTCTGGGTCTTTAAAGTTATTACAAATTAAAGAATCCTATATTTTCAACTGTTTCCATCATGAACGATTTGGAAAAGAAAAGGTGGTACAAACATATCGATCTTCTGATAAAAATGCTGGGAGTCCTTCTGCCCCTTGAGCTCTAGCTACCAAGAGAGTCATTGCTCAATAGATTATTTTCCTTCTCAGGGACAGATCCAGAATTGCTGAGAAGAGAAAGCAAATGTAACAGGTGCAGAGAGAGTCTGCTATAATGCAGAGATCACTATATCACTTGCATTCTGGGGCACACTCTGGTCCTAACTGGGCAGGGGCAAAGCATCCTGAGAACCATCTCCAGGTTCTTCCTCCCCCTTACCACAATCAGTGGCAACCAAGAGTCTTTCCCTCTTCTCGTGGCTCTTATCCAACTGATAGATGCATTAGCCAAGAACCTGAGAAAGCAGAGTGAGATCGGAAAGCCTTCTTGGACCCTCTCCTGCCGTGATCTCTGCCAGCTGGACTGGTCTAGAAGGACGGGGGAAAGACTTGATTTGAAACCTCACAGCCTCTCATAGAAGCATCCAGGATATTTTAGAAAAGAATGCACTGCCCATAATTGGTTATTTAGAGAATTGATTTTACACAATCTTTAGTAGGTTCTGCAGTCTTCTTGCATATAACTTAGAGCCTGTACAATAACTGGGCCAGTGGGACAAGATGCCTACATTCCATGTGATCAAATACTAAATCGTGTAATCACATCTCTAAGAACGCTTGCTCTGAGTTGTCTTTTACTAACAACAGGGGATACACGTTGCCAGACGTCTTCCTTAATATCCAGTAAATGACACAATTCTGAATATATAACTTGGGAATCAATCCTAAAGAAACTATGTAGGATGTGAGACAGCTCAGTTTCCCCCAATAATTATTTGAATGAAAGAAATGCTTTCAGAAGGCATTGCCTCTTAACAGAAAAAGTCAAATGTCAATTCATGCTCTTTGTATTTCCTAAGGGATTGTTCTCTGAAATATTTGACTCTTCAGGACTGAACAGTTAATGGATGTTTTCTCTCTATTCATCTTGCATAGGACAAGCTTAGAGAAGCGATTGTCTTGGCCTATTTATATGGAAATCATTTTCAAAACCTTGGTTTTTGTTTGTAATATAATACATTAATAGAGAAAAGTGAAAATGCTAAAATCAAAACCTATTTTAGGTCCTTTCCATACAGTGCCTCTCTGCTGCTGGGAGATGTGACTTTATTTTTCAATAGATATTTTTTTTGCCTGGCCTTTAAATAAATAATGGGAATTTTAAAAGCAACCCCCCCTTTTTAGCTGTTTAAGGGGCAGAAAACATGAAATGTTGAAACAAAAAGTTATCATGCTTTGTGTAGGGTGTGCTTTTCTAGAACAGAATTATTCTATTAGCAGGAGACTCAGGAGGTCTTTATTAGATATGCAAATTTAACTTAAGTTTCTCAGATTGTTATTCCTGAAGAGACAGTGACTTACTTGAATGGTTTCAACAACACACCTAAAACTAGATGCACATTTGAAGCATTCAGCATATTTCTTTATACTAGTGTCAAAGATTATATGAAACTAACTGCTAACTTCATAACAACACCTTCAAAAAAAATAGTGATTTTTTTTTGAAAACACCATCTGCCCAAGTACTCTATCCACCACAACCTTTAGTATTACCCTTGACTTTTGCCTTCCCGTAAAAGCTCAGCAGTTGTATGTTCTAGGATTAGTAACCAATAACAGCATTGAAATTCTGTAACACATGGCTGCATCTCTCCCAGGAAGGAGAAATTTTTAGCATAAGTTGAGCTCTTGGAGGGGGAGGCAAATCACTAAAGTTGTCATTCCAAGTAATAGCTACTTATGTAATACTTAAACAACCTGTACTAAGTAGAAAGAGGCCATGAGGAACCACTCCAAGTTGACCGAAACCTAGTCCATCTGGAGACTGCAGTTCCTCCCCTGCCCCGCACACCCACCTGTAAGTGGGCATGCCAGGGCTCTATCACTAATGACCTTTCCTGTCTCTCCACTGAACAGGTGTGGTGTTCCCTTACTTTCCACGACTGGGACGCTACAATCTTAACTTTCACGAGGCACGCCAGGCTTGTCTGGACCAGGATGCTGTGATCGCTTCTTTTGACCAGCTGTACGATGCCTGGCGGGGTGGGCTCGACTGGTGCAATGCTGGCTGGCTCAGTGACGGATCTGTGCAATATCCAATCACCAAACCACGAGAGCCCTGTGGGGGCCAAAACACGGTGCCTGGAGTCAGGAACTACGGGTTTTGGGACAAGGATAAAAGCAGATATGATGTTTTCTGTTTTACATCCAACTTCAACGGTAAGATGGCAGCTGCTTTGCCTTCCCCTCTATCCAGGGCAACAAGTTGTCCGAAAACACTGTTTGAATTCTGGTATTATCTTCTAAAAACAAAACAAAACAAACAAACAAAAAAACAAAAACAAAAGAACAAAAAAACAAGCAAAGAAAATAAAACAAAAAGCCATCCTTTAATGTATTACTATATTTTTACAAGAGGCAAAAATGTTCTTGAATCTTGAATGTCATAATTTTTAAACTATCGACATGAATCCAACAAAAACTACATATTTCCAGTTTTGCTACAGTTTAACCATTTTTAATGAAGGAGTCTAAGAAGCTGTCACACTTGCATGTTTCAGACTGCCACAGTGTGTTGTCCCTGCACTACTGCTCTCTGTGCTGAGGGTAGGAGCTTCCTGGCCATACATGCTCTCTCTTTCCCAGTCATAGTATCATGATTAACAAAGTTCAAGGCAAGTTGGGAACTGAGTGAGACAAATACAGTACAATTAGCCTTGAAGAGAAAGGCAGGGAAGGTTTCCACAGCACTGATGATAGACTCATTGCATTCTTCCCACTCCCAGCCCTTTTACTGGGCCATCCTGAACATAACCGTGGGGTCCTATTACAAAATGACAATGTAGGGGCCTTTGCTCAACATTGATTAAGAACACACATGGTATGCACTCTCCAATAAGTGGATATTAGCCCAGAAGATCAGAATCCACAAACCACAAGAAACTCAAGAACAAGAAAGACCAAAAGGTGGATACTTCATTCCTTCTTAAAAGGGGGAACAAAATACCCATGGAAGGAGTTGCAGAGACTAACTATGGAGCAGAGACTGAAGGAAGGACAATCCAGCCTGATAAACCTGTCTCCTGAGAGGCTCTGACAGTACCCAACTAATATAGAAGTACAGGGTCCCCAATGAAAGAGCTAGAGAAAGGACCCAAGGAGCTGAAGGGTTTGCAGCCCCTTAGGACAAACAACAATATGAACTAACTAGTACCCTCAGAGCTCCCAGGGACTAAACCACCAACTAAAGAGTATACATGGTGGGACTCATGGCTCCAGCAGCATGTGTATAGTAGAGGATAGCCTAGTCAGTCATCAATGGGAGGAGAGGACCTTGGCCCTGTGAAGGTTCTATGCCCCAGTGTAGGGGAATGCCAGGGACAGTAAGCAGGAGAAGGTGGGGTGGCAAGCAGGAGGAGGAGGGAAACAGGTGTTTGTTTGTTTGGGTTTTTTTTTTTGGAGGTTAAACTGGAAAAGTAGATATTTATGACATGTAAATAAAGAAAATATCTAATAAAAAAAGAAAGACAAAAAAAGCAATTGGATAGCTGCTCTTAAAGCAAATAAAAAGAGTTTTAAAAATCTAAAAAAAAAAAAAAGAGTTTTAAGCTATATTGTGATGAAAACCTATAATTCTATTATTTAGTAGACTGAGAAGGGAGGATTATAATAAGTTCAAGGCTAGCCTGAGCTATATGACGAGACTGTCTCAAACTAACCAGCAAAAGCAAACTACAGAACCTTAAAACAAACATAGGACTTCTAATTGAGAAGCCAGCGTAGCTGCATAAGTCACATCCCTGTGGATCAAGCTCTACACCCATGGTTTTTATATTTAAGGTCCTTGGAAATAGACGCATGAGTAAACAAAAAGGGTAAAAACTTAGACTTCAAAGTTTTACCCAACAGAGCTTTGAATGATGTTGATCAAGCCATCCACACTGCTGCAGCCATTCATGGTATTGAATAGATGGATACGTATCCTTTCATTTTCAAATATGCAGAGGTCACATTTGAACTCATGTCCTATGGCTTGCTATTCTGAATAGATGGCACACCAAACTCTCTAGTCAGTGAATGTTGCAATGGCCCCTACCCTTATTTCAAATTTCACTAGGTTAGAGTAGAAAGAACTGGTAGCATTAGTTTATACTATGGCAGCCTGTTTAGGGATAGGGAGATATCTCAGGTATAAAGTGTTTTTCTCACAAACATCAAGAGCTGTGTTCAATCCAGAGAGCTCATGTCAAAATGCCAGATGTGGTGAAATGCACTTAAAATCCTAGCAATAGTGAGGCACAAACAGGAGGATCCCTGGGGCTCACTGGTCAGCTAGGCCAATTTAATTGGAGGCCCTGTATCAAAAGATGTAAAGAGCATTTCCGAGTGTAATGCCAAGGATTTTGCCTCTAGCTGGAGGCACACAGTCAAAGCCGTCAACAACTGAACAGAAATGCACATTCACATACCACACACACACAACACACACACACACACATACACACACGAGTGCCATGCCTTCTATATAATGTCTCTGATTAGAGAATGTGATGATATTATACTTAAAACTAAGATGAATGAGAAAATATTTAGTGTATGCCAGTTCTGTTAATTGATGACACATTTTGTACGTGATGTATTCCATCGTGTTAATGGGATCTCAATCATTAATACTGCAATAAGTGGTCAAAAGCAACAGTGTTTCTGTGCAATCAAGAAATAACAAAATGTCATGCTTCAAAAGATGAAAGTTTTAAAGCACTAACAATGTCCTTTCCTAGTAAGGGGGTGCAGACGGACGGCGTTTAAATTCAGCAAGGGTATCATTGATGGCAAATGACTTCCTGTGTTTGATGAATTTTTATGCTGTCGCTTTGGTGGAGAATAAGGTCTTATTGATACCTGTAATGAAAAGAGCTTGAGGGCTTTGAGTTTTTTAAATGGACTTTTATGTGAAGAATGTTTTTTGATCCTTTCACATTCAAATTTTGCCTCTCTAGAAACTTGTACTGGGGTTCAGCCTTGCTACAAGTAGAATTTAAATCGCCCTTCTTTCAACGTGGAATTCTGTCTTCCCTAAAACTACAGAAGGGCTCTTTTAGTCTCTAATTAGCTAACAGAAACTGCATCTGCCAGCGCCCTTTTCTTTTTAACGCTCTACAAGGGTATGTGTGAGCACACGCCAAGAAGCAAGGCTAAAGCAAATTTATTTAATCTAGAGTGGCCTGTTAATATAACATTTAAATGGCAGTTCTATGTTCTCCAAATTACAGGCGTTAATCTGCATCTCCTTTCATTGAGAAGGACTTTGCTTTTGGCTCCTTCCATCTCTGTGGTTCCATCACAGACTGGCTAACTCTCTCCTTCTCCCCACAGGCCGATTTTACTACCTGATCCACCCCACCAAGCTCACCTACGATGAGGCAGTGCAAGCTTGTCTCAATGATGGTGCTCAGATTGCGAAAGTGGGCCAGATATTTGCCGCCTGGAAGCTTCTGGGCTATGACCGCTGCGATGCAGGCTGGCTGGCGGACGGCAGTGTCCGCTACCCTATTTCTAGGCCAAGAAGGCGCTGCAGTCCTACTGAGGCTGCAGTGCGCTTCGTGGGTTTCCCAGATAAAAAGCATAAGCTGTACGGGGTCTATTGCTTCAGAGCATACAACTGAGTGTGCCCTAGAAAGAGTCAGTTTTCGAGTTACGTGAAAGTTTTGTTTGTTTGTTTTTGTTTTTAATATGAACTCATGCAAGTTACCAAAACTGTGATAACCCTTTTTCACTTACTGTAAAGAGTCGTTTTCATAAAGGCCAATTCATTCATTTGTTTTGTAAAGCTATCAGTCGATACATATTATAAAATAATATAAGCATAAAGGAAGCTAAAAAAAAACAAAAAACCGGCTTTGGAACCTAACTGGTTCATGCTACGTCATCCTAGCAAGATGCCATTTCACGAATGGGATATGTTGTAGGCTGAGAACCACCAGGACTGAATTAGGAAAAGTAATGCTACTTGCCGCAGTAACTTCCACAAGCACAAATTTTACATATTTGTACAATTTTGAAATGCACTTCGCTAAACAAATTAGAACAACAAATTTGAAATACAGGCTTCTTTACATAAACCAGGATTCTGGGAGGTGCGAAAACTCAGTATCATAAGGGAACAACGGAGACTTTTTCTAAAAGTTATACTTCAAGTCTCCAGTATACAGAATAGTTTACTCTTTAAAATTTTACCTTTTTGACCAAAAAATTCATATAGACTCAGATGCAGAATAATAAAACCAGTTAGAACTCATTTATACAAAGTATCAACTTAAGTACACTGATAATGCTTTACCAATGAAAGAGTCCTACCTTCTAATTATCATTACCTATCTGAGAAGACTTGGTTCATTATTTTTGAGTAGCTTTACTTAATCATATTTAAATTCTAAGAACCTTTGCTAAGCAGTATTTAGAATCTACTCAGGGCAGTTAAAACGATAAACTGCTGGACAGAAAACATGTAAAATGTAGCAGCTTGATTTTTATGTTAGCTTATGAAACATTATTGTTCTATAAAAATAATTTTAATCTATTTAATATTTCTTATTTACATTACATGACAAAAACTATCAAATGACTCAATAACTCTACACTTGCCTAACTAAGAAATAAAGACTCAACTTCCAAAATTGTTCTTGTTTGTATCCACAATACAGTGCCCAAATAAGACCTGTATTTATAGAAGAAAGGGAAAAATACATTTCTAAATAGTCTCTCAAGTAGGAAATACAGTCACTGTCAGTTTCCTTTCTAGTTGGAATTTGGTAAAAATAAAATACTGGCATTCTCATAGCAGACTTTACACCTCCAGGCTTTAAGTGAAAAGTTAAGCCCAGGTTCAGAAAAGTAACTTCCAGTATTAGCAACTCCAGTCTTAAATTGAAATTTCTTTTTATGACTGCTAAGACCCCCAAAGGGACCAATATTTGTATTCAAGTAATATTTCTGGTTTCCCATTATTTCACAGTGAATTCTTGTGAGTGGGCCTTAGTACAATAATCCGAGTACAACATAGCTGGTATGCTGTCATCAATGTTTTTATGTAGATTTCCCCTCATGAACACAACTAAATAAATCTGTTTCCTGAATTGACCGTGGTTGCATTTAAAGCTCTGTAATAACTGTAATAAAAATGCTCTATAAATATAGAGTTATGTGTGTGGAAGGTATAGAACAGTTGGAAGTCCATGAAACCATAACTATCATGATATCTTATCTAGATTAAAATACTGTAAGTAAAAATAGAACCTTTCTTTCAGATGCTTAAACCATGATAATGCATGCAGTCATAAGTTAGGATATGCAAATTACACAAACATATATATCCAAAGAAAATGTGGGTTTTCACTCAAACAGTGCTGATATAAATTGAACTCAGACTTCTAAGCAAAACATAAATTAAAGAGACTGAATGGTCTATGATATAATGAATATATTACTTAAGGAGGAGACTCCAAACTAGTTCCCCAAACACCTTACAGGCTGGGCTAAGCTCTCTGGAGGAAGATCATACTTGAACAATCATTAACTATATTGCAAGAATTTTGTCTGCAATGCAAGTAGATAAATTTTATACTGAAGTAAGTGCATTCCTTTCAGTGATTGTCATAGAACTCCACATTACCGTGCAGTAGCATTTCTTAACTTTTGAATACTTTAGTATAGGAAACGGTGCTGATCAAAATCTCCAAAGTGACTGTTAGCTGAGGTATATCTATACCAATTGCATACCATTTGTCCATTCTTGACAACATCCTAGAGTGAACACTGCTGGGCAGAGTTTTTAACTTCTAATTTCACACAAAGGACCAGAATCTTCATGCCCTTTGAGCTCCAAATTGAAAGGAGTCTTTTAATGTTCTCATCTTGCTGTTTTCACTCCACCAAATAATCTATTTTCCTATTTCATATCTCATTATAAATGTCTTCGAAAGTAAAAAGTTGTCCTAGCACAGTTCCTAGCAGAAAGTTGACTTAACACTATCTAATTCAGAAATCATTTTGTAGACTTCAAGATTCCCAGAGTATCAAGGTGAAGAGAAGACAGATAGACTACAAAATAATGAAAACATTTTCAAGTATGGCCCACATATAAAGAACAGGATAGATCTATAAATTTTACTGAAACTCCTTGATTTGAAACCTCTAAGCAAAATGAACCAATAAATTTAAAAATATATGCAGGGATGAAGATAATTTGTCATATTAACACTGGAAGCCATCTTTTAATGACTGCTGCCATATTTTGTCACAGCAACTTTTAGCCAAATATAGTATTTGTAAATTTAAATTTTCTTTCATATAAAGAGGGCCGGTACCTGTTAAAGTGCTATTTTATGCAGTAAGATGGTCGCTTGTTATTTTGGCAATTAGTAGACTCAAATAAGATACCAATTTGGTTGCTGGCAGCCATACTGGATTTCTTGATTTCAGTACTCCTAAAATATGCTGGTATCAGGGAGTAGCTGACCACTAAAAAAGGGAGGATTAGAAGGGAATCGGTTGTCAGGTTTGGTTTAGTCTTAGGTTTTTGTTTTGCTTTGTTTTTTGCTTTTTTTTTTTTCATTTTGTTTGTTTCACTTTGATTTTGCATAGAATGCTTAGAGAAAAGTCAATTGACAGCTGACAACTTTTTCGAGAATTTAAGTATGTCATTGCTCAAGACTGCCAACACAGTGTACAGCAAAAGCTATGAATAATACAGAAGTCAGTAGGCCACTCAATTAAAAGAAGGTCAATATTTAAATGCATTTAATAGCTACTAAGTACAAGTTTGAGGAGAACTAATGTGTATTACAAAAAGAATGTTTTCATTTTCTGTAAGATACAATGAACTGATGAACAAATATTAAAAGTCAATTTTGCTTTACTACAGTATCATTCAATTCTTCTGACTTGTAGAATCAGTCATTTTTCCTTGGGTCAAACTTGATAAATACATCATGCATTCTTCTGTTGCTAGTGCAATGCTTTGAATGAGAACACACCCAAATGAGTTAGAGTTTTGACATTCAAACAAGAAATTATACTTCAGAACATTCCCATAATTATTTGGAATAAATTAAACATTATTAAAGAAAAATTCCAATAGTGAAATCAATTAAATTTTCTTTTAGTGTGTAAACTCTTTCAAAATGAGGGATATCATATTCATTTTGTCATCATTTTTTATATATTTTTATTCTTGTCATACAAAGTCTATGAGGCAGGGTGAAAGATTCTATGGAGGTTCTTAGTCCCCAAATAAAAGTAATGAAACCATTCAAGTGTGATGTGTTGCTTCCTTACCAAGAAAATGCTTAATACTACAATTGTTGGCCTTGTGTTTGAGCATTAGGTCTGCTAGATGTGTAAGAAGAGAAGTAAGAGGAAGGTGTTAGCAAGCAGTGTGTAGCCTACTGACAGGCTGTTGGCTTCTACTTCAATTCCTTGCTCTCTCCATTTATGATGTTTAAATTACAAAGCTCAGCAGCCTTACTTCTCAGTAACATAGATAGATAGCTATCATGTGTCTGTCTGTGTTTGTGTGTGTGTTACTCATGTTCCACACTTAAGGGAAAACTGTAATTGCACATGTTATTTCTCCACAAGAAGCAAACTTCACATATGTTTCAGTATAGTTTTTATATCTCCTTCAAGCCAGTAAGTTTGCCTTAGAGCTACTCACTGTCAGAACATGTGGGGAGGCTGGGTAAAAGTCAATGGCTTATGAAATCAAGTAGCTTTCTTTCCTTCGGTCTCTCTCTTCTAGTTTTCCCCTCTGAAATTATCCATGTCTCTAAAGTGTCAGCTATAAAAAGTAGCCTTTTTCATGTAATAGTTATCCGATTACATGACCACTGTTGATATGGACGTATCCCCAAGGTGAAGACAAAGCTTAAATTCCACTTAAAATATTGGATGAGAATAGATTTCTGACAATATTAATCTCAATGCATTTTTATCCAAGAAAGGGACCTAGCAACTTTGTCTTCATTCTACTGAAAAAAAATTCTTGTTTAAAAAAATGTCCCTTGGATTTTTAATTAATGAAATTTTTTGCCAAAAATGCATGTATTTAGAGAACAGAAAGATATTGAAAAACAAAAACAAAACAAAACAAAACAAAAAAAATGAGTTTGATGGTTTCCAGACTACTAAAGTCTGGTCTTTGAAGATGCTGAGAATCTTGTTAGTGAATCTAAAAGTGAATATAGAGAACACATTATTTGTCATTCATTATTCTGATAAATAGACCTACCTGCACACAGCCCTTGGCAACCTCCTCTGTGCTTGATTTCTGCCAAGGGTAACATTGTTTTTCCATTGGAAGATGCTAGCTTCTGTGATGGGAACCAATTTCAAGTGACTTAATCCTGGGTTCTGCTCTTCTAATAAAATGTATTCAAAAAGTCTTTTATTTCCCCCCATGGATATATATTTCAGTGATATACAAGATCCTAAAATGCCTGGGGCCTTATGTTCAATACTTGGTGCCACTAAATAAATTTAAAAAAATGTTTAGTTTAGTATGTGTGAAAATTCAGAAATCTGCTAAAATAGGTGTTTCAGCATTTAATAAATCACCTGTGTTCATAACTGAATGCAATGGTCACTGAAAGCAACCTGTAAATATGGCTTTCTTAATTCACCAAATCATCAGATCTTTTTTTTATTTAACTTTTATTTATTTATTTATTTATTTATTTATTTATTTATTTATACTCTAGATTTTATTCCCCTCCTGGTCCACCTTCCAATACCTCCTCCTCATGCCCCTGTCTCCATGAGGATGTCCGCACCTCAAACCCTCACCCAACCAGACCTCTAAAAGCTCTGGGGCCTCCAGTCTCTTGAGGGTTAGGTGCATCTTCTCTGACTGAAACCAGACCCAGCAGTCCTCTGCTGTATCAGCTAGTGTATGCTGCCTGGTTGGTGGTCCAGAGTTTGAGATATGTCAGGGGTCCAGGGTGACTGAGTCTGCTGGTTGTCTTACAGGGTCACCTTCCTCCTCAGCTTCTTCCAGCTTTTGCCTAATTCAACCACTGGTCAGCTGCTTCTGTCCACTGGTTGGGTGCAAATATCTGCACCTGACTCTTTCAGCTGCTTGTTGGGTCTTTCAGAGGGCAGGTACGATAGGTCCCTTTTTGTGAGTACTCCATAGTGTCAGGCCTTGGGACCTCCCCTTGAACTGGGTCCCACTTTGGGCATGTTGCTGGACCTTCTTTTCCTCTGGCTCCTCTCCATTTCCATCCCTGCAGTTCTTTCAGACAGGAACAATTATGGGTCAGAGTTTTGACTGTGGGATGACAACCCCATCCCTCACTTGATGCCCTGTCTTTAGCTGAAAGACCCAAGTGAGGATGCCTCTCAGTGGCCAGGGAAATATTCCCTACTAATCAGAGAGCTTCTCTCTTGTCTTCAAAATCAGAATAACTAGCTTAAGTTTCCTCATTATCAGCCTTAAAATGGTAAAGTTAGAGATTTTAGGTTTTGGTCTCAGTTTTGAAACACAGTTTTAAACCCATTTATTACTAGTCAACATGGAACAGCTCTATAGACCAGGATGGCCTAAAGTTGGTGACCCACCTGCCTCAGCTTCCAAGTGCAACTAAAGACAGGCACCACCAGATCCTGCAGTTAGCACTGTCTTCAAGTATATATCTATCACACAACCTGGGTCCTGCTTTGATATACTTTAGTAAAGGTAAATACTGTTTTATTTAATTATGAAATTAATTTAATTATGAATTCTACATTTACTTATTTACATATTCATGCTTTAAGCAAGATCTGAATTTGTTATCAGCAAAATTCTTTAAATTGAGACTGAGGGTCAACTATGCTCTGATATAGGAACTGGTGACATAGAAACACTGCAAGTCTCTGAGATAAGTGCTGTCCAACATTCTTCAACAGTTCTAGCAGAACATGTGGTCTTTCCTGTGGGATATGAATACAGTTCTACCAAAATTAACCATGTTGCATTATTCTAAGAGTGAGATAAAATATACTTTACAGATATGGCTTAGTATTAATGGAAGAGTTTTCAATCAGTTATTAGCATTTATTTGCACTTTTATTTCCACTTCATCCAGGATAAGAAAAAAATCATGGAACATAAGCTCAAAGATATCTATCCATTAGTCCTTGCTGAGTATCTGTGAATACTGTGTTACCATATTTTATGTCACAATTTAAAAGTCATTCAAGTTCAAAGTCTTTTCTGTTATAAATATGTTCAGGATCCCTGGGGAGTTTGTTGCTAAACCAGATGGTTTGCAAATATGAAAGGTTTCACCTAATCTACCCTTTTATCTTAAAATAATTGAATTTTTCCTCTTCTCATACCCTTCAGTGGTAAGCAAGCTATGTAAGAGAAAATTTTTCTAGTGATGCTTTATCCTGTGGTTTTGTGTGATTCAACCTTGATCAATATGGGAGAAAATTATGGATTACAAGACTCCCAAGTGTGTTGGTGATTTACATCATGCTAAGAAAAAGTCTGTTGAGTATGTAACCTGGTCTAGTGGAACTACTAAGAGCCTACAAAATTTAAAAGGTACCAAATTGCCAGGTTTTGCTGACATGTTTTCTGATGAGTTTTGCAAGGATATGATACATTTTTTGAAGGTCTCAAACTGTTTTCTACCATTTGCACACAAGCAAAACAATCAAGAGATTCATGATATAGTACAACAATCATGTGAAGTATGTATTTGTCTCTCCTATCAAATACAGAATTTATTAATCCACACTCTGTCAAGTTTTTTCTACCCCACAAATTCAAGAGTAGAATCAAAAGTCATCCTTATAAAGCCTAAAAATAAAGCTAATATATACAACTTTCCCACAGATTCACAGTGTAAAAGAGTGTGAGATACATGTTTTCAAAAGAGAGCCATTGCTCTCTGAAAATAGAAAAATAATGCAGTTAGAAGAGAGAGGTCAGGGCTATGATAAGGACAGGAAATGAGAAAAAATGAGAGAGTTTATGTAAGTGGAAGTCATCTGTGCACAGCAATGTGTTGGTGTTGAGCAAGCACAGAGTTTGTGTCCTACCTGGAACACCAGTGGTGAGCATCCAGATACATGCTTGTACATCCCTCACCCACTAGTATATACTTTGACATTCTTCTAATCTTGTTCCTGGTCTGTCCAAAATAGAAGAGATGCATAGTTGTGGAAAAGGGAAAGTCCCTTCTCTAGAAAAGTAATACAGAATCTGAAATAAGAGGGACCATAGGCCCTCCTTAAATTCTCTTTTTCCTTGTATACATTCTGTTAGAAATAAAAGAAGCATAGTAGCTGCCTACCAATAGGAAGACTCAGAATCTAATAGACAGAATTATTGATTGAAAATTATATCTACTCTGAAATTTATATTATACAGCAAAAGAGTTTGGTTTGGCTTTTTACTACAAATACAGTCAAATACAATCAAACGTGATAAGCATGTGACTGGTTCACTACTATATGCTAAGTATTAGAGATACTATTATAGCTGTAAGGCCCTGAGAAGAAAACCACTCAACCCCGCATCCCCTCAAAATTATTGTAGATTAGTGATTTGACCCTGAAATGCTTTCGAAGCTCAGTGCTTCCTAATGGTTCTTGCCATGTTTTTTCTTCATGGTTTCACTTCTCACTGGAACCAGATGGATAACCAGTTCTACTGGAGTGCAGTTCCAATTTAAAAACTCAGGATTCATTGTCACTGTTGCCTGACCTCCATTCATGTGATGTCAGTCAGATTAAAAGTGATGAAAGAAAGTTAACATTGTGGTGCCAATTCACAACACATAGTTATGCTATGTGTTTCGTTTAGTCCTCTCTGGCTTGAGAGATGAGAGTAGAAGCTGAAAAATCCTAAATAACCTGAAGATGATGAGCCATCTTATCTACCTTATTGTTAACTTCCTGCTTGCAATGAGTTGACTTTGGTGAGATTTCCATGTATCATTCCTAAGAAGTGCTTTTCATAACCAAACAACTAAGCTAAGCACAGATTTAGAATGTTAAAAAGGGAATTTAAAAAAAGGATACACTAGCCACAGAGGCTTAAAATAGCCCTGCCACTGAACCATGCTAGCTGTGGGAGGCTTAGAAGAGCCTAGAGGTTCAGCGGTAAAGCCAGTTAAAAATGAATTTTGTGTGTGTGTGTGTGTGTGTGTGTGTGTGTGTGTGTGTGTGTGTGTGTGTGTGTGTGTGTGTGTGTGTGTGTGTGTGTGTGTGTGTGTATGTCCCAGGATTTTCCCTATCTAGTTACATTAGGGGAGTGGGAGGCCTATGATTGGACAGGGGAAAGGGAGGTGGAGCTAAGAGTTGCAGAGACTGAGAGCATCTTGGGGTAGCGAGGAGAAAGAAAGATGGCAGTGGATGTGAATTAGTGTAGCTATGACCAGCTACAGGTTGTTATGATATCATAAAGGTTAGACTATTGGGATAGTTTGTCTAGTATAGGTGGGCAGCTTTTATCATTATCAATTGGTTCTGAAATTATTGTATTGGCATCTTGAGTACTGAGAATTTATTGAAACATAAATCTGATTGGTTAACTACAAGCAATGAATCTTGCTTTTACAAGGTTACCAGGTATTGTGTTATCAAACCGCGAGGATGGCGGATACATTTGGTAATTGGAATGTGGGACAGAGCTGTCAGGACCCTACCGGGATAGAGATTTGTAGCCCGCCAGTGCCAGTGGTAGTACCAGAGCAGGAACGTGGTGGCCCAGTGGGCCAGAGAGATGACAGGTTGAAAAAAAGCAGGATCGCTGAGAGTTGACAGGTCCATTTTTTTAATATTTCCCACAACAGGTGGTGAACCAATGTGTTGGGTAAAAGAATCCACTAGAAATTTAAGATTATTAGCCTGAGAGTTAGTTTTACTTTTTTAAGTGAGTAGCTGGGTGGCACTGATATAAGTCACATGGACACAATACCCAGTAACCATCTTCCTTTCTTCCTGCTAACCTGAGATGCTCTCTGTCTCTGCAACTCTTAGCTCTGCCTCCATTTTCCCTGTTCAATCACAGGCCTCCCACTGCCCTAATGTAATTGGACAGGGAAAATCCTGGGACATGTATGTGTGTCTTTTATCGAAGGATCCAAGGGAACCAGGGTGGTGGCTGGTAGCACAGTATGCCCAGAGCTTAAAGTAGGGTAGTAGAAACTACACGCTATATTTTTGGTTGTGAGCCTAGCCTTAAATGGCTGAGCCATAATAGACAGAAGCAGGAAAGGACCTAGATGTCCTTCAACAGAGGAATGGATACAGAAAATGTGGTATATTTACATATTGGAGTATAATCAGCTATTAAAAACAATGACTTCATGAAATTCTTAGGTGAATGGATGGAACTAGAAAATATCATCCTGAGTGAGGTAACTCAATCACAAAAGAACACACATGGTATGCACTCACCAATAAGTGGATAATAGCCCCAAAGCTCAGAATACCCAAAATACAATTCACAGACCACATGAAGCTCAAGAAGAACGAAAACCAAAGTGTGGATGCTTTGTTCCTTCTTAGAAGGGGGAACAAAACACTCACAGGAGGAAATATGGAGACAAAGTGTGGAACAGAAATTGAAGGAAAGGCCATCCAAAGACTGCCCCACCTGGGAATCCATCCCACATACAGTCACCAAACCCAGACACTATTTTGGATGCCAAGAAGTGCTTGCGGACAGGAGCCTGATATTGCTGTCTCCTGAGAGGCTCTGCCAGAGCCTGACAAATACAAAGACGAATACTCATAGACAACTATTGGACTGAACAAGAGGTCCCCAATGGAAGAGTTAGAGAAAGGACTGAAGGGGCTGAAGGAGTTTGTAACCCTATAGGAAAAACAACAATATCAAGAAACCAGACCTCCCAGAGCTCTCAGGGACTAAACCACCAACCAAAAAGTATACATGGAGCAACCCATGGCTCCAGCCATATATGTAACAAAGGAAGGCCTCGTAGGGCATCAATGAGAAGAGAGGCTCTTGGTCCTGTGAAGGCTTGATGCCCTAGTGTAGAGGAATGTCAAGGCAGGGAGGCAGGAGTACATGAGTAATTGAAGGAACACCCTCATAGAAGCAGTGGGAGGGGGATGGGATAGGAAATTTTGAGGGTGGAGGGAGGAACCAGGAAAAGGCATTTTTCATTTACATTCATTGAAATGTAAATGAAAAAATACCCAATAAAAAGGGAATTATAAAGAAACTACAGGCTACAACAATTCTTCTCCCACTTTATTATGGATGTTTAATCCTTGACCCTCTAGCCTAGTTTGCAGCACCTCTATCCACAATGCAATGTATTTCATCATGTCTGGTGATGGTACCTTACAAGTAAAGGTAATACTGAAGACACAGAAGGCAGCAATTTCTACTTCATGGAAAAATCCACTTTCTTAATTATTGAGAACTGTTCTTAAAAGAAGTTACAATGATATTACTGTTCACTTCTTTCTATTTTGGCCATTATTATCCACAAAACACAAATATTTTTTTCCTCAGCAAATTGGTCACAGCAGTCAATGGAATTAGAAGTCCTAATGTTTAATAAGAGTGTGCTCCCTCTATTGGCTGATCCATCAACATATAATTCATGCTTTCAGGACTTTCCCAGCCTCTTCTCTGACCTATAACCTTCCATGTGAGGGTGGCTTATCCCAGATCTGTGGTTTGATAAAGCAGAAACATCCAAATTCATAAGGAGCATCTCATGGCACTTAAGCAATTCACATCTGTTATCTATGTGATCATTTTTCATCATGACTCTCGAAGTTTATAGCGTATGCTTTGTTCATTGAAGTGAGTTAGAGATATGTCCCAAACATTGGAGATGTTGCTCCTTCATGCTGTGTCAGTTGCTGTGGTGATTTGGATTAGAATGATCCTCATAGGCTAATATATTTGAATGTTTGGGTTCCAATCGTGGTTTGTTTAGAAAGAATTAGAAGGTGTGTCCTTATTGGAGAAGGTATGTCACTAGGGTGGGCTTTGAGGTTTCAAAAGCCCAAGGCAGGCCCAATATCTTCTCTATCTCACTGTCTCTGTCTCTCTCCATCTCTGTCTCTCTCTGTCTCTGTCTCTCTTTCTGTCTCCCTCTATGTAGCTCTCTGTGTCTCTCTTTGTACCTCTATGTCTATCTTTCTTTGAATCTCTCTCTCTCTCTCTCTCTCTCTCTCTCTCTCTCTCTCTCTCTCTCTCTCTCTCTCTCTCTCTCTCTCTCCCTCCCTCCCTCCCTCCCTCCCTCCTTCTCTCCCTTCCTCCCTCCTTCCCTCCTACTTCTGAATCAGATATAATCTCTCAACTAATGCCCCAGTACCATGCCTACCTGTCTACTGCCAGACTCCCTATAATGGTAATCATGGACAAAACCTCTGAGTCTGTGAGAAAGCCTCCATTTAATGCTTCCATTGTACATTGTTTGGTCATGGTGTCTCTTGATGGCAATAGAACAGTAATGAAAACACTTGCTAAGTATAAGGAATAAGAAATTAAGAAACAATTTAGAAAGGCTACCTCTTCACCTCTTTTTGAGCTCACCATGAAAATCAATGATGTCCTGAGTAGATGCCCTATGTTTTGATGCACTGAGTGTTCAAAGTTTCTGCAAACTAAATTATAGCTTTAATTTGGATTATTGAATGTCACCCTAACTAGCATAATGGAGGTGTACATTCTTTGTTAAATGAAGATAAACTATTTTAGTAAGCTCAGATTAAAATGAGTTTGAGTGGTTTATTGCTAATTTGATGAATACTTACCAGGTGTGGAGGAAGTCTATTTGAAATACTACCCTCTATTTCCCCTTATTTGACAAGATATCAAATGTTGCACTATGACTTTATAAGCATAATAGAAATCATTCATGAGCTCCACAAGTTAAGTGACTTAAGTGATACTATTGTATAAATCACCATAAGTGTATCTTTTATACCTTACATCTCTTCTGTAATCTCTAGTTGGTATGCTTTCTGCCCTTATATAATGTACTTACAAAGCACACCAATCTCAATACTTTGAGGATTTGGCTTTTAACCATTTGCAACTGTGACATTTCAACTGTCCTCTTTAGATTTTTCTTGACACTTCTAAGTATTAGTGCTATCTTCTATGTACTTGGGAGTATTAAGTTTTGTATCATAGGAGAATGCTCCCATATAGAAGAACCATTTACTACTCGACTTTATGTTTTGTATCTGTGTGCAATTCCCTCATAATCCAGTTCCCAGTATCATCTCCAAGTCCTGTTGGAGCCTGTTGTTGAACTCATAAAGTTTCTTGAGGAAATAATACCTTCCTTCCTCAGGAAGCCCAGTACTTCTCTGTGCAGATTATCTTACAGCTCAGTTTAGCCATTGATCTGACATCTAGTACCAGAGCCAGGCTTATATCTGGTTTTATTCATCTTGAAAGGCAACACTGAAGTGGAAACTTAAGGGTTCTTTGGAAATTCAGTTGTGATGGATGGTGTTTTGCTAAGGGCAAACATCTGAAGTAACATTTCAATAAAGCAGAAAAGATCTGCTGCTAAAACAAGCATGTGAAAGAAAACATGACATAAGACACACTAATGACACACAAGTATTGGCCCACCTTACATTGTGTAGTTGAGGTCCATTTGTCAGGACTCCACATAGAGAAACGCATTCAAAAACTTGTGGTGGTGTGCCATGGTTTCTTGCTGTTTTCCTTGGACTGGAGGCGGAGTGATGTCAGGTGAGACAGACTCATGTGCTGAGGAGGACAAGGGATATGTGGAGGGAATATAAATAGGCCCAATAGACAGTGATGAAGGCTGAGCTGGCTTGCTTACGCTGGGTCTTCCCAAATCTTCGATTGCTAAGAAAGGCACAGCTGAGAGCTTCTCCTGGCATTCCTCTGGGTCCCACTTGCTGACTCATGTCTAGACTGAGGCCTGGCTTTCTCTGGAGGTATTGCCACAGCTGCTGATTCATGTTTGCTATCCGGACTCTACTGAACAGGACTGCTGATACATCTGTGAAGTGTTTACAAGTGGATCAAGCAGCATCTGCTGACTCCTGTGAACTGAACTGTTGATTTTTTGACAGCAGAGATAGGATTTGCTTCAAAGATCTATTTCTAAACCAGTCCACTTCCCCTGTATCCTTTCTTTCCCACTACCTCTGGTGGGTGATAGGATAGAAGGGAGGTTAAAACATTTAAGAACCATCATTAAAAGTTGGCTTTGAAAAAAATTAAGATTATACAACATTAGCATTATCACCTGGCAGAACATTAGCCTCTTACAAGGAAGGGTAGATAACTTTCTTGAAATGTAGATGATTCCAAGATTTAAGGACTTATGGCTATCAAACTGTCCCAAGGTCCCATTATTTCACTATGGGAGCCCAGAACAATGAACAGATTCTCTATAGATTTGTTATTTTTCTGATTAATTCCTATGCCATGTATTTCTGCCTTTGTTATTTTGTGGCTGTTATGTAAGTCCAATCATATAGTTAGACTTTTTCCCCAAAATTTTATTGTGGTAAAATAAACACAAAAATTCATCATCTGCCACAGTTTTTTTCTTGTTGCTATGATAAAGTATCTTAACAAAAGTAGCTTAAGAGAAAGGGATTATTTTAGCTCATAGTTCCAGTTATATAGTTTATCCTGTCAAGGAAAATAACAGCATCAGGAATCCACAGCAGCTAGTCACACACCATCCATTGGCAAGAGGCAGAGAGCCACCAGTTCTTATCATCAACTCCCTTGCCCTCAGTCCAGCACACAGTTCATGGAAAAGGTGCCTCCTATATTAAGGATAGGCCTTCCCATCTTAATCAAACCAATTAAAAAGAAATCATCCACAGGAAGGTAGACAGGGAAACCTTATCTAGACAATCTATCACTGAGACTCCCTTTCCAGGTTGTTTCAGATCCTGCCAAGTTGACAACTGAACATAAACATCATACCAGTAGAATCATTTTAAATGAACAGCTTAGATGATGTAAACTATCCTCACCTCTCTTTAGAAATCTTCATTTTGTAAAACTGTAACTTTATATATATTAAACATTGTTTTCTTCTTCTTCCCATTAGCCATTTTTATCTTTTTCTCTGTGAGGTTGGCCACTTCAAATCCTTCTTATAAGAAGAAACGCACAGTATTTGCTTCTTAATAATTGGACAGCTTACTCCATTTTATGTTTATATAACATATTATCTGATATGAGAAAATTTGTAAAGAATGACAAAATGCTTTTGTAATTGTAGAGATAGGAAAATCCAAAATCAAGGTATGAACAGTTTTGTTTGATAAAGCTGGCATCCCTTTCAAAATGGTACCTTGAATATAATAATATTTTCTATATAAAGGAAGTGTTGTTTCTCACATGACATATAAATGGGAAGAAGAAAATCATCCCCAAAATACATTTTTATTACAACATTCTTCCACTCATAATGGAGACTTTGGGACCTAAAATGTTCCCTTAAGCCTGACCACCCAATATTATTCAAAGGGGCATTAAGTCTGCAACACATGAATGAAATATTGATTAGTAGGAGACAAGAAGATAGACATCAGTGTTACTTATTTCACTTAACATCATGCTTGAAAATTTGCAGTGTATGCCAGAATTTCCTTCTTTATGACGCTAAATGAAGGATGTACCTTGGCTGCTTCAATGTTTTAGCTACTAGAATCGATATCAAATGGAAGAGGATGCATAACTATCACTTCACTATGGGTGCTTTGGACTTTTGCAAGTGACACAAAGAAGGATCACTGTTTCAAATGGGTAATTCCCATTTGAAAATTTTCAAAATTACCCTGCTATTTTCCAGGCCATTAATATTTCAAATCCTCATCACCATTTCTAGGAGCTTCAGGTTCTTTGTATCCTTGCAAAACTTCTGAGTTTTGGTAGGAGCCACTCCAATGAGTATGGGCAGTATGTACCCCTGGGGCTTCAATAGTAGGCATTCTCATTTACACGATCTCATACTATGCTCTCTCTCACTCGTCCTATCTACCCCTTGATTTCAATTCCTTGGCCTCATAAATTGTTAAACCTCACAACTAATTTTCCCACTATGTGCCTCTCACATCACATTTTTTCAACTCTGGACTTGTTAAGACCTGACTCTAGTCTCATGTATGCATAATATAATAAAACAAAACAAAACAAACTCCAATAACTTCTTTAAACCCCTCTGCTCCTGAACTGGGACCACAACACCATAAGAAAAATTAGCCAGAGAAAGATAACAAATTTTTACTTAAAATTTCACAATTATATTGGAGTTTTGATTGTACTTAGTACTGATGAAGAATTGGCATCTGCATAGAAGTTTATTGTAGAAATGTGATGGTTTTTAAAAGAAGGATGTATCATTTAATGATAATAAATTTGGGAAAAAATATTAAAATCTAGTTATATATGTTTATTTGGTCCACCCACCCCACCCCAGGTAGCCCTCCTTCCATCCAGATATAAAATAGGACACCAAATGTTTCCATGGAAAGAGTGGGAGGTAATCAAACAGATCTTTCTGCTATGTGCTTATTTTGTGTTTCTTTTAGCTTACCATACTCAGTATTCCAGATTTCTGGGGAGGTTTTCCTGAGCTCCAATGCTTAGAAACAATGGCAGATAGTAGCAACAGGCTGGGAAGAGTCAATGCACCTTGCAACATGAGCATCTCAGACCGTCTGAGGTTTCTAGGCAAGCCAAACATGTTTCTTGAGCCAAGAATGGAGCAGCTATGTTTCTGGCAAAGGAGGTCCTGTGGGGAGTGGGTTTGGGATAGTCTACATTATGCTGACATGTGCCAAAATTAACTGCCTTAATTGTATTCGTAACTTTGGCTATTGGATTGTTTTGATAAATTAATTTATATCATCTTAATGTAAAAAGCACTTAGGACTTGGGGTCTATACAAAA
This sequence comes from Mastomys coucha, assembly GCF_008632895.1. NCBI lineage: Eukaryota > Metazoa > Chordata > Mammalia > Rodentia > Muridae > Mastomys > Mastomys coucha. The sequence goes on from NW_022196914.1 coordinate 50,068,956, forward strand.
CCTCCCTAATGGGCCCTTTTCACTGTAAATGATGGGGTCTTTTGACTTTACAAGAAAGTATTTCTGTGCTTATCAGTGGAGCCTTTTTTAATAGACTAGACAATAATTTTGCTAGTACTAAATTTGGTTAGTGGTGGTGACAGTAATTTAAATGAATAATATCCTATCATTTTTTGTAACTAGGCTTATATGTCACCCCAAATACTAATCTTGTTTCTAGACTAGTAATCTTCACAAATAAAAGTACAAACTATGCTTTCATACTATTTAAATTAGACAAATTTTACATGAAATTAACTTGGTAACTAATGAATTTATGGGCCCAATGCTTCCAGCTAGCAGACTATGTATAAGAAAACTAGGAATAAAGATACAACACTTGTATCTGAATGAATTGGTTGTAACAAGACATAGAATTGGACTAGTCACTTATTTCCTGAATACTGGCTGTCTAAATGGTAAGAGAAATTACTTTAAATCACCATGTAAAATTATTTTTTAAATAATGCAGTCTCCCCCCCAAAAGAAATAAAACTAATTCAGACAGGCTATGCCTGTATTATGAAAAGATTTCCCTGTAATTTCTTCTAAAAATTGCTTCAGAGTTTCAGATCTCAGAATAATGTGTTCAGTATATTTTGAATTGATTTTTGTACACAGCGTCTTAGTGTTTCCATTGCTAAGAAGAGACACCATGGTTAAGGCAACTCATAAAAGTCAACATGTAATTGGGGCTGACTTACAGGTTCTTCTCTGTTTTATTCCATTGATCTATATGTCAGTTGCTGTGTTAGGACCATGCTATTTGGTTTACTGTAGTTCTAGAATATAATTCCAAATAAAGTATTTTGATGCCTATAGTGTTGCTCTTTTTGCATTCAGTTAGTTTGGTTGTCTGGGGGCCTCATGTGCATTCATACAAATTGCAAGATTCTTTTCTATTTATGAAAAGAATGTAATTAGATCACTAATGAGATGTGTTGATCATTTTAGTTTTTTATGATATTGTAAGCAATTACAAAAGATATCCCTGGACTCATTTATAGCCTTGTATACACTTGAGTGTATACAAGGCTTTATATGAGTCCTTTGAATTAATTAATTAATGGGGGTATTAAGGAAGATTACAGGTGGGAAAGAACATTATTTGAAAGAGTGATAATGTTCAGTTTGTGTATTTTTTTGGGTCTGGGGTGAGCATTAGGTGATGGGGCCTTCTCTTGTTTGTACATTTACTCTTTCTTTGTTTGTTTTGGTTTTTCAAGACAGGATTTCTCTGTGTAGCCCTGGCTCTGGCTGTCCTGGAACTCACTCTGTAGGTCAGGCTGGCCTGGAACTCAGAAATACACCTACCTCTGCTTCCCAAGTGCTGGGATTAAAGACCACCACCACCGCCCAATGTACATTTACTCAACAACCAGATCATATACATATATGAATATATTCCTAAGACAAAGACAAGTACTTAGGGTAGAATATTATAATCAAATTTTATAATGGCATGTCCTGAACCACATCATTAGAAAAAAAGAGATTGTATTTAATAACTATATAGAAGAATAGGGATAACAGGTTGAGAGGACAATAAAATGATATCAGGATAGAGATAAATGTAAGTTTTAGGGCTGGACAATTTTACTTTTTTCTGGACAAACCTGCTATTCTCACATGGGAATGAAAAACAAAATTGCTATCCTTTGTTTCTTCAGCGAAATATTATTAGTATCTACCTGAGCCAAGAAATATGATAGAGAATGTACAGCAATGGAAATAAAGGGAAATAAAAGTCCCACCTAAACCAAACAGAAAGAACTCGGAGTACAGAGGTGAACAAGAGGGCATAAGATGATTGGTGTTCTATGTAAGGTGCCTTGTGAGCCACAGCACAGCAATTGAGAGAGACATAGGGATGGGTTGTGGATGTCAGAGGGGTAGTACTCCTGGAGGGAAGGATTATTTTCAGAAGCATTGCTTTCACATTGAAATTCATGATTATACTTTATTGTTTATCTTTACCCAACTTTATGACTTTTATGCTTACATTTTCATTACATTCTATTTATTTGGAAAAAGAAAGAGGTCAGAGAACAACTTATGAGAGTAGCTTCTCTTCTTCTACCATGTGGGTACTAGGAATTGAACTCAGGTGGTCAGACTTCTAAATACAGAAACTGAAACTTCAAGACTGTGAATACTGGTCAAAAGGAATGAAATCGAGTATATTCCTGGCCCCAAAGAGAGATACGACTTTCAAAACCACCAAGAAGAATCTCTCCATCAAGACTCAGATGAAATGGGTCTGACCTACACATGGATGGAAAAGGGGTCCCCAGGTCTTAAAGTTTCAAAACTTTAAGAAACAGAACACTACCTAAAATTGAACATGTGCATAGTGGATCTTGTGTCCTAGGCCATTCTCACTCTTGAGTTCATATGGTTCAATAACTTGTAGCTCCGGAGGCAGCCAAAATATCCTTGAAAGAATGGGCCCAGAAGAAACAAGCTTGACCACTATACTATCATCAAATTCCCACTGACCACCGAGTCAGCCATGAAGAAAACAGAGGATAACAACACTCTTGTGTTCATTGTGGATGTCAAGCCAACAAGCACCAGATCAAGCAGGCCGTGAAGAAACCCTATGACATTGATGTGGCCAAAGTCAATACCCTGATAAGGCCTGACGGAGAGAAGAAGGCATATGTTTGCTTGGCTCCTGATTATGTTGCTCCAGATGTTGCCAACAAGATTGGGATTATCTAAACTGAGTCCAGATGGCTAATTCTAAATATACACTTTTTTTCCACCATTAAAAAAATAGAAAAAAAAAACCATCCTTATCAAAAGGTCATTTGGTCACACCCTTGCTGCCCTTTCCTGAGAATCCTTTTTCATTCTTTATAACAAAGCACAGCTGAAAGCCAAGCCCAAACCTTTAAGTTCTGCTTATCTTGTAACTGATTTGAAACTGTATCTTCAATGTCTTTCTCTCTTTTTCATATTTTACAAAAAGAAAATGAGAGAGCTCATATTTCAACACTTAAGTATGTATTCTGTCCAATATCCTGTGTTACCACTCAGAAGTTTAAATAGCCATGAAAGCATTTAGGCATAAATACTGTTCAGGCAAGTTCCCTTTTACTTTATAAGAATAACCTTTCCTTCCACTGATAAAAACACAGTTTCCATTGGCATTTGTGACCTCATCAAAATGACCTTCAGCTTCTACATTGTTTATTGCTCTTCATTCTCTGTGCCCCTCCCCCAAACAACTCTCTGGCATTAGTGCTCCATTTAGGGCTATTGTAGGCTGTTTGTAACACATGTGATAGGGCAGGTTAGAAACATAAAGAAGAATGAAAGAATATGGGAAGAAAAGAGCCCCTTACCCTGAAGTCTGGTGGGAGCTTCTTAGCATTTGTATGCCAAACACACATCTCTTTGCATTGAGGAAGCCAATCTGTTGTTCTGGACACTTATCCATACACATAGACTACCCCAGGTACCCTAAGATTCCATGCATTACTACCTTTCATCCCCATACCAACAGTTTCTGTTAGAACTCTCTAGTCAAGGATAGTACTACAGTACTCTACTTTCTTATCTGAAGGCACCACATATGTGATTAACATGAATTATCGTATATTTTGGAGTGTACCATGGCTGCTGACTCTGCCAGCCTTGAAGATCTCAGTTCTGCCTACTTTTTACCCATTCACATTTGTAGTGGTTTGAATGTGTTTGGCCCAGGGAGTGGCACTATTAGGAAGTGTAGCCTTGTTGGAGTAGGCATGGCCTGAGGCAGAAAGTGTTACTGTGAGTGTGGGCTTTGAGAACCTTCTCATAGCTACCTAGATGTCAGTCTTCTCTTGCTTGCCTTTGGAACAAAATATAGAACTCTGTGCTCCTCCAGCACCATGCCTGCCTGGATGCTGCTGCCATGCTTCTAACCGTGAGGATATAGACTGAACTACTAAACCTATAAGCTAGCCCCAATTAAAGCATTCCACTTCTTTCCAAATCCAAGGTCCCCAAATCCACATTCTTCCAAACAACAGCGTGGTCAGGTTTCCCACAATAATACCACAGTCCCTGGTACCAACTTCAGTTTTAGTTAGAGTTTTCATTGCTGTGAAGAGACACCATGACCAAGGCAACTCTTATAAACTCTTTAGTTGGGGCTAGCTTACACATTCAGAGGTTCAGTCAATTTCGATCATGGTAGGAAGCATGGCGGCATACATACTCCAAGCAGGAGTAGACTGACTTCCAGGGAGCTAGGAGGAGGATCTCAAAGGCCACACCCACAATGACACATTTTCTGCCACAAAGACACACTTACTAGAACATTTCCTAATAGTGCCAGTCCCTGGACCAAGTATATATAAACCACCACACCATGTTAAAGAGAAGATCTATTTTCTTTCATTCACCCAAAATGTTAACTTTTCCAGCTTTTGTATGTAGAAAGAACAGCAAACACATTCGCATTTTGCTAAGGACACATATATTCGCATTTTGTTCTAGAATTAATAATTCTGTAGAGTACTCAACTATCCTTTTTTAATAGTTTTACACACATTTTTAAAAGTGATTTAAGGCCGGGCGGTGGTGGCGCACGCCTTTAATCCCAGCACTTGGGAGGCAGAGGCAGGCGGATTTCTGAGTTCGAGGCCAGCCTGGTCTACAGAGTGAGTTCCAGGACAGCCAGAGCTATACAGAGAAACCCTGTCTTGAAAAAAACCAAAAAAAAAAAAAAAAAAAGTGATTTAAGTCAAAGGAACTGTGGAAAGGAGAGAAAGCCTTCCGTTTGTTTAGTAAGGATCATTTGTTTTAGGTAAGTGGTTTTTACTTCTGTTTTAATTTCTGTGGCTATTCAATCAATAAATACAAAAAGTTAAGAAAATTGAATAAAACCATCTCTAACATTGAAATTTAATATGGATCAACAATCTTCTGGCAAGAACTGTTACTTTCTGGAATGGGTATACCTAGGGAGAGCCTAGATGTCGCGCGTTGTTCAGGTTTTACTTTGTTTACTTTCGGCTTTGGCGTGTTGTTTGGCTTATCTATTTGACTAATTTGGGGTTTCCTCCCTTGCTTTCTCTGGTGCCTTCTATAGGGGGACTAGCTGGGTGACAGGTGGCAGAGGACAAAAGCCCGACTACATTCTGAAGGTCAGCTCTTGCAGACACCAGGTGTCAAGAGTTCAGAGACAGTGGTACCTTAAAATAAAATCCTACATCTTCTTTTTGCTAAAAATCAGTCAAACATCAAGATGAAGCTAAAATTCTTTCAAAATTAATAAATATTTAAACATTAAAGAAAAACTCATTCACCGTGATAAATAACTTTAGTGAACAGAAAACTTACCCCATGTCCTTATCGTCATGGTTTCACAGTAGTTTAGGTTTCTTGGCTCCACTGATCCCAAGGAAACAACAGGTACTATTGTGTGTTTTTCATTAGTTTCCTATGTGTAGGAACACAACACTAGTTTCATTAGTGTTGTGGCTGTGTATTTTTAAGCAATTCTTGAAAACATTGTCATAGGTTCTCACTGATATGGAGTCAATATGTAATCTACTGGTCAAAATAATACAGATACTCTGTAACTTTTCCACATTTTTGATCAATTACACTGGTTTATCTCACCTTGGTATTACATTACTAACATTCAAAATGAAGTATTTACAAACAAGGTTTTTATCTTATAGTCGTAATTATAACTATGGATAGGAAAGTTATGAAGCTTTCCTGAGCCCTGGCTATCAGAATGTCCTGCAAATGCTTGTAACTTGACACTGATATGACAACATTGGTTACTACCACCGGTGCAAGATGAATTAAAATAGACTAGCTTTTCTTCCAAGACAAACCTTGAAGATAGCAGCAGAACTTCCCCATTTGTGACATCTAGTGGTGGAGAATGTGTATGACAAGCCCTTATTCAAGAGAGGAAAATCTGGCAAAGTAAATGTAGCTTTGCTTAGGTTTCATCTTCTAAAAATATACTAAAGCGCACCTTAGTCTCCAGGAGAGATTGGTTGGCAATCCAGGAACCAAGCATATTAAAACTATACTTTTCTGTCTTCCAAAGTACACAAAGTCTCAAATATAATGTCTAAAAAGAAGAAATGAAAAGCTGGCACTTATCACTCATCTAGTGTCTCTTTCACAAAAGGAAAAAAATTCAGGCACAGAAATCCTCAGAGTAGCATCTTGACAAACAGCAGTGGGAAACCACATTCAGACAGAATCTTGAGGCCAAACACCTGGCCTTTCTGGATGCTGGTTTCATAGAGAAGAAGCCTGTCTCAGATAGTCAACTCAGTGGTAAAGCATTTCCATGGCATCAACCTGACGAGTTGTTGTCCTTTTTGTGTTTAAGTCCTCTAACTTTGCATAAATTGTCTCATTATATTTAGTCCTCCAAACAACTCTGGGCAAGTCTACTGCTTCATCTATTTTTGTAAGTGAACATGCAAAGTCTCTGGAGACCAAAGACAATTTGCATAATTTTACACGTAGAAAAATCACACGGTTGGCATCTGAATTCATGTCTCTTTGGCATCAGGGGTATTTTTTCTTCCATATCACTAGAATCCATATGCTGCTTTTTATTAATTAGCCAATGACCTTTTTGTTTTCTTGTTTGTTTGTTTCGTAGCACTTTCCTGCTTCCTTGCCATCTTACTCTGCAGCACATATTCTGGGCTCTTTGCATCAGAAGAAAACTGAAAATGATGGCAAACACTGCTGTGTTCCAGTGTTGTAAGTTAAGAAATTAGGGGATTCGGGTGTGTCTATAATGTACAGGAAGGATTTATGAGATAGGGTTTGGGAAACCAGGTCTAATATTTCCCATGATTTTAGAGGTAGAGAGAAAAGACAGTCTTCGAGAAAGGCTGTAGTAATTACTCATTGCTGTGACAAAATATTTCACAAAAGCAACTTAAAGACAGAGAGATTTATTGGGACTTACAGTTCTAATGATACCATGCATCATGGTGGCAGGAGACAGCTGGTCACACTGTCTACTGTCAAGAAACAAAGAGTAATGAATAGGTGTCCTTAGCTTGCTTTCTCCTTATAATTAAGTATGCGCTACTAGCTCATGAATTGGTACCACAGACATTTAGGGTGGATCTTCCCATTCCAATTAACGAATCTATAAAGGCAAGCAGTTTCCTAACACTTGTTTCCATGGTCATTCTAAATCACACCCAGTGAACAGTCAGGGTTGATCATCACTGATTTTACACCTTTCTCCTCGTCAAAGATGTCATGGAAAAGGAGCACTTGATGGGATTTTTGCCTTTACAGCTAGAAGCAGGAAATGGTTTGCTGCCTATTTGAGAATCTTGTACTTCCTCTGGGGAGTTGATGGATCCATCAAAGCAATTTAGACCATGTGATATTCGAAAATTACCAAGTTAAACACATAAGAACAATCTGTAACTTAGACAAATCCTTTAAGGTGAAGAGGTTGCACATGAAATTGGATTGGTTGATTACAATGTTTACCTAAATCACAAGACAAACAGTCTGTTGATTAGGAAAACCATTTATTTTTAATATGAAGCTTCATTATTTTTTTAAGGTTGTCATAACAAATAAGCACACACTGGGGATCCTAGTGGTTGTTTTGTTGTTGGTTGTTTGTCAACTGGAAACAAGCAAGAGTAATCTGAGAAGAGAGATCTCTTTGACCAAAGCAAACTTAGAGAAGAGAGAGTTTATTGACATTTCTAGAGGGCTGATGGGCCATTATGGCAGAGTGAGGACCTGACAACAAGGAGAAGACATAGAGGCCAGAGGAGAAAGCTGAGTGTTCACATCCCTAACAGTAAGTGCAAGTCAGAAGGTGAGCGGGAAGTGGGGTAAAGCTTTAACCCCAAGCCTGTCTCCAAGCCTGTCAGAGGAACACACTTCCTCCAGGAAGGCTGTACCTCTCCATAACCTCTGAAATCATTGTCACTGCCTGAGGATCAAATGTTCAAATGCCTGACATTAAAAGAGACATTTCACATTTTAGTGAATGACTAAGCCTGCATAGTCATTCCAGGCTTCCATTATCAACTAGGGAGCAGTAGTTTTTCAGGAACTTTGCAGGTTTGGGGCACAGATGTGACTGTTAAGATTCCCAGCTTTGTGGATTGAACAGTTACTCAGCTATCAGTCTTTCAGCCTAAGTCAACCACTGTGCAGCTACCCCTGCTGCTAAGACAAGCAGCCTCAGAGACTGAGCTACTCCTGGGTTCTCAATCTTCGGTGTGGATGACGGTTGCTGGCACTTTAACACGCATTTCATTCCATCGGCTTTGTTCTTCTAGAGAACCCTGACTGACTAACAGTCACCAAGTGCTTAAACCACAGGGTAACTGGACTACGTAGAGGTGGTAGTGGAGGGGGACGGGGTCAGACTTAATGGTTGCCAAGGAAAATTCAGACATGATTCAGAGGAGAAAAATACTCAAAAACAGTAATGCAAGATTTAGTTAGGCACTGCTTGCTTTCTTTGTTAGCATTGCAAATGAGTTATAAAAATAAAACTGTGCCAGGGGTGAACCGAGGCCAACCCAAACTTCCACTATTCATCTCCAAAGTGAAAAGATAGAGCTGCTGCAGTGGACTGAACTGCAGCCTGCCCCAGAGGCAACAACAATGGTTAATTCTGATGGGAGTCACAAGAGCCCTTCTGTCAAAAGTAAAGTTGGTTCTCAGAGGCACAGGGTTGGACAAAACCTGAACTTTCTACATCAAAATGTTCTGCCATTTAGGATTATGAAAAATAATAAAACCAGGAGAGAACAGGAATTGATTCCTATAATTGTGGAGGTTAAAAATATCTACAGCCTCTAGCCTGCAATGTGTAGGTCCACAGAAACCCAGACACCAGTGGTGTAAGTTCCAGTCCAAATGGAGGACAGATAAAACCTTAGCTCAAGCAGTCAGAGAAGGGTAGGGAGGTAGATAGAAATAGAGAGGGAAGGGGAGAAGAAAGAACAGGATGATGTAGGGAAAGTAGAACAGGATGATGGAGGAAGAGAAAGGGCAAAAGAGATGGAGAGAAAGTAAACTTATGCCCATCTATCTTTTTGTTCTACTTGATCTTTCAGGAGGTTGTGCGGTGGTTTCCACCTACATTGGAGAGGGCAATTTGTTTTACTCTGTTCACAACATGATGATATTAGACTCGATATTGTGACATGTCACAAATACAATGATATTTAGACTCGATATTTGGTTTTGAGCATTTTCTCCTTCCAGATCTTATGTGTTGGAAACAAGGCTTCAATGCTGAAGTATTGAGAGATGGGACCTATTCAGTATTGTTGGTCTTGGGAATCTCTCTTCATAAATGGAGAAGTGTTTCAATTAAAAAGACATTTGGGAATAGGTTGCCACTTCTTTCTTAGTTGTATAAGAAACAGCATTCCTTCTAGTACACTAGGCAATGTCATAGAGGTAGAGACCAAACCCTCATAAACACACAAAACTGCCAGCCATTGACTGTGGACTTTCTTGTTTCAAAATTGTGAAGTTTCTGTTCTTTATAAAATTTCTTCTGTATGTCACTCTTTTGAGCAAGATAAAGCAGACTCAGAAACCTAGGTATCTCATGATCAAAATAAGTTGACATGTAAGATTAAATATCATATTCTATACATCAAACACAGTTACATATGAAAGAAGGATGAAATAAAATCTTAGAGCGGTGGTTAGAAACAGAACGGTCCAAAGACAGACTGCCTGAATATCATAATTACTTGATACCTTAATTGTTATTACCTCTTCTAGGCCTCAGGGAAAAGATAATTTTTAAAGTCCTGTCTGAAACAGTTGTGAAGATTAAAGGAGATAAAAGGAAACAATGATTTCATACCATACCTGATGCAAAAAAATATCTGCAGTGTCACTCAAAGCTTTGGTCTGAGTAGGAAATGTCTCAATAGGCTGTAGTTAGTGATAACTTAGTCTCCAGTTAGTGATGCTGTTTCAGAAGGCCTTTGGAACTTTAAAAGAAGGAGTCTTGCTAAATAAAGTATGTCACAGATGGAGCATTTTGATGTTTTATACTCTGACCCCCATTTTCAGTTCACTCCTTCATTTCCTGTCTTTGGACACAATATGACCTGCCAGCCTACTTCTCCTGCTGAAGTGCATTCTCTATAGTTTCAAGAGAATGATCTATGCTAGCCCAAAGTTCAGTTTTGGATCAGTTGAGTTAATTTGGTATAAAAAGTAAGACAAAATAAAATAGAATAGCAACCAATACACAGAAACTCAGAAAAAATGAGGAAATGAATATAGAACACTATTATTCATATGTATTTCCTACCAATCACTAGACAATGTCCAAAGTGCTACAATAGTGTGGCAAGACTCTACAAGAGCCAGAAAACAAAATACTAAAGAGCTGATCCCAGACTTCAGCACCATGAGAGACAGGAGCCAGGTGTACTTTGAGACTCTAGTAAAGTGAAGATATACCAGGAGACATCACAAAAATTTAAAATAAGTTGCAGGGGTGGGGCAAGAGTTAAAGGATTTTTATGTTTGCTTATTGCCTTTCCTGAAATACTTAAAAGAATGACTTAAAATTCCTGGTAATTACACGTTCTTCCTTGGCTGAATGTACATTTCTACACTCCCAGAAACATTTTCAGGACACTGCACACCTTTCAGTTTGGTATTTATCCATAAAAGTTTGACTGAGAATAACTTTTACTCTTCTCTCTTTGTGTGTACTCCTCTTTGCTGCCACCGACACTTCCTGTCCTATCCAGGCATTCATCCAGATTTGTGCAAACAAGATTTTTCACAAGTGAACTCTTCCAATTAGCTCTTTAGCCAAAATACTTCAGCAATAATTTTTAAATCAAATTAGTGTCTCAAAGCTAAACATTCTACAGGCCATAGGACTAACCTGAAAACTGACCAATACCTTTAATGTTTTGTCCAGATCTGAAACTCAAGTTTGAGTAAAATAAAATCATTAGTTGGTATGCTCTATATATTAGAACTGTTTTTTATTCTGACTTAACTTCATAGCCTTTTCTGGGATATAATGATATCATTCGTGCTTTATTGCTATTAATACAAAAACTGGATCAAAAGTATCCATATACAACTCCTTGGCTTTATATTAGGCCTAAATGCAGAACTGGCAGCACATAGCAGAACAATTACCAACAGAAAAGTCCCCTTTTGCAAAGTTCATTTTGTGTTTCCCTTTCATTACACAGAAGATTAGATAACAAAGAATTTTCTTGGCTACAAAAAATTATCTATCTTCAGCATTATAACTGATGGAGAAAATTATTTTGTTGAAAATGAAAATAGAAAGCATAAGTGTTAATAGATGAATTCACATCTAATTATCTACTTCTCACTTGCAAAAAAGAAATAGTGGGATACTTAAGTTAAAATGTTCTGCCCAGAAATCAATGGCATAGAAAGATAATTTTCTATAAACAATATTTCTTATTGTTTTTGGACCATATTCCAATTTCCAAATGTAGATCTATTGAACAAACTTTCACATCAATTCAAATGTAGTATTGAAATGTATTTTCAGTGGGGAAAAGTGAGATATCATCTTACAATGAACATAATGTTCATTCCTAGAAATATCTCAGTGCTGCAGATATTGAATTCATACTTCTCATATTCAAAATTATATACCTTTTATAAAAATAAGAGCTAACTATTCAAACACTATTCCATCTGAGGTCACATCTTGGACTTGGGTCCCAGAAGCATCTATTCTGGAATCTGGCTGATTCTATTATTTGTTAATAGGGAGACTAAAATAGCAAAAATAAACCATAGAAAAAGAAAATAAAGGAAATACGATGTCAGCCCATCCAAATGTATTTTCTATATCATTCCTTGTTTCCCAAAGCCAAGGCATACCGACTCAGGACCCAATAATCAACATGAATTGCCTTTATTAGAAATTCCACATTAGGCAGAAGTTTGCACTGCATACACACTGAGACCACTTTTCCTGATGAAAGTTGTTTACATGGAGCTATATTGTTCCCACAGGGTAAAGTGATAGGGGTGGTGTCTACTTTGTTTTAAATGACTAAAGTCACAATCGAGCAAATATAACCCAGTAGTTTTCAGACACTGAACAAGAGAGAGCAGTCATTAGTGGTCCAAAGAGAAAAGATGCTGTTTGTATATGCTCAGCCCAGGGAGTGGCACTATTAGGAGGAGTGGCCTTGTTGGAGTAGGTGTGTCACTGTGGGTATGGGCTTAAAGACCCTTATCCTAGCAACCTGGAAGTCAATCTTCTACTAGCAGCCTTCAGATGAAGATGTAGAAATCTCAGCTCTGCCTACCTAGATGCTACGAAGCTCCCATGTGGATGATAATTGACTGAACCTCTGAACCTGTAAGCCACCCCCAGTTAAATGCTGTCCTTCATAAGACTTGACTTGCTCTTATGGTGTCTGTTCACAGGAGTAAAACCCAAACTAAGACAGAAGTTGGTGCCAGAGACTTGGGTATTGTTGTGATAGGCCTGACCGTGCTCTTGTTTGGAAGAATGTGGATTTGGAGACTTTGGATTTGGAAAGCAGTGGAATATGGAAGACTTTGTTGCTGCAAGTGATTTGAACACTGCAGATCTGGTCCAAGAGGTTTCAGTGGCACAAGATTTCAGTCTATGGCATAGAAACTGTTTTTGCAGTATTTTGGTGAACAATATGGCTGCTTTTTGCCATGAACTGAAGAGTCTACCTGAGGTGAAGGTGAAGAGATTTAGATTAATTGCTTTGAAAAGGGGAAGTCTCAAAAAAGCCTAGCAGAGACTTTGTTGTCTAGTTAAGTCTCATGAAGAGTGTTTTGAACAAGGGTAGCAAGCTTAGAAATGAAAAATATAAAATATATGGCTAGAGTATTAAAGGAGCACTAGAAACTGGAGCTGAACCCTGGGTTCAAGTGCTGGCTTTGTGCAGGCAGGTCCAGGCTGAGAGGAGAGAACCAGATCCAGCCAAGTCTCTCCAGGGATGAAAGGGGATGGTGAGGATGGTGAGTGTTCAGGCTCAGATCTCCTGCCATCCCCATCTGGAGAATAACCACCCTTAGCAGGGAGTCTCTCAAAGCAGGAACTGGTTTAATTGTATCAATCTTTTTGTTTATGAAGGGCTGAGAGAGGAGGTGGGGGTTTTTGCTGAGGTGAGATGACATAGGGGGAGAGGAAAGGTGAGGCAGCTTATCTGGTGACTGACAGAGCCAACAAAGTTACTCTATATCAGCAGTAGCTAGGCAGAGACAGGTTTAAGCAGGTCGTGCTGAGTCATTCCAGTACAGAAGTGACTGAGACAGTTTACAAAACTCAAGCCAGGCTTGGGTTTATCCTCAAGGCCCAAACCAGCAAGCAGCAGAACTTGGCAGCTTTAGCCACATGGTTCTGGCTTTAGAATCCAGAATAGAAGGGACTATAGGGATTATTGATGCTGGTTAGATAAAGCTAAGAAATTAGTGGTGATTAAGAAGAGAACAGCATCGCTGAGGTAAAATCTTCTGGGAAATATTTTCTGAGAGCACAAAGAAGCCACATTCCAGAGATAGCCAAGGTTGTTCTTCATGCTGCTGTACTTGGTAATGTAAGAGTCACCTAGGTGATACTGGTTTTGAAGGCATGAAGGGATTATGATAAGCCACTAAAACGTGGCACTGTGAGAGGCCGTGGAAGGCCATTGGTGAAGGTGAAGCCTCAGTTGCAGTTGATGACCCAGGACTGAAGGGGTCATGCAAAGGAGTTGAGGCTTGGCATCATGAAGAGAACCTGTTAGAGGCTGTTGGTATAGCCTAGTTGCAGCTGAAGATCCCAGGGTATTGTAGACTTCAGTACCATGGGATGATCACCAAGAAGCGCAGGAGCAGTGGAGTGGATCAACATGAGCTTAGAGTGCTACAGAGGGCAGAGCTGGAGAAGTGACACCAACCCTTTGGAGGAGCCCAGAAGATCATATATGGATCCCAGACACTGAAACAAGAAGCTGTGACATTGAAGCTGCCTTGAAGACCTAAAGATGGTTGAGATTCCAGAGTCCTGGGTTATCTGCTGAGGAAAGCTGCTAACAGGGAGTGGAACCAGCCCAGGAGAAAGCAGTTTGTGCAGGAGCTGTGCAGCAAGCCGGCCAATCTGGGCCTCCTTCAACCTGCGGGAGAAATGGGGTCCTAGTCAGGTCGACAAGGCATAGGTGAAGAAATGATGGCAGAGATGACACATGGAAGTGCTGGATCTGAATGTATTTCTTAAAAATGGCATCGGACTTTTACAGTCATTACAAAAGAGAAATGAAAAATCTGGCAGCTCAGCAGTTGAGACACATCTGAGGCCACCTGAAACACACTGGGTCTAAAGCAGCCATCTCCTCTGGACTACTGTAGCACCCCTGGGCTCCAAGCATGTTCGGGCCCATGCGGCCAGGCTGAAGTCCAGGAGTTGGGGGGGGGGGGCTGTGGGTGCGCCAGCAAGGAGGGTAGAGGCTCGAATCTCGAATCTAGAATGCTGAATGCTGCACACTGTCTCTCTCACACATACTTGGCTCAAGGTCCCGCCCATCCTTAGTAAAATGTTCACTATGCTAATCTTCTGGGCTAGTAGAGACAAGTCTCTTTCTTGCTAATTCCTAGGAGTGGTTCAGCTGCAATACAAGACTGAGAATAAGGATTCTACTTGACCTTGCCCTGGGATAAGTCTCCCATTCTGTAAGCTTCAGTGCCCTACCCACAATGCTGAAGGCAATTAGTCTGAATGGGTAACATTCTTTATGAAATTCCAAGCCAGGGTTTGGCTAAGATGTTAGAACATTGGTAAAGGTCAGAGAGCAATGTCCAATTTTGTCTAGCTATTAATAAATTATATATTGGTGGGCACCTAGTACGCAAGTTCACAAGGACATATCTGGACTACCTCTGAGTTAGGGGATGCCACGAATGACTGAATACCCAGGAAGCACAAACTCCCTTTGAAGTCATAACACCTCTTGTCCCTGATCAGACTTTGAACTCTCATACTGCAGACTTTACTGGAGTAGACAAGTGGGCATAGCCGAGCTGGAGATCTGAAGATTGCTTTGACATTAGACATGGAGATGCAGAGTTTGGAGTTTCCCTAGCTGGTTTCCTGTCTTGCTTTGGGGATTACAGTTAAGTAATTAAATAAATCTCAGAATAGACTTTGAACTTTGAACTTTTAATATTGTTGACACTGCTATAGACTATGGAGACTTTGGAAGTTGGACTAGATCTATTTTTTTATTATAGTATGGGTAGTTATGATCCCCATAGACTCATGTGTTTGAACAAGCCTTTAGGGGCCAAGGAATGGAATGTGATGGTTTGCCTATGCTTGGCCCAGGGAATGGCACTACTAGGAGGTGTGGCCTTGTTGGAGTAAGTGTGTTACTGTGGATGTGGGCTTACAGGAGGGATAAGCCACAGCAAGACCAGCTAACACTACAAATAACCAGATGTCTCGAGGCAAGTGCATGAACATAATCAACAGAAACCAAGGCTACTTGGAATCATCAGAACCCAGTTCTCTTGGATACCCCAACACACCAGAAAATCAAGGCCCTGATTTAAAATCAAATCTCATGAGGATGATAGAGGACTTTAAGAAGGACATAAATAACTCCCCTAAAGAAATACAGGAGAACATAGGTAAACAGGTAGAAGCCCTTAAAGAGAAAACACAAAAATTCCTTAAAGAATTACAGGAAAACACAAAGAAACAGGTGAAGGAATTGAACAAAACCATCAAGGATCTAAAAATGGAAATAGAAAGAATAAAAAAAAAATCACAAAGGGGGACAACCCTGAAGATAGAAACCTAGGAAAGAGATGAGTCATAGATGCAAGCATTACCAACAGAATACAAAGGATAGAAGAAAGAATCTCAGGAGCACAATATAACATAGAAAATATTGACACACAGTCAAAGAAAATGCAAAAAGCTCCTAAGCCAAAACATTCAGGAAATTCAGGACACAATAAGAAGACACAACCTAAGGATAATAGGTATAGAAGAAAGTGAAGATTCCTAACTTAAAGGGCCAGTAAATATCTTCAACAAAATTATAGAAGAAAACTTCCCTAACCTAAAGAAAAAGATGCCCATGAACATACAAGAAGCTTACAGAATTACAAATAGATTGGACCAGACAAGAAAGCACTCCTATCACATAATAGTCAAAACAACAAATGCAAAAAACAAAGAAAGAATATTAAAAACAGTAAGGGGAAAAGGTCAAGTAACATATAAAGGCAGAGCTATCAGAATTACACCAGACTTCTCACCAGAGACTATGAAAGCTAGAAGATCCTGGGAAGATGTCATACAGACTCTAAGAAAACACAAATGCCAGAACAAGCTAGTATATCCAGCAAAACTCTCTATTATCATAGATGGAGAAACCAAGATATCCCATGACAAAACCAAATTTACACAATACCTTTCCAGAAATCCAGCCCTACAAAGGATAATAGATGGCAAACTTCAACACAAGGAGTGAAACTACACTCTAGAGAAAGCAAGAAAGTAATCTTTCAACAAATCCAAAAGAAGATAGCCAAACAAACATAATTCTACCTTTAACAGCAAAATATAATAGGAAGAAACAATCACTATTCCTTAATATTTCTTAACACGAATGGACTCAATCCCCAATAAAAAGACAAAAACAGACTAATAAACTAGATAATAAACTAGACCCAATATTTTGCTACATACAGGAAACACATCTCAGTGACAAAGACAGACACTACCTCACAGTAAAAGGCTGGAAAAAATTTTCCAAGCAAATGGTCCCAAGAAAGAAGCTGGAGTAGCCATTCTAATACCAAAAAAATCTATTTTTAACCAAAAGTTATCAGAAAAAAATAAAGAAGGATACTTCACACTCATCAAAGGAAAAAAATCTACCAAGATGAACTGTCAATTCTGAACAATGCAATTGTTCCAAATGTAAGGGCATCCACATTCATAAGAGAAAATTTACTAAAGCTCCAAGCACACATTGCCCCTCAAACAATACTAGTGGGAGATTTCAACCCTCCACTCTCTTCAATGTACAGTTCATGGAAATAGAAACTAAACTGAGACACAGTGAAAGTAACAGAAGTTATGGACCAAATGGATTTAACAAATATCTATAAGACATTTCATCCTAAAACAAAAGAATATACCTTCTTCTCAGCACCTCATGGCACCTTCTCCAAAACTGACCATATAATTGGTCACAATAAAGGCCTCAACAGATACAAGATTGAAACAATCCCATACATCCTATCAGATCACCACAGACTAAGGCTGGTCTTCAATAACAACAACAACAACAACAACAACAACAACAGAAAGCCCACATACACATGGAAACTTAACAATGTCCAACTCAATAATAACTTGGTCAAGGAAAAAAGAAAGAAATTAAAGACTTTTTAGAATTTAATGAAAATGAAGGCACAACATACTTAAACCTATAGGACACAATGCAATGAAAGCAGTGCTAAGAAGAAAACTCACAGTTCTATGTGCCTCCAAAAAGAAACTGGAGAGAGCATCCACTACTAGCTTAGCAGCATACCTGAAAGCTCTAGAACAAAAGAAGCAAATATACCAGAGAGGAATAGATGGCAGGAAATAATCAAACTCAGGGCTGCAACCCACTAAGTAGAAACAAAAAGAACTATACAAAGAATCAATAAAACCTGGAGCTGATTCTTTGAGAAAATCAACAAGATAGATAAAATCTTTGCCCAACTAGCCATAGGCACAGATACAGGGTCTAAATTAACAAAATAAGAAATGAAACGGGAGATATATCAACAGAAACTGAGGATAGTCAAAAAGTCATCAGATCCTACTACAAAAGCCTGCTCAAGAAAACTGGAAAATCTGAACGAAATGGACAATTTTCTTGACAGATACCAGGTACTAAAGTTATATCAGGATCAGATAAACCATCTAAACAGTTCCATAATACCTAAAGAAATAGAAGCAGTCATTAAAAGTCTCCTAGCCCCCCAAAAAAGTCCAACACCAGATGAATTTAGTGGAGAATTCTATCAGACTTTCAAATAATGCCTAATACGAATACTCTTCAAACTATTCCACAAAATAGAAATAGAAGGAACACTACCCAATCCATTCTATGATGCCAAAGTTACACTGATATCAAAACCACACAAAGACCTAACAAAGAAAGAATTTCAGACCAATTTCCCTTATGAGCATAGATACAAAAATACTCAATACTCACAAACTGAATCAAATGATATCAAAAAGATCACTCACCATGATCAGGGATGCAGGGATGGTTCAATATATGGAAATCTATCAACATAATCCACTACATAAACAAACTCAAAGTAAGAAAGCACGTGATCATTTCATTAGATGCTGAAAAAGCATTTGACAAAATTCAACATCTTTTCACGTTAAAAGTCTTGGAAAGATCAGGAATTCAAGGCTCATACTTAAAGTTAGTAAAAGCAATATACAGCAAACCAGTAGCCAACATCAAACTAAATGGAGAGAAACTTGAAGCAATCTCACTAAAATTGGGGACTAGACAAGGCTGCCCACCCTCTCTTTATCTATTCAATATAGTATTGAAGTACTAGCTAAAGCAATTAGACAACAAAAGAAGGTCAAAGGGATAGAAATTGGAAAAGAAGTCAAAATATCACTATTTGCAGACGATATGATAGAATACTCAAGTGACCCCAAAAATTCCACCAGCAAACTCCTAAACCTGATAAACAACTTTAGCAAAGTGACTGCATATAAAATTAACTGAAACAAATCAGTAGCCTTCCTTTAGTCAAAGGGTAAGCAGCCCAGAAAGAAATTAGGGAAATGACCCCCTTATACTAGTCACAAGCAATATAAAATATGTTGGTGTGACTCTAACCAAACAAGTGAAAGATCTATACACAAAGAAATTCAAGTCTCTGAAGAAAGAAATCGAAGAAGACCTCAGAAAATGGGAAGATCTCCCATTCTCATGGATTCTCATTCATTAATAAAACTTAAAAATTAGGTCCCTCAGACTACTGACCAAATTGGATTAATTTTTAAATAACACAAAGCTGGTGCCTTATAAATAACAGAAATTTATTTCTATATTGTATGATGTTTCCTTTCCCAGAGAACATTTTAAAAATATGTCTACTTTTTACAGTAAAGAGTGAGATCTACTTCTGGCTGAAGACATGTCATCTTAAGAAGTAATGCAATTTGTCATTTTGTCAGCAGGCTGAGGGACCAACCCTAATGAAAGTGGGTTCACCTTTGGGGCATACTAAAGAAGCAGGAGGAACTATCATCCCTTTAGTAAGATAATGTCCTTCTTCTGCTCAGGACTCCCTCTCGCTAGTGCAGTTGCATAATGTGTCAACTATGCAGCTTCATAAAGCAGCCTACTTTCCAGAGAAATTCACAGAAGCATAACTTTTCTCCTCCCCTTAAAATTCCTCTTCTACGCATGCTTACCCAACACCCTGGATTTCATTGCATCTCATCGCTTTCTATAACTGCAGTCCCAGGGAATATGATAACTTCCTTCTGTCCTCCTTGGTCACCAGAGACATATGGTGGGCAGACACAAACACATGCATAATATTCATACACATTAAATAAATAAATGAATCTTTAAAAATACCTTTAAAATCAGTTTTACACCTATAGGAACTTTATTTTTATTCCAAGAAAAATTGATCAGAAAGATGTTTGCTCTTGTAAAAAAACTAAGCACTGGAGGTTATGATCAATCAGGATTCTAGTAAGTTAGAACATAGTTTTACTTTCCAACTTGCAGGTAAAGTTCACTGATAAAGCAGTTTTTTGCATAGTAGTAAGTCATATTGGAATTGAGAAGAGTACAATGCAGTATTCAGTGACCACTGCTACAAATCACAGAGAATGTTTTACACCTGTTACCTAAAGCACACCACTGGAAAGCTGCACCTTTTGGTTTTAGTTTTACTCATTATAACTGATATGACTACATGGTTGAAAGTTTCAGATGAACAAGTTAAAAATCAAAGTCGAGTGGAAAAGTTTTAAAATCAAAATCTGGGAAACAAATCTTATGTATTTAAATATTTATATGCATGTATATGAAAATTTATATTTATATTTTATACCATAGTATGTAATGTGGACAAGTTATAGTGTAATATGCTATTAAGTATAGTATGTTATGTATGTATGAACTAGCGGTGACATGTATCCATTCTTCGAATGAGACTTTTTCACTTTTAGAAATGTAATCAAATCTTATAAAATAATAATGCCCTACCTGACTCTACAGTCCAATTTTATATCCTTAATTGCTATTTCCACTGAGGACTGTGCTGGCAACCTCACAGTATTAATTCAGTGAAGAAGGTTAAATATTAATACAAGTGTAGGACAAATGATTCTCTTTCTTCTTTGGATTCAGAACTTCCATTCAGATTTTCATCATGAGTACATGAGGCTAATGTACATAAATCCAATGAAATTATGGGTATTAGCATGCCATAATTAATACCAAATGGCAAAAAAATCATTTTTACAGCTAGACTGAAATGGTCTTTTTTTGTACTCCGGTTAATTATCAAGTTTCAAGTTTAATATGAACCACTAACTCCTGGAACTGACTTTAATCAGCTTCATTTGTGTTTTAAATAATTACTGTTTAATACTGTATTATGCATTACACAGAATTTCACAGAGGAGCCAATTACCTGTCATTTCAAATTACAGGCTCCCAGTGACTAGCTCCTGCCTTACAACCCACAATGGAACAGATTCAAGTTAATAAACACTTAGATAAAAACTCTACAGTCAGTTTAGCATGGGAAGTTTTCAAAATTGCCTAATTATATTTCTTTGAGTATATTTCTCTACAAGTAAAGAAATGCTAGTTCAACCTCTCTGAGGCTCCCTCATGTGTAATGCAGAAAGAACAGAGGTTGTCTGTCCAGATAGAAGGTGCAAAGCTCAGGTAAAAAGATTCTATCAATAACCTGCTCTAAAACATCTTTGATCCAGACAGAAATCACGTTCAAAGGCAGGGAGCAGTGTAATATTTAGAAGAGAATCTGAAGTTTTCTGTGGCCTCTCAGACTTTATGGAAATTGTTCTCATGTGTTAGGATCACTTGTAAGACTATAATTTTGACTCTGGAAGGCAATGATGGGGTTGGGAGCAATGGCAGTACCTAGCATGAGCATATGTTATAGCTTTGCCAAGTGGTACCATGTTTTAGATCACTGCCTTAGAGGATCACTTCCAGTTGACTTGCCCATGAGTTTATCAGAACTACATATGACCAGACTTCACAAATTAAGAAACTATGTGAACAGTACCAGGAAAGTATGTAAAGATCGGCCCTCTTAAGATATTTAAAGTGTGTTTTGCCTACCAGTAGCATCAGCACACCTGGGAGCTTGTTAAATCTGAGGAATCTAAGACCATCTGGAACCTCCTGCATCTGAATCTGCCTTTTAGCAAGATCCCAGAAGATTGGCTGGCTCAGCTGGGAAGCACTACTCCCCACCAAACTTGTGAGTGAACTGGAAGCACTTAGATGAAGTATATTCAAAACTACACACTTGCTGAGCTGACCAGGCGGTTCTCACTTCTCATTTAAACATAGGAGTGCTATTTAGAATAGATTTTACAGGGTTTTTAAGAGACCTTAAGGAAAGAGGGTTGTATTGATAGTAGACAAAAGTGTTTGAAACATCTTTGGCCTCATCTTCTGCCCTCTGCTCTGGCAGTCTCATTGGTATACGAGTAACAAGTCTAATTATTGCTTCCAGCCTTACAGAGGATGTCACAGCATCCCCCAAATCTACAGAGACCCCTGATTCTTCCTGGGTCTGCTCAGTTCTGATCAGCCACCAAAGAGCCAGAGACTGCCTATTTTCTTTGACCCTTTCTGTTTAACTCTGGATCGTGTTTTGCCCTGTTTGCCTTAAAGTACAGCACTGTATGAGCCTTGGTTCTACTCCAATGGTCCCTTCTACAGCTCCCTGACCTGATAGATGCACATGAGCTGCATCTCTGCCTCCACACAAGCATCACATAAAGAAAAAGGATAAACTTTCCCTTAGTTTCAACTTCTGGTGAAATTAATTCACAGAAAATGATTCTGAAAAATCACCACTCTTTCCAGTCCATTAGACAATTCCAAACCCTAACTGACTTATGTGGGGGGAAGCCTCTTCCAGGTTGTGTCTCAGGAAGTTCCTTAGCTTTAGATGGAGTTATGGATGACTGGTCCTGTTTTTTTTCTGGTCTCAGTCATGTCTTCTGCTGTCAACCATACCTCTGGGACCTCTTTCCCTGGGGGCTGACAAAGGTGCCTTTTCCTGACATTTGCTGCTCATAATATGCAAGGGAGATTTCCTGTGTGATTAGACAGTGAGCACACCTTCAGTCCCCAAGCAAGAAGCTGTCCACAGAAAGTGTTGTTTGTCACCAGGTCTGTACATTGTAAATCTTTGTAGAAGATGACAGATGACATTACTTTCAAGACTATGTATGGAAATCCTTATTTACACACATTGCTTGAAGGCAGATCTTCTTTTCTGTCCATCTATTTCTAACTTGAACTCACAATCAATTACTAGTTTCAAAGAAACCTTGCTTGCCTCCAAATGTCTTGACTCCTGAGACAAATAACACGCATATACAGCATGTCAATAGATGATGCATCTGGTCATGGTATCGCTGAGTGGCTGAAAACATGCACATTTCAGGAGCGTTACTAAAACCTGTGCTGCCTGTCGTCATAATAATGCAACAAAATGTGAAATTAACCTAAGAAACAAGACAAAGCAATTCCTAAATTATGGTCCTCGCTCAAAAGATTGCTATAGAGTGGATAAAAATCTTAGTGAACAAAACACTGCATTTGCATTATTATTTTATAAGCCTGAATGCAAATAACTGTCTCAGCATTATAAAAGTTTAACATAGTCCGTACACCTTTACTGGATTTTCTCTGAAAGTAAATATTGGGTTGTTTTATGCAATTTCTATTTATTTCAAAACTTCATATATCCATTTAGTGCTAAAACACACAAGATAGACAGGCCAGCTTTACTACGTATACTATAATGTGGAGTATATTTTAAAATTCCATATATTTATTTCCCCAACTCCGGGTCATCTTTTAATGAATGTATGGAAATTTGACCATATCTTGCTGGCAAACAACCTCTAGCTCTATTCAGATAGAGTTGCCCCAGTATTTTCTTTGCTAAGCTGGGCAAGTGTGAAAGGTATAATGTTCTGACATCCAGTATGAAGTTAATGACATTTTCTACAACTTAGACAGATATTGATTTACCTGTATTTTTGTAAACATTTTTTTCCAAAAGATATTTCAGGGACGTCAATAGTCTAAGTCTATTTTTTTCAAATGATCCAGCTTCTTTAGGTGACCAGCAAACATGATGGCATATTCCAAGGCAAGAAAGACATGAGACAAGTAAGAATGTCCTTCATTTCTGATGCTGACAGTAGACAGAACTATTCAGAAAATAATCCATAATATTTTCTACTTTCTGTCACAAAGAGGCAAACAAGTACCTTTTTTCACTTTCAGTATTATATTTAATATCATCCCATGTCTGCAAGTTCTCTCATTACTGAAGCAGTTATAACTGAATATGTTCATGAGCAGCATGACTGTTCTCCAGTTGTGCAGCCTAGCTCTGCTTCTTAGGAGCAGAGCTTTGGAGAGTTAGAAAAATCTCCTTTAGCCTGTTTCCTTGCAGGTAGGGAGGAGTGGCCATCCCACTGGTGTTAGCACTAAGAAAATTGATTTAGCAATTTATTGAAGCAGTATTTCTTAAGTGTCTGTTGTATGCCATGCACCACTGCAGATGTTAGGAACCTGGTGATGTACAAAACAGAAAAAGCCCTGTGATCCCTGACGTCATGTCCTTGTGGCAAGAAGCAGACTGCAGCATACTCAGGAGCAGCATTGGCATGCAGTAAATAGTCTCTTCTACAGGTAGTCATTCTGTACAGGCCAGAGCTACATGGGTTAAAAATAGCTGTGGAAGGCAAAACTTCTCTTGAGGGTTTGCTTTCCAATTTGCACTTTGTTGTGGTTTTTCTATAAGTTTACAACAAGCAGATATTGTGTGGGTAATAGATTCAAAACAGCAACAAAGGAGCAATGGCATAATTCAATGCACATCTAAAGCTATTTCTTGGTATCAAACAGAAAGAATCATGAGGTTGGTAACCATTCCATAAACATTAATTGCCCACAGTGTTTTCAGAGGAGATGCAGTCTTTGTAGTGCTCACACACTGGGTTATTCATCTCCACTATTCGTCTTGTGCATTGGTCAGGTCTCTGTTTGAATCTCCTCCCTTATAGATGAGCAGGTCTGTTTCTGTTTCCAACCCTCATTTAATTAAATACAATCCTAAATGTATTTATCCTTCCTATACCCAGATGCTCCTAAGCCCCTATGACATTTGCTCTGTTAGTGGCAAGTTTCAAATGTTCCCTGGTTACTTATCTGAATTTATGGTTTTTCAGGTACTGAGCACACACTGTACTTCTGAAACCCTCCCACATTTCTTGTCTCATGTTTATTAAATAACCTGTCTTCTTCTGTATATGCTCTATGATATTTCTATTTTCTCAACCCTTGTATGATAAACACCCCACTTAACGATCTTCTTCTCTTTTCGCAGAGTATTGCTAAATTCCTTTGCCTCCCATCTTAAGAAATTATTTTTGCTTTATTTTACTAAGAATTCGACACATGTTTATAATGGGTTTTGATCAAATCCAGCCCCAACTTCCTACCCTCCAGTCCCTCCCTTCTCTCCATTTCTATCACCTCCCTCCTATCTCCCTGTGCTCCTTTGATTTTAAAACACAGAGTCCACAGGATGCCATCTGTATGTGCATGACTGTAGGATCATCTGCTGGGACATGGGTAGCCTTGTAGAAGCCATGTCCCTGAAGAGAATGTACTTCCCCTCTCAGAGCAGCCATTGCTTGCCATGTCTGCTTTTTAAAGGTGTATTTCAGCTCAGCCAAAGATACCAGCCAGCCTCCAGCATCCCAGCAACTATTCCTTTTGTGAAACCATGAAGTTATTCTGTTAGTCTCATTTCATTTCTGTAATTATTTTATTGATTTCCTCTGTTTGTTCTGCTGTATTTTGTTTGGTTGTGATGGTTTTATATATTTTTCTTAAAATGTATAATTTCCACGTTTTGAATTACATATAATATCTTGCCAGTTCCTATGATACCTCAAGAAGACACTAGAATGAAAAGTCCAAATGGAGGTATTACTTGTTATAAAGTCTTCATAATACAAATTTTCTCATATTAGGGAGGGTTTGTACTTAATATTTTCTTAAATTTTTAGGTAGCATACAAAATCCCAGCACTTAGGGGCTAAGCTAGGAGGTCTGAGTTTGGCACCAACCTGTGTAACAGAGACTTTCCTCACAAACAAGAGAGTCCTTTATATGCCTCCACATTTATGTACATATACCATACAGCACACAGACCACACACACACACTCACACACACACACACACACACACACACACATACACACGGGGGATGGGTTTTCAATATAAAAAGAATGCAGCAGAAACTGTTTAGTGATTGACTGCATATAGATGTTAAGTTAGATGGAGAATAACTCAGTCTGCAAATGCATAGGAAGTGCCATGCTTTAAATGTTTGCCTCCTCTGAAGCTCTGACTGAGATACAATTGTTGATGTGCCAATGTGAAAAGGCACAGCTATTGAGTATCACAGAATTAATGAGGCTACAAGGCTGGCCACCCCACCCCCCATTTTGATAGGTGGCTTTACACAGAAATGAAGACTTAAGCTAGCAAGTTTGCTCTCTCTCATCATGAGATTGAACTCTCTACCAGAGTAGAATACCCCAGGTCCTAGATCATGAATTTCCCCATCCTAAGAGCCATGAGCTATCAAACCTTTATTAGACCTTCAGTCCATAACGTTCAGTTGTACAACAAGGATATGACAAGAGAGTTGGCTAAGGACAGGACTAGATGATAATTTATTCTGAAGCTTTGTATAGGAGTTTTTAAGATGTGGTTATGGACAATAACAAGAAAGGATGAAGACCAAACAAAGGAATGGCTAAGAATGAATGCTTTCACATTTTAGAAGTCTTTCTTTCCCCAGTGTGACTCCTTAGTCATATCCAGAAGCCTGTATGTAGCTCCATCTCTAAGGACAGAAACACAAAAGGTCCCATTTGTAACAGGATCCTGTTTTCCTATACTTCAGGGACCATGGGAAGTTCCTACTATTATTGACTAAATGCGAGGTCACTCTGGCTAAGGAACATGAGAGAAGATATCTGGAGAAATCTTGAGATTAATTCATACCAAAATAATCTCTTACCTAGATGCCTTATCTACCCCTCACTTGGAGGTGTGAATGTCCTTCTCCTAGATAGTCTTTTTTGCTTCTTTTTCAGTTTTTAAATTCATCCGACATTTGCATTCACAAGTTTATCCCAGATCTCAGAACTAATCACTTTTATCACTCTTTATTTTATTCAATTTTCTGTGGACTGAAAGTCTTTTTTGTTTTTCTTGGGAAGCCACAGACTCATTCCAAGCCTGGAAAGTATAATCACTTTGTGGTAAATAAACATATACCACAAATGTAGTCCACAGAAAACCTGAAAGTCCTAAAAACCACTGTATAGCTCAGTGGTCTCCCAAGCAGGCCTGTCTACCCTAGAAGTACCCCCACTGTGCTGCAAAGGCATACAGAGTCAAGCTTCCCCCAGACTTCAGATTCACAAATAATCCCAGGGCCATGTGCATGTTAGGCTCTTTATCACTGAACTATATTCTGTTTCTAAAATGAGTGATTTCAAGGACAGTGTGACAAATCTTTTTCATATCAGATGCTCATGACACAAAAGAGCAGAACAACCTTATTGCACCATCAGAAGAGAGGCAATCAGAAGTAGATGATGAGTGTTAACTACAGCAAATGGAGCATCACAAACTGGGTAGCCCTGCCTCATAGGACACGGGCCCCAAGTGTTTAATTATCTTCACACGTTTCCCAAGTATTTAAGCCTATTAAACAGAGCAGGAGGACAATGTCCTAAGCATTCTATGCTCTAGTTTTAAAGATTACTTGCTTATAGAAAATGGATTCTGTAAAAGCAACACAAGTCGTCTCATACAGTTTTTTCCTATCAGAATTTTATAACTAACATAACTAACTTTTAAATTTTATAATGGCTTTACATTGTTCTGATCAAATACAGATCAGTAAATTACAATGATGACTCACTTGGGTAAAATGTAAACTTTTACAATGTCCTCATCATAAAAAAATAATCTTCAGAAGTCAAGGACATGTTTTAATGTATATATGGTTCATAGCTTAATAGAAAAGTATAATATATGCATCTGTTTATTATTAGATAAAATGCATGGTGGAGTGAAAATGAAGAATAAATCTACAGTTAGGGAAAGAAACATAAAATATTTGACTTCTAAAAACAAAATTTTTCTTCACATTTTAAAAATGTTGAGAGTGCAGTTAGAGAAATGTCTCAGCAGTTAAGATAACTTGCTGTTCTTACTGAGGACCTGGGTGTGGTTCCTATCACCCACATGGTGGATCACAACTATTTGGAACTCAGTTGCAGAAGTTCTTATCCCTTCTTCTAACCTCCACAAACCCCAGACACACACACACACACACACACACACACACACACACACACACACAGAGAGAGAGAGAGAGAGAGAGAGAGAGAGAGAGAGAGAGAGAAGCACACTCATATACATTAAGTGAACAAACATATAAATGAAAAATGTTAAAGGGTGGTCGTACATATATATTACATTGCTATGACTTTGGATTCTACTAAATAGATTTTTTTGTGGTGGTTTATATAGGCTTGGCCCAGGAAGTGGCACTATTAGGAAGTGTGACCTCATTGGAGCAGGTGTGGCCTTACTGGAGGAAGTGTGTCACTGTGGGGGTGGGCTTTGAAATGCTCCTCCTAGCCACATGGCAGCCAGTCTGCTCCTGGCTGCCTTCTGATTAAGATGTAGGACTCTTAGCTTCTTCTCCAGCAACTTGTCTTCCTGGGCACTGCCATGCTTTCCACCTTGATGATAATGGACTAACCTCTAAACCTGTAAGCCAACCACAATTAAATGTTGTACTTTATAAGAGTTACCTAGGTAAGACAAGTATTTTAAGAGTTGTGCTGGGACTTGGAGAGGCTGTATATACAAAGGGCCTGCTGGGCAAACATGACAACTGACATTCAGCAACTAGCACCCACATAAAAGCCAGACATGGTGTCACACACCTTTACCACATTGTTTGGCATGGTGGAGTAAGCAAAGACTCATGGATCCCTGGAGCTCTTTGGCTAGAAAATCGACCAAACTGATAAGCTCTATGTTCAGTGAAAGACCCTGGCTCAAATATGGTGGAGAGCAATTGAAAAAGACACTTCATGTTAACCTCTGGCCTTCACAACCACATGTGCACATGAATACACACACACACACACACACACACACACATACACACAGACCTTATATGTGGAATGATGTAAAATGGTCATTTCAGAATTGTAATGCTTAAAATATGACAAGACAGCATCACTTTAGATTTTTTATTGTGATAAAACATTTGAGACTTGAGATCTGTGAGTGCCTAGCTTGTAAACTTTATTTTAGAATGTGCACTATCAAAATCATTTAATGGTTACTTCCCACAGCAGTGTACTTTTGATCTTCACCAAAGATCATTTGATGGACTCACACACGCTCTGAATTAAATTCCAATTAAAATGCAGACTTCACTTGCTCCGTAAACACTAAACAGACCCTTTCCTGTTCTATTCTGGCATTTGGTCTTCTTGTTGGTCTGGCATGCAAACACCCTAGAAGGAGCACTAATGGGAAAAGGTTACACAATCTTCAATGGTCCTTTGTAAACTTTCCATTTAAGCTTGTTTTAGAAAAGAATAACTGGTTTGTTTAGCAAATATGACTTACAGCAGAGCGGTAAGAGTGGTCCCTAAATTTCATTGATAACACCACACCATGAGGCCATTGCTTCATAAACAATTTCTCTACCCTTCTAATGTTAGAATTAAAAAGAAACACACTAAAAATGGACATTACCATGTCTCCTACTATTTGATAACACTATTTTCCTTTCTCTGGAACATTTCTCTTTCATAGACTTTTCTCCCGGGAAATGCTTCTGCACAAACAAGCACTAAGTCAATTTTTGAATCTTTTGCAATTCATTTTCTTTTGATGTGTTCATTTCAAAACAACTGAGCAAGTGAGATGGCTTAGAAGGTAAGCATGCCTGCCACCAAGCTTGGTAACCAAAGTTTTATCTCCAGGTCCCACATGCTAGGAGAGAACCAACTTCCACAAGTCATCTTGTGACTTCCATGACACACACATGCCCCACAAAAACACAAATGAAATAAACTAAAATTTAAGTGAAAACTGAGTTCCTAAATTTATTCTACACATTTTATAATTTCCTGGCAGATGCTGGTCCATCTCTTACTTTTTGTGTTCAATGTAAATTTACATTACAAGGATACAGCCTTCCTTTGACAGCTTTTGACATTCTTTTCCATTTCTGCTAGCCTAGAATTGCACCTCTCTGTGGAATTCTGTAATCCTATGGTCAGGGTGACACTCAGCCTTCAAAACTGTGGAGAACCACATAATGTTGACTTAGAGTAGTACAAATCTCACACTTGCACAGCATCACCAATTCAGAGATTAGTGCCTAGTTCAACAAATAAATAAGCTGTTGTAAATACACAAAAGAACAATTTCCACTTAAAATTGTGTGAAAGAAATGGCAGACCTTATAGTAAAGCATCAAACTCAGAAAGAAAAATAGTCTTGTTTCTCCTCCTTTTGTTTGCTTTATTTATATTATTTTCAGACAGGGTCTCAATATGCAACAAAAGCTGGCATCCAACTCCTAGCAACGCTCCTGTCTAGGATTGCTGAGCCCTGGGATTGCCATTATGCCTGCTTTGAGAATCTCTTCTGTACTATGCAAGTCCAATTTTACGTTAGTTTTTATATTTCAGGAGAGAGAGAGAAAGAGAGAGAGAGAGAGAGAGAGAGAGAGAGTAAAATAATTTGCTCTATCATGTTTGCTCTATGATATTTTCTAGAAGCCCATATTATCATTATCCATATTATCAAAAACATACTTTTAGTAAACTAGGCCCACGGGCTCCATCCAGTATTAAAAATTTTATTTGGGCACATATGTGAAACATATTTTCTACTGAATCTTCAGAAACTATGACCATATCTGGAATACAGTAAGTGCTTAGCAAAGACTGGATGAACAGGAACTGTAGGAATCATTACAGATAGTTGAATGCATGATAACTTACTGGTCTCCCATCATCTGATAGATATTATCATTTAGCCCATAAATTAAGCTTCTACATATATAGCAACCAAGAACATGACATTTTAAGTTTCTTCTGACTATATCACACAGCTTCTGTAGATTATCTGTTTTCTCTAAACACCGTGTAATTGTAGACAAAGAATTTCTTCTCTCAATGGCCAGCTCTCCTTCCAAATGTAATAGTGGTCATCATAGACTTCTTGTGAGATGACCCTTTGTGAACACTTGGCTGGTCCACAGGAAAGCATTCTTCTATGTAGACTCTCACTAGCTTATCACAGCTCTTCCATATGGGAGATTCATGTACACTGGGGAACTAACCACACCTCTAGACCGACTAGCTTGGTTGCTGTAGCTGAGTGGGGTCATCATTGCTTTACTAACCATAAGATTAATTCATCCACACAAGGAGCTTGTTCTCTGTGGTGATGAAACCAGCACATAAAATATTTGGTGTGTATTAGGGCTTAAAGGTGGAAATAAACAGACAAGTCACAATGTAGTAAAAGAAGAATTTTTAGGTTTCTTTGGTGAAACAAAAGCAGATATAAAAAGTTACAAAGATTTTAGATTTTCATTCACAAAAAAAAAGTCATTCACATTTTACACTATACATGTTATAATATAAATACAGGGAAGTATTATGTGCATTGTAATGAAAAAGAAAAAAAGCCCTATTAGGTCAACACAGTGATTTTCTGTGCTCTAGAAAACATTAGGATGGACTACATTTACTGCCAGGACCTTGTCTAAGACACTATGTATGCTTATGAACACCGTCATCCCCTCTGAGCCAAAGGAGGTTTCACGAGAAACAATCAATGGAGGACCAACCCCAGTCTGCTCTTCCTCTGCGCTTTGTTGAATATTTACGTGATCTGGTGTATAAAACACAAAGTCTGCCCATACATATACATATGTGGGACACAGCACGATGCTTCAATGCTTGCTTTCATCATGTCCTTCAAAAGCTGTTTTCTGTTCACATTTTACTTGTAATTTATTTCTGTAAGTTGTTATTAATGAAGGGAATAGATGAGCCTTAAATGCCTTCTTTCTGTGAGCAGTTTTGACTTTGAGACTTAAGATATCTAGATAATGATTCAAATATCATTTTCAGCAATCACTATTCAAATGCAAGGGGTGAATGGGTGAACTGAAAACTTTAACACATACACTCCATCTAATGGTAAGCAATGGTCTCACTATTCTACACTTACACGCTTGCTTGGAATGGGTGAATACCACTTATAGATAGCTAAATACATTTCTATTCTCCATAATAAACACTTGGAAGGGAGTACCTATATTATAAGGTTTCAAACTGTGAAGAAAATATAAAAGCTAACACTTAAAAATTACTAGCATACTACATTGATTTCAGGTCTTGGGGAAAATGACATCCAATAAATTAAATCCGTATGGCTTACTTCATTTATTTACGTGTGCTTCGCAGCTGCAGCATTCATACATGAACATTCAAAATTTTTATAAAGGATTAAAATGGTTATATGTACAAAATGGGTTTTGTTTTGCACGAGTGTTGTTGTTTTAAGAAACCCCCCTCCCCCACCCTCCACAGCCCTTGGTCTATATCCATTCCAAATACCTTGATCTGTTTGTTACCTTACCAGCGTTAGTGTTAAGAAAGCCATTGTAAAGGAAACATGGTTGAGTTAATAATTAGCAATTTGACCCTTAAAAAATTGTTCCAGGTCATAGAAAAGTCCTCCATTTAGGCGCTTTGTGTAAGTGAAGAAAAAAAGGAACATAGCAAAGTGGAGTTACACCCTGGAGCTCCGAGAGTTTCATCAGCCGGGAATCAACCAGACATCAGTGTGGCTCCTGTGGCTGACATGCGTGCAGAGACCTGCAAGACGCTGTTTGCTGGTTGTCCAGAAAAGCCGTCCTCAAACTTGCTGACAGTCAAAGGGTAGACAAAACCATTTCCAGCCTGAGCAAACTATAGTAAAGCAGCCAAACCAATGATTAAAGACCTTGAAAGCTCCATAATCATCCTTAAATATGCCTGAACTGAGTGTGATGTTTTATTTTATATACAGGATTAAAATCAACATTAAATCATCTTATTTACATGGCCATCGGTGTTGAAATTGCGTTTTTTTTTAAATAGTACAGTAGGCTGGTATACAGGAACCAGTCTGCACTGGAGGCAGAGAGAGAACTAAAGAAATTAGATAGGCTGAAAATGGTTATCTTCTTCGCTCATTTTCTTTCATTTTATTCGCTTTTTCAAAATTCCATGTTTCATTGAAAATATTTTAAGAGTACAGCCACCCCAAATGACCAGACGGCAGTCCCAAAATCCAAACCAACGGCTAATTCTTCTTGAGGTGATAGGAAAGGCACGGAAAGGCAGGGCTTTGGCTGAAACGATGAATGAAGCACATGTTCGCCATTTTAAGGATCAGCGCCTCGTTTCCTGCCATCTCCGGCTCCAGCGATGCTCATGTTTTGATGTATTTATAGAATTGTCCTTTGCTGATGAGGAATTTTTTAAGTATTTCTTAGAATAAGTCCTTTGGTATGCAGATGCTACATGGAAGAAAATAAAGAAAGAAAGAAAACACAACAGTATTACTTGCTCCATACCCTAAACTACTGATACCACAGCCGTAAAATGTAGTTGTCTAGTATCTGTTAAAGCACGGTTGTCCATTCTTTCTAAAGGACCACTTACGGTTCATGCAGGTTATTTTAGGCATTGCCCATCTCCCATTTCCTAGGCACCGGATAGTTGGAAGGTGACGCTGAATGAAACCATCTTTGCAGTGATATCTAATCAAGGAGTTGATTTCATAACGTGGTTTCATCTTTCCAAAGGTCTTGGCATTTTCTACAACAGGGGGTTGGCCGCAAGCAACTAAGAAAAAGCAAATTGTGTTATTTCCAAGAAATCTAACCATTTCAATTAGTGTAAGCATCAGAATTAATCTCACTCTATTTCTTTACTGAAACACTTCAAAGTCTCAATCATATACCTTTGTAAAAGTCATTTATATAGAATTTGAAAATGGAAATAATTTTAAATATTTAGTTGGAGGCTCTGGGTGTACATTTTTATCTCAGGTCATATCATTTTGAGTTGTATTTTTATTAAAATGAAATATCATTAAATGGCCATACACTTACCTATCCACTTACAAAGTCACTTTTTAAAATAATCTCCAGAATAAAAGGCACCTAACATCAGTAAGTAGCCTATTAATATTCTTTTCCTTATTATCTCTGATCTTTTATTAACCATCTTGTGTTGGAACAATGATGTATTTCCAATAGTGAACTATCACTATCACTTTCCATAAAAAAAAACAACCCACAAGAAAATAAAACAAAAACAGTGTAATCTTTAAAACCATTGATTTGAAATATAGACATACACTTTGAGGTACAAATAAAATATTACCTGGTCCTACATATTCTATACTAAAACAGGGAAGAGTGGACAATGTTCCTGACTCAGATCTGTCTATTTGTTGTTTGAGACAG
Source organism: Mastomys coucha (assembly GCF_008632895.1). Classification (NCBI taxonomy): domain Eukaryota; kingdom Metazoa; phylum Chordata; class Mammalia; order Rodentia; family Muridae; genus Mastomys; species Mastomys coucha. The sequence continues at coordinate 50,102,974 of NW_022196914.1, forward strand.
AGTGTCATATAGCCCAGGCTGGTTTTGAATTCATTATGTAGTAAAGGATGACAAGGAATCCCCCATCATTCTTTCTCTACTTCCCACATTTCAATTTCACAACCACATGCTACTCTGCCTGGTCTATGTAGTTATGGGGACTGTCCGACCTAGGCTTCCTGCACACCAGAAACTGGGGGTAACTATGGAGTTTATACTTAATATATTAATATATCTTAATATATTAAAATTTTTAATGATTACCTTTGTTTAATCTATATTAGATTAGTCTAATATTAGAATGTGATTTATAAATACATTGTTCTTTAGTGACAAATTCAGGCTTAATTTTAATTTACTTCTGCTTTATCCAACCTGAACCTACACAGTGGATCTATCATAATATTAAAAGTCATAATAAGATCCTGATACTGTAAGCATCAGGTAAAAAGAGGTGATGGTGATAGAGAAGATTAAAATAATAATAATAAATAATTGACTGTATGTGATTCTATATTGTACTGATAAATCAGAAGCTGAATTTATTTTTATCATTTTTAAGAAATAATTGTATGATTTCCTCAAAACTATTTACTTGTAAAGTTTATTTTTAAAAAGCTAAAATAATTCAGTTGAATATGGAGTGGCAAGTCTAAGAAGCTTGACTAGAATTAGTCCAAACACAGAAGCTTGCTGTTTGAGAACATGGCAGAGCAGCAGAGGAGCAGCCTTAAAACATGAACAATTGCATATTCATATGACAAAATAGATTTGCTTCCCTACCTCACAGAACACATGGAAAGCCAGTTCTATATAGCTTAAACACACAAACACAAATGGCAAGGTTATAAGACACGCAGCAAACAGTATCATATATCTTTATGATGTAGGGCTCATAAAGACTTTTTTCAAAGCACAGAAAAAGCTGAAATAACAAAGTAATGTTAAAAAATATGAATTATCTTCCCCAAAAAACATAATATGAGAGTAAAGAAAAACTACAAACTAGGAGAATATATTTACTGTCAAGAGATTAGAAATGAGGATGTAATAAGAACCCTCCAAATCACAAGAGGAGAAAGGAATCAATTACTAAAATTAAAAAAAGTCATGAATAAAAATGTAAGAAATCTAAAGAAGACCTATAAAAAAACTATTCAATACATGAAAATAAAGTCAACAGATACCCAAGAAAATGAAAATTAAATTAAGAAGGATAATATTTCATACCCACCAGACTGGCCCAAAATGTCTCAAGTCCAATAATATCAAATGTTGGAGAAGTGAAGTGTCAGGGTCTCTTACTCCTGGCTGGTGGGAGTGGGAGTTGCTACAAGTTTGGGGTGTAATTTGGCATTTGCTATTAAATATGATGATATATAGCTCTTATTATTCAGCTTCTTCACTCCTGGAAGTATGTCCTACAGAAACTCATGAAAGTCTACCAAGAGCAAGTTTAGGAATATTCATAGAAACATTACTTATAACAGTAAAAACACTGACTGAAATCTACATATTCACTGGTAAGGGAACTAATCAATAAAATGTAGTTGCAGCTAATGAACCACTTACACAGCAGCAAAAGCATAGAATGCGACATACATTCATATTGATAAATCTCAACAACTAGGCAGAATAGCAAAAAAAGAGCAAGGTATAGATTACATATATAATATGACTCTTCTTATGTAAGCTTCAAAAACATTGGAAACAAATACTCTATTGTTCTGGGATAATGTTACAGGGAAAAGCAAAAAAAAAAAAAGTCTTTATCTCAGGTAGGAAATTCGACTTGGAAACATCAAAAGGGTATATGGACAGCAGGAAGAAAGGTGCTCTTTTCAAAATGCTGCTTTTCAGTATATTAAGCATCTTACCTGTAAATAATTAGAAGAACTACTTCAGCATGTAGGCTTATAGGTGTATGAAGTATCTAAGAGACCATTTAAAAACCTGTCAACACTGACATTATAAAACTCCTTTAGAGCCATGAGAGAAGAATCCATTCCTTAATGAAGTACTGTTAGCATTTTTTCAAAACTCATTCCACAATGGGAAATTTAATACATGTTACTTGACATTTTGTTGGCTCTAAAACTGAAGTTCTCAACCATTTTTCCTTCTCTCTAAACTGTACCTTTCCCCCAGAGATTATGGCTATGAGTAGAGTCTTCTGGTTGGCACAGCGAGGAGGGAATATGGAGGCACTGGTATTCATCATACAGAGGGCCTGGAGGATGGTAAGTATTGTTGACGAATTAGACTGTCTATCACAGTAAAGATAAATGCCCTGCTTAAAGTGTCAACGTTGTTGCTATGGTGAAACTGTGCTATAGGACAAACAAGCTTAGAAAACAGAACAATGAAAAGCATGAGGCTGGGACCATTCAGAGGTCACAGAAGGCAAACACAGCATTTGGCTAAAGACAAACAGTTTATTAAAGACTTGTTATCTGGGAAAAGGAAAACAGCAAATACTCAGTTTGCTATTTTTACCAGTTTCCTGCAGAAGTGCTGGGGAAATGCACAGGCAGAAAGCTCTTATGGAGATAAGGCATTGAGGATAAATGCTACCCTGGATGAGAGATCAGCAGAGTAATCTTAGACAGTAGCAGAGTTTCATCTAGACTAGGGTTGTGTCCATCTTAATCTTCTGTCTCCCAACACAGTTTGTTGTAGGTGTTAAGTCTTGCCTAGTGTTATTGTCATACACACACACACACACACACACTGTACATTTTCTATTATGTTTTAATTCAAAGACAATTCAAATGTATTTTGCAATTTGCATTGGTAGTTTGTATTCCTTCTTGAGGTGGGTCTTGGTTGCCCTAGGAATCAGATCTCTAGGCTTTAAAATCATTATCACAATTAGTATTCTCTTATGTAATATCCATTGCTTTAAAAAATGATTATACAGCTATACTCCATGCTACAGTAATTAAAACATATTATTCATTGACAAACACTACATAAACTTCAAACTCAACTTTCTTGGTATTTGTCTTTTTGTTTTTGTTTTTGTTCTTCCTACTGAACATTATCTAAAAAATTCTCATCCTGAAACTTCCTTTACAAATGTCTTTGTTTATCAAATGTTGAAGACACTCAATTACAGGCATAGGGATAACAGTTTTGTTCCATGGATTACAAGTAGAAAATAAACCTCTTAGGGAATGCTTAAAAATGTTCAAATGTAGGCAAAGATCAAGCTATTAGTAAAAACAGTATGTACTTGGGATGAAGACTGTACTGAACAGGAGACTGTAGGCCCCTCTAGAGTAGCTTCTCAGCTCTGCAGTCTCAGCCCACTGAAGCACTTGAACAAGAGCCAAGGGCTCTGGATCTTCCTACAAATACAAAACTGCCTACTAGGTGATACTTGCAACAGTTTTGCTGACAGTGTCTTTAAGTATCCACTTCACCGGGATTAAAAAAATATATATCTACAGGCCAGCAATTTCCTAAAGTTATTATGGACAGTTTACCTGTATAAATGGCACCTTCTTATCTTAAAAAAAAAAAGTGGAATCTAAAGTGAGGACAGTATTGAAAACAAACCTTTTCATTCTACTGGGACAGCAAAGCAGCCTTGGGCAACAAGGAAGGACAGAGCTGGTCTCATTGGTACCTCCAAGGGTGAAACCTTGGCTTCCTGACTCTGCTGCCAATTGCTAGGCAGATTTTGTGCCCTAGCAGCAGCTCCTTACCTGTTCCCTTCTTGCAGGTGTAGGTGAGGTGGTAATTGCAGGGGACATCATTCCACTGACCATTCTCATGCCAAATGATCACAACACAGTCTTCTCCCGCAGAAAAGAAGCTGTCTGGCTGGTTGGGTCTCCAGTTCTCATATTGCTGTACAAATGTAGACAGAAGATAAATAAATACTCAACAGTCAGAGCCCCAGTGGCTATCTGATTGGAATGGACTCAACAATTTCTATTCAACCACAGAACTGAACTTATTTTCATGGTAAATACCTTCAAACTCTTTGTGGGAAATATATGCATTTCAAAGGTTTGTTTAACAAATAGCTTTACTTTGTCAGTGAAATATCCTTGAGAAATGTCAGTGTGGTTAACTTAGATTTCTAAATATGCTATTTGTGCTCAATTTGAGAAAGCATATCATTATCTTACTGTTAATGAAAAGCAAAAATGAAACAGACAAAAATTTCACAGTGTCTTTCTAATCAATTATGATTTTTTTTTCTAGACTTAGCCCTGAACTTTACCTAGTGGAGTGTCTCACCATGTGTCCCACTAATTCACGTGTAGCAATAATAAGAACAATGCTCAGAAGCCTCCTGAACATGGTAGGAAATGCAAGCTCAGATGTACAGGATAACTAAGTGACAGTCACTGGTGATCCATAAGACTGTTAGTCTTTCTTGAAATTCAGTTTTAAATGCATCTTTGGTTTGAAATTGAGTAAAGAAACTGTTACAGAAATGTACTGAGCCCTTGCAGTACATTGAGATCCATAGAGACAGCACCAAGATAAGAGAGGCAGCCAGGCACTGGACAACCATGTGCCTTGTGGAGGAATATCAATTAAACACAGGCAAAGGAGATCCAAAGAAGCTGAAAGGCAAAATGTACTCAGCACTCTGCACAAACCTGACAGGAGGAGCACAAGAAGAAGCAGGAAGTACTCAGAGAGGTAGAAGACCAAGTCTGCTAAAGAGGAAATTAAAAGACATGGCAAAGGCTGGCAAGGCTCATTATGAAGAAGAAATGAAAACCTTTATCTGCCCCTGCCACCAAAGGAGAACCAAAAAGAAGTTCAAGGACCCCAATGTACCTAAGAGGCCTCCCTCTTCCTTCTTCTTGTTCTGTTCTGAGTACCGCCCAAAAATCAATGGCGAGCATCATGGCTTATCCATTGGTGATGTTGCAAAGAAACTAGGAGAGATGCACTCCATTGGATGACAAGCAGCCCTATGAGAAAACCATCAAGCTGAAGGAGAAATATGAAAAGGATATATTGCTGCCTACAGAACTAAAGGAAAACCCAATACAGCTAAGAAGCCTCCTGAACATGGTAGGAAATGCAAGCTCAGATGTACAGGATAACTAAGTGACAGTCACTGGTGATCCATAAGACTGTTAGTCTTTCTTGAAATTCAGTTTTCAAAAGGGAGGGGTCAAGGCTGAAAGGAGCTAGAAAAAGAAACAAAGAGGAAGACAAGGAGGTGGATGAAATGGATGAGGAAGAGGAGGAAAAAGGAAGATGAAGAAGATGATGGATAAGTTGGTTCTAGCACAATTTTTTTCTTGTCTATAAAGCATTTAACCTGTACACAACTCACTCCTTTTAAAGAAAAAATTAAAATGTAAGGCTGTATAAGATCTGTTTTTAAGCTGTACGGTGTCTTTTTTGTACAGTTAACACACTACTGAATATGTCTTTAGATATCCCTGTCCTGGTGATATTTTGTAGGGAGATTTCAACCATAATTCAGCCAGTAGCATTAAACTTTCTGAAAATGTTTGACAAAGCCTATCAAGAAACTCAAAAGTGTGGATCTATAATTCTGTTCCTAATAATGTATCCTCAAAAAACTTACCAATGATAGCAACAACATTTATGGTAAATACGCTTTATAGGAAAGTTTAATGGAAAACATTATATATGAAGACCATATTTTGAATAAGTTTTGGTGTGGCCAGGAAAGGAATATTATATAAACATAAAATATTTTATCCTTGAAGACTATTCAAAGAAATAAAAATATAAACTAAGATATAGGATAATACTAAACTCACACATCATTTCAGATGCCATTTGATGTGTGTATAAGACCAAATCAAAGTCCAGTAAAACCTTATTAAGTTTCTATAAGTTTTCCAACACTGAGATTGTAAGAATTGAGCAAATAGGGACACCTTATAAAAATACCAAGGAGCAAGAAATGTCCATTAAGCCTAAAGACGGAGTTTCAGAAGGGTTTACCGAGCAAACATCAGTCCCCAGGAGATGCCCTTAATTGTGGGGAGTAATGCCCATTCCAGGAAACGTCTCTTGGAGGGTGGATCCCCCTACCCCTCCTACATGCAATCGGTATCTCCTCCTCACCTGGGGCACAGAGGTCACTGGAAACAAAAGACAATGGATTCCACCAATGAGAGAGAACCAACTCATGCTGTAAACCTATGTACTGGGAAGGTATAAAAAGTGTGTGTGCTTTTGTTCCTGGTCGTTGCCTTTGATCTGAATGCAGGACGACCCCAGTATACCGGCAATAAAATCCTCATGCAATTTGCAGCAATCTCCCTCCTGATTCTTTGCGAGTGGGGCATCCACGCCGAATACAACAAGATTTCCATTTTTTTTTTATTATTTTCTAAATTCTACAGAGTATGAACAGCTATGTTTCTAATCAGTGAAAGGAAATATTATGAAATTACCTCTACATTTATCAAAATTATTCACAGATTCTAGCCAAGCTGGTGGAAATGAACCTTGGCAGATGCCACTTCACAGTCCCAAAGTCCCTCAACAGCTTTGTGCTTTTAGCTGACATTTCCTACTGTACTGAATAGCACTGGTGCCATTCTCACACTGAAATTCATTAGACTTCTATGCCAGGGAACTGCTTTTTGAGGCTTAAACTGAAAAACAGATGTAATTGTCTTTGCTGAGAATTGCGCCTGGAACCTAGCAATGTTTCAAACTGTGTGTTTTTGTTGTCTGGCAGCTCTGGCTTAATTGTGCAGGACCAGGCTTTTGTTGTGTTGTTTCCACAAGAATGTCTAATGCCTCCAGGGGTGTTTCACTATCACTTGCTCATCACTCAGTATTGTCTTTCACCTTGGTTAAGGGTCATTTGAATTTGTTCATGTTGTTGCCAAATTGGCTCAGGTTTGCTGTTTCAGCCTTAATGTTTTTTTTTTTTTTTTTTTTTTTTTTGGCTTATTTCACTTTTATGACAAATGATTAAAAATAAATAACTAAATAAAAACTTGACTGTAGATTCAATGTTATTTTTCACTGACATTGAATATTAGGAGATATCCCTCCTGATGAAATAGATTCAGTTATAAAAATGTAAGCTCTCACCTTCCCTATCTCTAGTAACAAAATAAGGATTATTTAAATGAAGGAAAACACATCATCTCCCATGTGAAATCTGTTTTCCACTTGGAGTTATGAACAAGCATCTTGACTGCCAGTGTTTCCCTGTTTTGCTTTGTTTTGTTCTGGTTTTATGTGTGTGTTTGTGTTTGGTTTTTGCTTTTAATGTAAGTTCTTACCACATAGTTCATGCAAGCTTCGAACTTGCTTTGTAATCTTGGGTGATCTACTCTGAACTAACCCGACTCAACCCACCCCTAGGGTTGGATTGGCAAATCAGGATTTATTCGGAGAAGCCAGCATGGGTTAAGAAAAGTGTCTTCAAAACCTTTACCCAGAATAGGCGCTGGCCACGCGTCTACAAAATTATGCCTTCAGACTCTGCTTTCTCACTGCCCTGAACTCCTGCTGCCTTCAGAGAAAAGGTTCAAATTATTTTGTTCTTTCATTCTCATCTGATGGCAAAAGAAAACCATGACATAAAACTCAAAGGGGGTGATGTAAAGGAACGTCAACTCAGATGTAAATGTTCTTCTGTTTTATTAGAAGATAATTTGACCCAGTATGAAATTGCTTAATGCTTTATATCGTATGGCAAAATTACTCTGGAAGTTTCAGTTAAATAACTAGCTAGCTCTCTGTACCTGCAAGACAAGTTCTCAAATGGGAAACATTTCAATTCAATTAAATGCAGTTACTTTTCAGTTACTACCCCCCAACTGAATTCAAATATATCACCTGCCAAAATAATAAAATGGTTGAAAAACCCCTGGCTGAACTCCAACAGCTAATAAGTATGGCTCTGTTACACAAAACTTGTCTCCACATACTGGAAAACTGTTTCAAACCCACCTAAATGTTTCTTGGAAAAAATTCAGAGCAGACTAAAGGTATTCATCTAAGTATATACCACATTATATATGCTTACATTTCTTGTCAAAATTGTCCTGCTGGTTCTCTGCAAGCCTACATGACTTCCCAGGCTGGCATCATCCTAACCCCTCAGGGAAGGACCTCCTGTTTCAAAGCAACTGAATGGATTTCTCTCTGAATGGGCGCAGAATTAGTTTTCTTCCCCATGTCTGGAGTTCCCCCACCTGTCTAAGTCAGCTTGGCAGTTGAGGAGGTTGGATGGGAGGCAGAGTCAGCTTTGGGAGATTTTCAATAATGGATTATAAGGAGAATCTTGTAGTACATACCATATCTGAAGTCTAGAGAGTCAAATACCCATTCATACATAGTAGGTGATAGTTTATGTTTTAAAATATGTAACACACTATCATGGTCAATGATACCAAAATCTCAGGAATTAATCAGCATCCCAGGCGTGAACAATCCAACAAAATCAATGGGATTTACCTAATTCACCTTCCCATATACAGAAATAAATAACTACCTCTCTACAAAGGGCTATGTAATACTAGATCTATGTAAAACTTAGAAATAAAGAAGATGTTCTCTCTATTCCTTAAAAAGTGGAGGGGGCCTCGGTTTGGGTTCTGTTTTAAGTACTGCTTTCATTAGAAGAAAGAAGACAAAGTCATCAGGCATTAGCTGCTGCTGCAGCCCATTGGCATGAATAAAGACAAATTAAATTTTGTAGAAGTGTATGAACATCTGGAGAGCAAGGAGAACTACAGACAGGTGAAAGAGAGGCTCTTAAGCATAAACTGGTTCACTTTCACCCAATGCACCACTCCAAAATAGTATTTGGGTTTTTGGTTTTGTTTTGTCTTGTTGTTGTTTGGTTTTGGATTTTCAGTGTTTTGCTTGCTTGTAGGTTTTTTATCTTTGTTTTTGTTTTGGGGTTTGGTTTTGTGAGCTGTGTGTGTGGGGGTGTATATACACTAGGATTTCTGAAAGAAGTCTAAAGAAGCAGAAGGTAGAGCACCCGGGGGGAGTTCGGAAGCATAGATATGATCTACAAATACTATCTCCGTACTTAACCAAGTACTTGGTAAATGCTTACCAAGAAATATATAATAATATTTCAATTGAACTGAGGAAAGGAGTGGGCATGAATATGTTCAAAACACACTGTATAAAATTCTCAAAGCATTAATGAAATATTTATTTTTAAAGTGGCAGTAAGTAGTCTAATATTTTATCTTTAAAAAAGGTGACGTTCAATTGGAAAATCAAAACTCTTAGGACACAAGGTGAAGGAATTCATAGAATATTTTAAATGCCCAGTATGAGGCTGGAGAGATGGGTCTATGTTTAAGAGTACCTGTTGCTTTTACAGATGACCCGGGTTTGGTTCCCAGCACCCACATGGTAAACTAGGAGATCAGACACCATCTTCTGTTATCCTATTCTCAACTCTGCAGGGACTAGGTATGCATGTGATGCACATCCATACATGAAAACAAACACTAATACACATACAGAGTATGTGTGACACTAACACACAGAGTGTGTGTAAACCTAAAGGAACAATTTTTAAAATTCCGTTTAAATCTTGTATTGTCATAGTAACCTGGGACCTTTTAAATTAGAATTTTAGCAGTGACTAGCCCTCCTTCACTAATTTTTTCACTTTATTTAACTTGGTAAAATAACCATAGTAAAAATCACCAAGCACTGATTTTCCTAATGAATCACTCTTAAGACACAGTGGGTGCTTTTTATTTTACTAGCTCCCAGTTAATAGAATGAAAACAAATTAAACAGAATTGTCATAGATATTAAATAATATTAAGATTCATCTGCATGTGAGCTTTAAAATGTACCATCCTTTCATATATACACACATATATTCATGCCCACATGCATGCACACGGGTCTACTCAAACAGTCCTAGCAATTATTGGCACCTAGATGATATATGGAAGAAACTGAGGATGTCTTTATTCATACAGACTTGTGTAGCACATTAATTCTGCTTAAATCTATTAGAGATGAAAAACAATGGCCAGAAGAGCAGACAGACATATTTTCAGTGAGATAGCACATCTGAGATGTCTATTATGCAGACATCCATGAAAGCCAACTGAACACTGTAAATGTTGGCCTCCCTTCCTGGACAGTTCATGATTGTGTTTCTGGCTAGCTCATATATCACTGGCATTGTAAATTTTGAATCTGTGACTGTCAGGACCCTTTTATACCTGTCTCTGTATTTAACCAGATATTTAGCTATAATTCTTCAGCTTATATCCCACCGTGTTTTATATGTTAAAATTCACTATACTTTGGACTTCCTGAAGTAGCTAATTAAATACTATGTTTTGTCACTATTTTGATGGTGCTAAAAACATTTAAATATCATACATGCCCTATTGGTAAAAGTAACTTGACACCTTTCCAGAGATAATTTGGCGGGAAACTGATTAAATTTTCAACTATAATTTGGATTTATATTCCATGAAAAATTCAATCACAGCTCTTCATCTTCCTTTTTTCTCCAAATACAGATAACTTAATTTACAGAAGAAAAAAAGTTTTTATACTAAATCACAGAAGTCTTGTCAGTTCACCTGCCAAGAAGTCAAGGAACTGACCTGCTGACTTCTATTACCAAGTGTAGAGTGAAGGGTCAATAAAGAACCTTCTAAGGCTAATTTTAACCTTATTTGCCAGGATTTTATCAAGCTTAAGTTACTTGTTAGTTTCCTACTATGCTTTCAAATTATCTCATTTTGTATTTAACTGTCGGGTTTACAATACATTTCAGAGCTATAGGAACCTAAACAACATCCCAGCATACTCTAGTGATGTTCATGTTAAAATACAAAGCATGCTGTGACCACCAGGTGGTGACATAGACCGCTCAGTATAGTAGTGCTTTGAGTGCCAGCATGCGATTTAGAATCACAATTATTTTTTTATTTTAAATTATTATGATATTTATTTTTTCTTGTTGTTTGAAAAATGCATGGCAGAAACATCAAAAACTATTTTGTAGTTCTTTGCTCCATTTTCCCAGGTAACTTACTCTTTAAAATAGTTGGTATATGCCTATATACTTATATAACACATATGTAGAATCACAATTATTAATTCGAACTGGAAAATAAAAAATTAAAGTATCATCTATGGCATATCCTCTTCTGTGGCATACCCTCCTAGTTTTGTAATTTTTTTCCTAAATAGATAGACTGTATTTTCTAATTCCATCCTATTCTGTTATTGACTATTACAGTTCTCAACTGACTTTTCTACCTAAGACAAGCACACACACAAAAAAAAAACCTTATTTTTCCATGTTCCTATTAATAGCATCTAATGATTTACATCAACTGTGAAATTTCATCAGACATGGTAAAATCGTGTCTAGTATATCCACTCAACATCTTTAGACCAGGACTGGTAAATAATTATGCCCCAGTGCACAAAAATAAAGTCCATACTGTGTTACTGCAAAGTTACATTCTGAAAAGATCACACCTATACTACAAACTGACTTGTGCAAACTCAAACTCTTTTTTTTTTCATGTGGGACCCATTGAATCACTACTGGAGCCTCAAAGAAAGTCCTAATATAGCCTATGTCACCAAGGCCAAGAAGAATATCTCCAAAGAATACAAGCAAGGTCCATAGACAAAACACTTTATGAAGAGCCTGTATACCCACCTACAACATACACACACACGCACACACACACACACACACACACATGCACACACATGCACACACACACACACAGGAGCATACATACACACACATGCACACACACACAAGCATACATTCATGCACATGCATACACACACTGATAAGGAGTTAGCTTTTCACTAGGTAATCACTAGCATCAACTCCATCTTCCAGAACACAGAGAAAATTGTTATCTGAGAAAAAAGGACCATGGGAGCTTCTTATTACAAAAACAAAAACAAAAAAAAAAACAAAAACAAAAACAAAACATCTTTCCTTCCTGTATAGCTCTAGCACACAATAGTCATTTGTTCGTACCCTGCAGGGGTCACGTTTAACTGTTCTCCTTGAAGGAGGCAAATGCCTTCCCTGCAAGGTAGATCTCAGGCTCTCCTAATCCATGCACTCTGGTCTGGGTCCTGATTTATTTACATTTTACAGAAGGTTATGGTTTTTCTGTTATCATTAGTTGAACCCACAACTGAAGAAGAAAAGAGCAGCTTTGTTCCAGAGGAGAAAGAGACGTTTGTTTCGGCATCACTACCCACTGGAAGTCTGCAGTTGGATTGTACCAAACTGAGTATACTGAAGGGAAGGAAAATTAACGTGGGGTCTCCGGATAGCTGTTAAAGCAGCAACATGCCCGTTATTTTCCTAGCTGGCAGAGTTCTGTAAAGGGGAGACGATCTGGCCACTCTGGAGCGCAGCACTAATCTTGTGAAATGCTGTGAGCTCACTGACTGACAAAAGCAGTAATTATCAACAGCCTTTCCAGAGAGATGTAAGTTGCTCCCACTGTGAGACAGGCGCCCCAAGCAGAGCCTCTAGGAGCAACATGCACTTAATCCACGAAAAGCACTGTGCCAGCGGGCTCCTCCACTCAAGCTTGTTTGCACAAGTCAGTCATGAAATGCTAAGGAGCCGAATTGCCAGAGAAAGTGCCAAAAACCATTCAACTTCTTTTTCTTTGCTTTTTCCATGGTTGTGCATTGCCTTAAACTAATTAGCAGCTAAATTTAAACATGTGCACATGATTCTAAAGTTTCATGAAGCAGCACTAAAGGGCCTCCTGCATTCATTAAGTTTTCTTCACTTACAGGGTAAACTTGTCAATTACAAGATGATTTTCCAGTGGTGCCAAACACTGTACTTCAACGATTTAAACCTATCATTAGACATCTGAGCAACAAGAGCAAAAGGTATAGTCAAGAGTTTTATGTTCTAGAACTACAGGGTGACTCATAACATCCTAAATGTAAATTCAGAAGAAACAGCTGTTGATTTCAATCAAATTAAACCACAACAGAAGTAAAATTTTTCATTAACAACTTAGTGGTCTTTAGTAGAAAGAAATCTATAGTCTTCTATTCATGAGTAATAGGTTAAAGGCTGAGGATAGAGCATATGTTTTTCTTGGCTTTGGGGCTAATATAATGAAGCCTGAAAAGTTTAACATAATTAAATTAATATTGACACGCAGTGTGACTTGTTAACAAAGTGAACAAAAAATGTGGCGCTTGGCTTGGAGCTAAAACCACATCACAGATGAAGCATGTACAAGTATCTCAAAGAAAGCCTTCTAAGGCTTCCCAGCTCTTAAGGACTTCAAGGTTCTGTTGTGGGAAAAGAGAATTTTAAAAATATTGTTAAATCTAATTGACATACAAAAATACATGTATGATATAGTATGATATTTCAACACCTACATATTAAAATGATACCATTAGAGTAACTGATCACCTTAAACATTTATCATCTTTTGGTGTGAAAACGTTTAACATTCTCTCTACTTGCTATTTTGAAAAACTTAAATTAGGAAAAAATATGTACGTGAGGATTTTATTTTGGGTCATTTCTTGCCAAATCACACACACCCCTCTGTTGAGGTTAGAAAAATACAAACAAGCACAGCCCATATCTCTGAATTTGTTAGCACTTCCATGGATCTTTTATTGCCCAAGAAATGTTATTTGTCTCCAGAAAGGATGGTAATGGTAACTCATTGCAAAAAAAAAAGAGGAATGATTTATCAGTTTCAATTTATTACTAATATTGTCTGTCCCTTTAAAATGTCTCTCTAGGTTATGAGCTATTGTATTATTTTTCTTCTTTTCAAAGCTATCTCTCACAATGAATTGCTTGATAGACTGATGTATTTATTTATTTTATGAAAAAAAGGACAAATTATCTCTGGATTTGAAGGTAAATCCAGCCTGGCAGTGGTGATGCACACCTTTAATCCCACCACTCAGGAGGCAAAGGTAAGCAGATCTCTGAGTTTGAGGTCATCCTGATCTACAAAGTGAGTTCCAGGACAGCCAGGGATTCATAGCAAAACCCAGTCTAAAAAAGAAGACAATATCTTAAAGGCAAACCCACATCAATGTGGCTGTTTCTGTGTCACAACTCTAATAATAGGTTGGTAGGAAAGGGAAAAGGGTTGGGAATTTGTAGCTGCATTAGCTTGACAATACTGTGTCACACTTACTAAAATGGGGAAGAGGATTCAGTAATCTCCTAGAAATATGTAAAATGGATTTTTCATAGAGTTAATTAAAAATAATATTAATTAACCTATTTTAATCTATAGCACACCTATCAAGTGCAAGCTGAGAAGATTAAAATTTAGAATGTGACATGATATCCTGATGATTGAGGAAATTTATTCTAGAATTGAATAAACAGACTGAGAAGCATACCAATTTGAGGAAGACTCTCTATCTTCCCTACAGTTGACTGGAGAGGAAAAGAGAAATCTATGATGATTTCTCATGATTTATCTTTGAGTTCCTAAACTCAAAGATACCAATGGAGGACTCCCCAGATACCACTGCCAAAGCAGGAATCCCTGGAGTAAAATCATGAAAGACTCGTACAAAATGCCCCCCAAAAAAGACTTTGGACTTTTTTTTTCTTTTAAGCTAGACCTTCTAAAACTTTCTAGCATTTTGTAAGAAAGTGAATTCTCCTTACTTAATTTCTAGACAACAACATTCCAAAGTGACATTTCCTTTGGAGTAGTTTCATCCAAGCCTCTGATGGATAGTCACTACTAGGTGTATGGTGGGGGGAAGGGGGTTGATGGGGACAATGGGCGATGGAGGAGGGAGGAGGGGGAGGTAGGAGTGACTAATCACTGTGAAATTAATGCATATCCTGGAAAGTCCTATTCTCTTATAAGAATATTATTCCTGGGATGTCAAAGAAAAATAAATACAAATAAATATGGGAGTAGTCTTAAATCTAAAGCCCACAGCTTGATTTTCAAACCCTTTTTGGAGAAGCAGAAAATGTATCTTGGAAGATATTCAAGTGTCTTGAAAAATTAAAGCAAGAGTTTAGACCGTGCTTATCCAAGACATGAGATGGGCTTTGGATACTATTGTATTCAGAAGTATACTTTGTCTAAGTCACTGGGCAAACACCCCAAATAAATAATGAAAATATTTTTCAACTATAACATGAACAAGAGTTTGGCCTTTTATCAATATTAGCAACATCTTATTACAGAGGCCAATAAAATGTAAGGATTAATCAAAATCTGAGGAATACTGGCAATTCTGATGACTTAGCCAGACAGCATTAGTAATTTAGCACAAACACATGAATTGAATTAGTTTAGCTATGAAGTAAGATCAGGTTGAATATTATATGATTATACTTTGAGCTTATTGGAAACAAAGTTTAATTATTTCAATAAATGAAATCACTGACACAGATCTAATTAAACTTTATTTCCTGAATTATGCTAATTATTCTTGGATACTGAATAGCAAAAGATAGTATCAGATAAATAGCAAAATGCTGTTTTTCTTTTGATACCACTCTACATCCCAAGATGTATCACTCTAATCACTGTCAAACAAGTGTGAGAGGATGGAAGAGGAGAGAAATCACCATAATAAAGAAACAAAGTCCTTGAAATTACACATGGCCATTCACTTTCCCCAAGTGTAAGCAAATACTGTTTTCCCAGAAGAAGACGACCATTATATGGGACATGATCAAAAGCAGAAAACCTTGGAATAAACAGTGAAACAAAGGAGAGCTATTTTAGCCAACAGCCTGCACGCATATGGAACCTGTTAGGGAGAGCTAGGAGCATAGGGGACACCTAGGCTGTCTCAGAAAGAAAGAGGACAGAGGAAAGGGTGGATCCAAGGGGAGAAAAGTGGGCCAGAGATCAGTCAAAGTAGGCAGACTGGTGAGCAGCTGCGCTCTTCTGTTCCCAAATGTTCAAAGTTAGGGGACACTCTTTAGCATGTTTTTATTTACTTGACACAAAGACTGGATGGATTAAGAGGAAACCAAGGGTGTATCAGTTTGTTCTGGATCTACTTTTATCATTTCTTTGACAAACCTTGCTTGCTTACATGCTTCATTTGCTACCTTCTTCAAACAGATCTTAAACAAGACTTAGCTCTAAGACTTTAATGATATATGTGAACTGTTAAGACACAGGCTTCAGTTGATGTTCTGTGACTATTGTGCTACATTACTCTGTCTTCCCTTCAAAATATCCTAATCAGATATTTCTCTTTTGTAAAAGTGCAATGCTTACCAATTTACTGAATTTTGTGACAATATTGAATGTAGAAATGATAATTAGATTAATTTAACAAGATCTTTATGCCTACATGAAAAACTTATGGGCACAGACCAGGCAGAAAGATCATTAAAGGAAGAAGAGAGGAAGGCAGTTGCAAAATCTTATCTTCTGGGCATGACACAGCCATTGTAAATACAGTATCACAGTAGCTATGGTTGCCTAAATTGGGCCTTCTCATGTCTGGGCCTGTTGACACTCATATGTGCATCCAGGAGGTCCTCTAGAGTCCTAGCTCTCTCTGCTAAAAGTTGATAAGTTCGGGGAAGGCACAGTCATTGTCTCCAGTTGTGCACCCTATGGGGAACACACTAGACTTCAATGCATAATTTTAAACTCAAGGTCACACAAGCCACTCTCGTTAAACTAAATGGGTCACAAAAGAAGATAAAAAGACATGAATGTGGGAAAGGAGTCTGTAGAGAAAAGGAAAGATGACAGAGGGAGAAAAGAATGGGTATTAGAACAAGTAATAAAAATGCACAATAGCTCCATAGCCCCCAGAGGAAGCTCCACTCCCAGACACTCTAGCATGCCCAGGATCTTAGGATCAGGGGTGAGGAGGACACAACAGTTGTTCCAATACCACTTGGAGTAATGGGGACCAGCAGGAACTCCCCCCCCCCCAAGGACAGTGGCTCCAGTTTCTTCCAGTCTTCTCTGGTTTACCTTGGATATGAACACATATCCCACAACCCTGCCCCCAGAGGGGCCTCCACTCCCAGGCTTTCTAGCATACCCAGAATCACAGGATCACAAGATCCCAGGATCCCAGGAGCTTGGTCACACCAGGATCTCAGTGTCTCAGAGGCAGCTTGACTCCCGGGAACTCTGACACACCCAGAATCTCAGGATGACAGGATCACAGTGACAGCTGGACTCTAAGGAGTTCTGACTCAACCAGGATTACAGGAAGGGCAGGATCTAGTCAGATACAGTGAGGGCAGAGAGCACTAGAGATAATCAAATGGTGGGAGACAAGCTTAAGAACATAAGCAACAGAAATCAAGGTTACTTGGCATCATCAGAACCCAAATTTCCCACCATAGCAAGTCCTGGACATACCATCACACCAGAAAAGCAAGACAAGGATCTAAAGTCACTTCTCATGACTATAATAGAGGACTTTAAGAAGGACATGAATAACTCCCTTAAAGAAATACAGGAGAACACAGGTAAAGAGGTAGAAGTCCTTAAAGAGGAAACACAAAAATCCCTTAAAGAATTACAGGAAAACACAATCAAATAGGCAAAGGAAATGAACTAAACCATCCAAGATCTAAAAACAGAAATAGAAACAGTAAAGAAATCACAAAGGGAGACAACTCGGGTTAGAAAACCTAAAAACGAGATGAAAAGTCATAGATGCAAGCATCACTAACAGAATACAAGAGATAGAAGAGAGAATCTCAGGGGCTGAAGATACCTTAGAAAACATTGACATAACAGTCAAAGAAAATGCAAAATGCAAAAAGCTCCTAAACCAAAACATCCAGGAAATCCAGGACACAATGAGAAGACCAAACCTAAGGATGACAGGTATAGAAGAGAGTGAAGATTCTCAACTTAAAGGATCAGTAAACATCTTCCACAACATTATAGAAGAAAACTTCCTTAACCTAAAGAAAGAGGTGCCCATGAACATACAAGAAGCCTACAGAACTCCAAATACACTGGACCAGAAAAGAAATTCCTCCTGTCACATAATAATCAAAACACCAAGTGCATTAAATAAAGAAAGCATATTAAAAACAGTAAGGGAAAAAGGTCAAGTAACATAAAAAGGTAGACTTATCAGAATTACACCAGACTTCTCACCAGAGACTATGAAAGCTAGAAAATCCTAAGCAGATGTCATACAAACCCTATGAGAACATAAATGACAGCCCAGACTAACTGTCAATTACCATTGACAGAGAAAACAAGATATTCCACAACAAAACAAAATTTACACAATATCTTTCCACAAATCCAGCCCTACAAAGGATAATAGATGGAAAACACCAACACAAGGAGGAAAAGGATACCCTAGAAAAGTAAGAAGTAATCTTTCAACAAATCCAAAAGTAGAAAGGCACACAAACATAATTCCACCTCTAACAACAAAAATAACAGGGAGTAACAATCACTTTACCTTAATATCTCTTAACATCAATGGACTCAATTCCTCAATAAAAAGACATAGACTAACAGAATGGATACATAAACAGGACCCAGCATTTTGTTGCATACAGGAAATGCACCTCAGTGACAAATAAAGACACTACCTCAGAGTAAAAGGTTGGAATACAATTTTCCAAGCAAATGTTCCCAAGAAACACACTGGAGTAGCCATTCTAATATCAAATCAAATCGACTTTGGACCAAAAGTTATCAAAGAGGAAGGACACTTCATACTCATCAAAGAAAAAATCTACCAAGATGAACTCTCAAATCTGAACATCTATGCTCCAAATGCAAGGGTACCCATATTCATAAGAGAAACTTTACTAAAGCTCAAAGCACACATTGTTCCCCATACAATAATTATGGGTACTTTAACACCCTACTCTCAGCAATGGACAGATGATGGAAAAAGAAACTAAATGGAGACACAGTGAAACTAACAGAAGTTATGAACCAAATGGATCTAACAGATATTTATAGAACTTGTCATCCTAAAGCAAAAGAATATACTTTCTTCTCAACACCTCATGGTACCTTCTCCAAAATTGTCCATATAAATGGTCACAAAACAGACCTCAACAGATACAAGAAGATTGAAATAGTCCTATGCACCCTATCAGATAAACATGGACTAAGGATGGTCGTAAATTCCAACAAAACAATGGAAAACACACATACACATGGAAACTGAAAAACACTCTACTCAATGATAACTTGGTCAAGGATGAAATAAAGAAATTAAAGACTTTTTATAATTTAATGAAAATGAAGACACATCATACCAAAACTTATGGAACACAATGAAAGCAGTGGTAAGAGGAAAACTCATAGCTCTAAGTGCCTCCAGAAAGAAAATGAAGAGAGGTTACACTAGCAGCTTGACAGCACATCTGAAAACTCTAGAACAAAAAGAAGCAAATACACCCAAGGGAAGTAGATGGCAGGAAGTAATCAAACTCAGGGCTGAAATCAACCAAATAGAAACAAAAAGAACTATACAAAGAATCAACAAAACTAGGAGCTGGTTCTTATAGAAAATCAACAAGATAAACCCTTAGTCAGACTAACCAGAAGGCACAGAGACAGTAGCCAAATTAATAAAATCAGAAATGAAAAGGGAGACAAACAATGGAAAATGTAGGAATTCAAAAAAATCATCAGATCCTACTACAAAAAATTATACTCAACTAAATTGGAAAATCTGGATGAAATGGACAGTATTCTAGACACATACAAGATGCCAAAGTTAAAACAGGATCAGATAAACCATCGAAACAATCCAATAACCACTAAAGAAATAGAAGCATCATTAATAGTCTCCCAACCAAAAAAAAAAAAAACAGGACCAGATGAGTTTAGTGGAGAATTCTGTC
Organism: Mastomys coucha; assembly: GCF_008632895.1. Lineage (NCBI taxonomy): Eukaryota > Metazoa > Chordata > Mammalia > Rodentia > Muridae > Mastomys > Mastomys coucha. The sequence continues at coordinate 50,122,769 of NW_022196914.1, forward strand.
AGACCTTTAAAGAAGACCTAATACCAATACTCTTCAAACTTTTCCACAAAAGAGAAACAGAAGGTACACTACCTAATTCATTCTATGAAGCCACAATTACACTTATACCTAACTACACAAAGATCAAACAAAGAGAACTTCAGACCAATCTCCCATAAGAACATTGATGCAAAAATACTCAATAAAATTCTAACCAACTGAATCCAAGGACACATCAAAATGATCATTCACCACGATCAAGTAGGCTTCACCCCAGGGAATGCAGGGATGGTTTAATATATGGAAATCCATCAACATAATCCACTAAATGAACAAAGTCAAGGAAAAAAACACATGATCATTTCACTAGATGCTGAAAAAGCATTTGACAAAATTCAGTATCGTTTCATGTTAAAAGTCTTGGAAAGATCAGGAATTCAAAGTCCATACTTAAACATAGTAAAAGCAATATACAGCAAACTAGTAGCCAACATCAAACTTAATAGAGAGAAACTTGAAGCAATACCACTAAAATCACAGACTAGACAAGGCTGCCCACTGTCTCCATATCTATTCAACATAGTACTTGAATTTTAGCTAGGGCAATTAGACAACAAATGGAGGTCAAAAGGATATGAACTGGAATGAAAGAAGTCAAAGTTTCACTATTTGCAGATGATATGATAGTAAACTTAAGTAACCCCCAAAACTCCACCAGAGAACTTCTAAACCTGATAAACAACTTCAGAAAAGTGTCTGTATACAAAATCAACTCAAACAAATCAGTACCCTTCCTCACTGAAAGGATAAACAGGCTGAGACAGAAATTAGGGAAATGACACCTTTCACAATAGCCACAAATAATCTTACATACCTTGGTGTGACTCTAAGCAAGTGACTAAAAGATCTGTATAACTAGAACTTCAAGTCTCTGAAGAAAGAAATTGGAGAAGTTCTCAGAAGATGGAAAGATCTTCCATGCTCATGATTGGCAGAATTTCTTTCTTCTTCTTTTTATGTTTCTGGGTTTTTTTTATTTGTTTTTGTTTTTGTTTTTCAAGACAGGGTTTCTCTGTGTAGCCCTGGCTGTCCTGGAACTCACTCTGTAGACCAGGCTGGACTCGAACTCAGAAACTTGCCTGCCTCTGCCTCTCAAGTGCTGAGATCAAGGGTGTGTGCCACCACTGCCTGACAATTAGCAAGATTAATAAATTTAAACTGGCCATCTTGCTGAAGCAATCTACAGATTCAATGCAATCCCCATGAAAATTCCAAATCAATTCTTCATAGAGTTAGAAAGATCAATTTGCAAATTCATTTGGAATAACAAAAAATAACATGATAGTGAAAACTATTCTCCAAAATAAAAGAACTTCTGGGGGAATCACTATCCCTGATCTCAAGCTGTATTACAGAGAAATAGTGATAAAAACTTTCATGGTATTGATACAGAAATAGGCAGGAAGTTCAATGGAATAGAGTGAGGACCCAGAAATGAACCCACACACCTATGGTCAGTTGATCTTTGACAAAGGAGCTAAAACTTTCCAGTGGAAAAAAGACTGGATTTTTACCAAATGGTGCTGCTTCAACTGGCAGTCAGAATGTAGAAAAATGCAAATTGACCCATTTTATCTCTTTGTACGAAGCTCAAGTCCAAGTGGATCAAGGACCTTGACATAAAAACAGATACACTGAAACTTATAGAGGAGAAAGTGGGGAATAGCCTCAAGTACATGGATACAGGGAAAAATATCCTGAACAGAACACCACTGGATTATACTGTAAGACGATGAATTGACAAATGGGACCTCATAAAATTGCAAAGCTTCTGTAAGGCACAGGACACTGTCAATAAAACAAAAAGGCAACCAGTAGATTGAGAATAGATCTTTACTAATTCTACATTCAATAGAGGGCTAATATCCAATATATACAAAGAAATCAAGAAGTTAGACTCCAGAAAACTAAATAACCCTATTTAAAATGGGGTACAGAGCTAAACTAAGAACTTTCCACTGAGGAATACCGAATGGCTGAGAAACACCTAAAGAAATGTTCAACATCCTTAGTCATCAGGGAAATGCAAATCAAAACAACCCTGAGATTCTATCTCACACCAGTCAGAATGGCTAAGATCAAAAGCTCAGGTGACAGCAGATGCTGGTGAGAATGTGAAGAAAGAGGAAGAGTCCTCCATTGCTGGTGGGATTGCAAGCTGGTACAACCCCTCTAGAAATCAGTTTGGCGGTTCCTCAGAAAATTGGACATAGAACTACCTGAGGACCCAGCTATACCACTCCTGGGAATATACCCAGAAGATGCTCCAAAATATAATAAGGACACATGCTCCACTATGTTCATAGCAGCCTTATTTATAATAGCCAGAAGCTGGAAAGAACCCAGATGTCCTTCAAAACAGGAATGGAAAAAAAAAATGTGGTATATTTACACAATGGAGTTCTACTCAGCTATCAAAAAAAAAAAAAAAGATGAGTTCATGAAATTCTTAGGCAAATAGATAGAACTAGAAAATATCATCCTGGATGAGGGAACTCAATTGCAAAAGAACACACATAGTATACACTCATAAGTGGATATTAGCTCAAAAGCTCCAAATAACCAGGATACAATTAACAGACCACATAAAGGTCATTAAGAAGAAAGAGTAAAGTGTGAGTGCTTCGGTCCTTCTTAGAACGAGAACAAAATACTCACAGGAGCAAATATGGAGATAAAGTGTAGAGCAGAGACTGAAGGAAAGGCCACCCAGAGAATGTCACACCTGGGTATTCATCCCATATAGAGTTTCCAAACCCAGACATTATTGTGGATGCCAAGAAGTGCATGCTGAAAGGATCCTGATATGGCTGTCTCCTGAGAGGCCCTGTCAGAACCACACAAATACAGAGGTGGATATTCACAGCCAACCATTGGACTGAGCATGGGGTCCCAATGGATTTAGAGAAAGGGCCTAAGGAGTTGAAGGGGTTTGCAACCCTATAGGAAGAACAACAATATCAATCAAGAGATCCCCTAAGAATTCCCAGGGACTAAGCTATCAACAAAGGAGTACACATGACTCCAGCTGCATATGTAGCAGAGGATGGCCTTGTCATGCATCAATGGAAGGAGAGGTCCTTGGGCCTAGGAAGGCTATACAGATGCTCCAGTGTAGGGGAATTGAGGGCAGGGAGGTGGGAGTGGGTTGGTGGGTGGAGGAAGACCCTCAGAGAAGCTGGAGAAGGGAGGATATGATAGGGTGTGTCCAGGATGGAGGGAAACCTGCAAAGGGGATAACACTTGAAATGTAAATAAACAAAATATCCAATAAAAATGCACTATAGCAGTACATATTAATGAAATTGTCAAGGAACATTCAATAAATAAAAAGATAAAAGACATAAACAAAGGTGAGCTGATTTACTTTCTTGAGGAATAGTAGAATAATTATATCTCAATCTAACCTGTATGTATATGTCAGAGAAGTACATTCCCTAAGATGCTTCTTTATATAATTACTAGAGAGGCCAATCTGGTCTTATTATGCTAATTTACATGGTAGAGCAATATAGGCTTTATTCAAAATGTGATAGGAAATAAAAATAAGGGGGTAGGGGAATGAGTAGTGGCTCAGATCTACAGGACACATATAGTGCTGATCCAGCTTTACAATCTAAGTCTTGAGCATTCTGGTTTCTCTTCTACAGACAGCACCTCACAAGGATCTGCACTTCTCTATGATCTGCTGATAAGGAAAAAATCGTAATCGTTAGACTCGACTAGAGACTGTCATGGGACTCAGTTTATTGCATCAGAATTCAAAAGGGGAAAGCCTTAAAGCTCAATGCCTGTTTTAACTAATACTGTTATAATTTAGTTCTGAAATGTTTCCCACCAGTCTATGGCTTGAATGCTTGCTGACCAGAAGTAGTATTATGTGGGTCGAGTTGGGAAGTCTTTAGAAAGTGGGACCTAGCTGACAGTGTTTACAGTGGGACTTTGGAGGTTATTGCCTGGTCCCTGCATCAACTCTCTTCTGCTTCCTGAGCCGCTGTGATGTAAGAACACATCATGCTCTTGCCATTATCAACTATTCTGTCCTGCTACAATGGGCTAAAACTCCTTGAAATCAGGGAGCAAAAGAAATCTCACCTCCCTGAAAATTTTCTCTGTCAGGTAGGAAAAACAAATTTTCTTGCTGGAAACCTACTTATGAACTTCATTAACATAGTGATAACAGAGAGGGAACTAGCTAAGCTTTATTGGGAGTTACTCGATAAAAATCCTAACAAATTATGGTATTATTTACATCAAAGGAGGATGAGGCAGAAACTGTGGACACAGTCCTGAGTTGAGGTAATGGCCCCTTATCAACAGTTCTCTGATTCTGAACAAAGAATTCAACCTAACAGATAAACTCAGTGGACACCTATACCCAGGTGTGCAATGGTTGAGCCCTCAGAGTTCAGACGAGAATCCTTGGACTGAACAGAACTTCCAAATGCAAAGAATAGTTCCTGGCTGACTCCAGAATCGCCCTTCCCTTGTGCCAAATGCAAATCTAGATGACTAGCAGGCAGTTAGTAAAGTTTTAAGCACATAATCAATTCATATACAAGAGCTTAAATTTAAAATTTAAGAATTATTAATGGCTTCCCCCGCTTTTATCAATTTAGAACTTAATTTACATTTGCTGTCCAGCTGAGTGGATCTCAGTGTTGATCCCATTTCAGAAACACCTGTGGATTGCCCAAGAACTACAGCTGCTGTAAGTTTAGCTAGAATACATCTGGACTGAGCCTTGGCCAAGATGTTGAATTACTCTCCCCAAGTGTCATCACTGAGCATGGTCAGCGTGTCCAATCACAACTTGACTAGTACTGAAAAACTAGGCTCTCATGTGTTTAACTACCGATCACTCAAAACAGCTTTTCCCATTGAGAGTTAAGAACTTATTGTACTACATAGTGAGTGGCAGGGCAACCTGGCATATGCACTAAACCCTTCCTAAAAACAAAACAAGCAAAACAAGGAAAAGCAAAATACAAACAAAACAAAATGACAGCAGTTTAAGCAGACTTAAAATAGCCAGTATCTCTAAGTTGTATTTCTTATGTTAAGAAACAGAAATAAGTAATAAATAAATAAAGATTACTCAGCATGGTTAAAATGGAATGAGATTTACAACATTGTGAATTCCTTACATTAAAGCTGAACCATTTTTCTAATTAAAAATGGGCCATGCATAATAGCAGAATTTCCTGGGAACTGGGTAAGAAGAAAAAATGTACTTGTAAAAGACTGTCTTGCGTCTCTTCCGTTTATTGATTTCCTTTTTGCTCTGAAGCTAAAAAGGCTGACACCCGTAATCCAGCACTATTCTCCTTGCCTACCCTTCCCACACTGCCTTCTCTAGTCTTCTTAAAGAGTACCACAGTTCTGATGACTAGCCAGGGTAGCTGTAAACAGTTCTGTAGTCCATCCTTGTGTCAAGTGACCCTAGCCAGCCCATTGCTTACTATGCATGGTGCCCTGATGTTTCACTTCCATCATCCTCTTACCAATGCACTGCCATCAGTCCAGCGGAAATCATGTTCAAACATCTTGTCATTGAGGCCAATCCACTGGTAATCATGGCCCACACCTAAGTGACAAGAACATATGTTTTATCACAGTTCAAAAGTACTATTTGCAAAAGAAATTATTTTCAGAGTGAGTTACAAATCCTCTTCTCTGGTTTTTTTAAATTAGTTTTTCATAAAGAAAAATGTCTTTCCTGATTCATCCTTTTTTTCATTCACTCAATGGGCATTAAGTTAAGAAGCACATTTTCTTTTTGAGAAGTGGGTGGGGAGGGGAGGTAAGCGTTTATTACGCTTACACATCTAAGCCAGGACAAACCATTGGAGGAAATTAGAGTAAGAGCTCAAGTATAAGTTGAAACAAACCACGAAGGAATACTGTTTAATGTCTTAGCCTCTATCTTTATCTTAGGGTCAGCTACCTTTCTTTGATAGCACAGACCACTTTCTTAATGATGGCATTATCTGTACTAGGCCAAACCCTCCCACATCAATTCACAGTCAAGAATGTGCCCCACAAATGTGCAAATAGATCAACCTAATGGTGGCAATTCTTCAACTAATATTCCATCTTTCTATGTGTGTCAAGTTGACAATCAAGATTAGACCTTACTATGTGAGTGATGAAGATCCTACATCAGGCTCATGCTTAACAAGCACATTTTCAAGCACTATCAAAACATTAAAATATCAGAGGAAATCATTTCCCTAGAAATTCCCTGAAATTAAGTATTTGCTATATTTACTCATGATAGAAAGTACCCATTTACTTATCCTGTTACACCATGGGCAAAGATTTAGTGGCCCTTTGAAATATACCAGATGAGAAAGATTCTCTCTCACTTGGGAAAACATACCTCTCTTTGGAAAATAATGACCATGAAGGTCGAATAGTTCTGAAAAATCACTTTCAAATGTATTTAACATGACATGAGTCACTAGTTTAAAATATCATGCAATAAAGTTCAAGAAACTATACCCAGATTAGGAATTAACAAAAATATTTCAGAAGGATAGAAGGCATTGTAGGGATACATTTAATTGAGTGTCAAACTATGCTTTTTGAGCACAGTAGTCCTAGCAATTTGCTATATAAAAACTAGCTGCCCCCTCTTTCCTCTGGCTCAGATGTTAGGAAACAGATCAAGTACTAGGTTTTATCAGCTTTCTGCCTTTACATCTTTGTGATCATGACAGGCAGCTCATTTTCTAAAGTCACGAGACCACTGGAGGGAGGACCAGTATGTGTAGAATTATGAATAGGATGCTATGCATGAGTCAAGTTTTTAATTTACACCAAAAAAAATCCTCAAAGCAAGTTTATCCTCAAATTTGACAATACATGAAAATATTCAAAATAGAAATGGTGTTAACTAATCACGATAACTATATTGAGCCCTTAAAAATAGACCCAAGTGTAAGAAAAAAAATCAAATAGCAATTGCTTATGTTTCAACCTATATTCTACTGTTCTATCTGTTACTATTGATAGGCTAAGTAGTGACTTCTTGTACTATATGTGCAGATACTCTTAAGTAGAAACAGTAATATGGTTGACTTTATGTAGTTCAATGTAAGAGACTTCATAAACTGGATGAAGACAGAGAGAATTACTTTAAACTGGGATCCAAACAAAGCTAAGATAGTGGTAACAATGAGTGAATTTCCAAGTAATTCATGTCTAGTACATACGATTCACAAACATTTGTTCCTCATGTGAAAGGATGCTTGTGAGGTGGGCACCCTGCAGGCGACATTCCCTTTCAGCAGCATCCCATGTACGGCGATGAGCAAAGTACTTGTAGCACTGCCCTTGGAATTTGTGCCAGCCATAGTCGCATGTCTCAGTGTCTGGAAAAAAAACAGTGCCAAGGTTTATTAAACTTACCTACGTCATTCAAACTTGGCTCCTCAGTCCCTGTGTTGATAGGACACCCAAACCAATATCTATTCAATGTCCCTGAAGTAAATGATTCATAAGTTTTGGTCATAGTGACAAAGACATCATTGTAACGCAAGCCAACTGATCCTGGTGATGTGGGAGGTTGTACACAGTTGGACTGAAAAGGCACTATCTAACTGCAATTTCCTTAATTATAGATGGTGTTCGAAGGAGACAAAACCAGGAGGGAAATAAGCCTAAAATCTCAGACCACAGAGCTGCTGACTTATCTGTATTGGCGCTAATTTCTTTTCAATAAAACTTTTGTAAGCAAATCATTCACAAGTGATAGGATGAAGACTCCAGCTAACAAGGTCACAGACACTATATTTGTACAATGATTTCAAAAATTCTGGAAGGGTTCACTCCCAAGAGAACTCTCTGGGAGGCTACAGGCTCTTATCATGTAAGATTTATGAAAAGAAGCCATGTCCTGGGTAGGAAGCTTTGAGAACAGAGTTTGGAATGTGTACTTCCTTCTTCCAAAGAGGAACAACCAGGAAGTTCTGGTTCAGATGCACCAAGGTTTTGAGTTAATTAAAAGTAATAACCAAGTTCTTCAACTTAGCTACCTTCTCCCACTCTAGTAATTCAAATCCATGAATGTGTTTTCTCTCCTGCAATGAGCTGTGATATACAGCTGATATCTCAATGGGATAATGATGTTGTTCAAATATATCTAACTTTTATAATAGTAAATATTAAATTGACTATTTTGTGACAGTCTCCTTTTAGACCCACTACAGACTATCTTTACTGAAATCATTTTAATCTTCATCAAATATATCACAAATACATTGAAGTACTTCCATGTATAAACTAACAGAACTACAGCATTAATGGAATTTCAGACACCAAGGAGACTTCCTGATGTCCTAATAAAATTTACTCTACTTTAATTTTACCAAATAACAAATAAAAACCACACCAAGCTCAAATGCTAGTTTTGTGTATTGTGGTATTCAAAACCATGATTCTTGTCTAATTTATTTCTCTTTGTATAGGTTGGGATTTTCATTTTGAGAGATTTAAGGTTTTTTTTTTTCTGACTTCAGTGCTTCCAGCAACAATATGCAAAGATGTGACTCATCTTTAAAAATAATCATTGGTCCAGCTTGTCTGTTAAGGCTGTTGGTAGGGTGAAGGCAGTGACTGACTTACTGTTTTGAAAAAATGTGCACTGGAAGGTTACCTTGTGATACTGTTTTGACTTACCAATTCTCATAGGAAAGGATGCTTGACATAGCTACATGGTTCAGTATAAAAGGATCTGGAAGAACCTCCATTGAAGCTAATTTTGGTCTATGGATAATAACTTTCCTTTGGGAAGAGTTTACTTGAAAGAACTCAGTGGTAGGAAAGAGAGGTCAGTGAAGAAAACTGATTTCTATGTATGAGGTTCCCTATGCAGGAAGAGGCTTGGAAAACACTTAGAATACTTTCCCTGCCAAAATCAATAATGCCCGACTGTAACTGTACAGCTTGTCTCAACTTTGCAATTTTCCATCTGTATTAAGATAAGGCAAACAAAGCTAGGACCCAAATTTCTGATTAATACATCAGGAAATAAACCTTATCTTCTATAAACTGAATAATGTCATTTTTGCTTTTTGCTTCTTTTGTCATTAAAATGGATTTTCATTAACTTCATTTCTCTTTGCCACAAAAACAGAACCATAAACTTCAAATTCTTGACCATCACATTCACAGTGTGCATGTGGCTTATTCCCCAGAAACCCACATGCTGGAGACTGCTACTGGAGTATCAAGAGGTGGTGGCATGAGAGATGAACCTGTGTGGAAGGTTCTTAGATGAGGGGCCCCATCTGGTGATGTGGATGCTGTCTTGGGTCTTAAGGTAGGTGGCTTTAAAAACAGTAAGTTTGCCCCTCTTAGGTCTCTGGTTTGCTTCTCTTGATCTTCCCCTTCTGCAAGAGATTAGTTTGCTTTGTGCTTGTCCATCATGTCAGGATGCAGCAGGTAGGCCCTCATCAGAGACCAAATAGATGGAGGTACTCTATTTTGAACTTTCAACCTCCAAAACTGGAATTAAAGCCTCTTTCCTTTGATAATCAGATAGTCTGTTATAGCACAACAAAACAGACAATTGCCTTCCTCAGTTGATAAGTCTTCTAAGAGCATGAGTCTAAATATTCACAAGCCAGGTTTGTATTAATGCTAACATGGGAGAATTTGCCAACTCTACTATCTGAATAAATCATAGCACTTTTTAAAAATTATGGAAGTAGGAATTGAACCTAGGGCCACATTTATGCTAGGCCAGTGCTCAATCATTGAGGGACAGCCTTAGCCCTTTCTCTTTGTCTTTATTCTGAAATAACAACTCATTAAATTGCCCAAAATGTCCTTGACCTTCCCAACCTCCTGTTCAACCTCACAAGTAGGTTGGGATTGTAGGTCTGTCCCACAAATCCTTGGTAAACCATAGTTTTCTGATATCTGAAAATACATATGTAAAGAGCACTTGGTAGGATTAAGGAACTTTGATTTTTATAAAGTCGAGAGCCATTCTTATGTCCTTAATTTCTATTATCTTTAATTCAACAATGGTGTAATTAAGGATTGCATAATTAAGGATCATTTCCTAGGTTATTATTTTCATGAGACACTTAAGACTTGCTCCTGATGTTTTTCCAACTTCATCTAAAAATAATGTGAATTTCTTTTCATTTTATATTTTAGGAGAACACTTTGGAGTATGTTTAGTCCTTTACCCCCATCTTCAACATTTGGGATCAAACCATAGAGCTTCATACTTGGCAGGCAACCATTCTACCTCCGAGCTCTGTCACAGAACCTTGTAGATAATTCTTTAAAAACCCACTGCTCATTAAGATGGGTATCCCATGCCTCAGAGTCCTTACAGTGCGAACATTATAACACAAAGACCCAGCAACTCCTTGAGTAGAGCCGCAGAAGCTGAAAGGTCACTCGTAATAACCATGCCATAAAAATCTGCCCAATAGACTGTATGGGTAGCATTTTCAGCACCTCTGATACAGAGCTGCTAAGCCTTAAGATATTGACAACACCTTGACCCCTCAACCTCTCTCCCAGCCACAATCTGTCTGCACCTGTTTCTCTACTGTTCCAAAGCTCTTTCTAGCATTTGTGATTAGTCTACCAAAATATGTTCCCTGTTCAAAGTTACTGAGACTTAAGAAGTTACTAATGCAGAGCAAAGGTCAGCTGAAGAAACAATGACACAATCATAGGAACTTTGGATAGAAAACTGTTTAGACAACAGTGTTGTTGTTAATGAAGAAAGGATTTGTTCTTAGGCAACCTGAAAAGAGGAGAGAAAAATGCTCCTATGTTAGAGCAGTGAATCACAGGAATGCAGCTGCACTGGATAAACAGACAGAGTAGACGACTGGAAGCAAATTAAACAGGAAGGCTAGACTTACTAGAAAAAGAGACAGATGCACCTAAAAGTTATGTGACACCATGAACAAAGAAGCAAGCTGTCTCTTTTCAAAGCAAAAGAAGAGGTAACTAAGCCCTAGGTTCCTTCAGAGAATCTAATACCACTTAATCCATTAGATGCTCATTAAGTAATTTTATGCATCTCTATCTTTGAGAGTTGCTTTGGCAGCAGGAAAATATTGGGAAGCCTTGAGGTTTAGAGTTGAACTGTCCAAGGACATTTTATTTATATGTCAGCTTGAATGCATCACTTGTCTTCTCTAAGTCTTAGTTCCCAACACAGGGCACAGAAGTTATTGGTCAACTGAAATGATGCACTTGGAAAACTCTAAGACATCAATGCAACAGTTCTCACTGATTCACCAAGACCCGAAATATGATCAGGTTTGGAACTTCATTTTTAGTGTTGCAGTGTCGAGAAAACAGAAGGTTCTCAATAAGTACTTGGGCAAATTATTGTGTTTGTTTGTTTGTATTATTTGCTCCTTGTACTTGAAACTGCAGGTTAGTAATCCTTCCAATGCATTTGGAGTGTTTAAGTGTCTCACCTTTCTGTGTTTGTGAAGTAATAGGTTTCTTACATTAAAGAGATGAGCTTGGTCTGTTTTCATATATAAAATCTAAAACTGACTTACTCTATGCAATTTTAGAAAAACAGAAAATAACGTTTAAAATGTAGCCATCAGCCATCTCCTATAGCAGTAACTTCAGTCCATGTGACTATTGGCTTTGCCCTGCTTTACACTATAATTAACATCTAGATTAATGCCACAAAGTAGGAGAAGCCAGGCCAATGTCTAATACATTTTCATTTTGTTTGGTGGAGGCGAAGGTTGGCACTGAGCACTCTTATCAACGCCAAACCGCTGCATAGCTTTAAGAAGAGAAAAATCATCTTTGCTAATGTCAGTGTGCTAAGCGTGCAGTCTGTTTTGGAAAGAAGAAACAAGTAAGCACTGTTGCCACTAACCACCTGAAATACACTCTTAGTTTCACCAGAAAATGCAAATTACAAGGACTGTGATATTTGAGGCCTTTCTTTCATTTACAAAACATAGTTGCTTCTTTACTAGGTTGGTTTCCTAGAAGTAGTTGTACCACATCAACATCATTACAAAGTGTGTGTGGCAAGCCACAGCTAATGCACTGTAACCATGAGTCAAAGCATTCTCTAGATATGGCTGATCGTGAACCTAAGCCCTAGAACATAAGCCTCAAGTGATTACGGGGATAAAATAAAGGCAACTAACACTGAGGGAATTAACTCTGACATGCAGGCCATGAGATGGTAAATGCTAATTGTGTTCCCAAACTCCTTAAATTCAACTCAGTGTGCCTATATGATTTCAGCACATCAGGAAAACAAACACAGTCAAGTCCACTCTATAGCTTACATGTTTGGGGCTATTCACAATACAAGGAACCCTAACACAACCTATGAATTTTTTCAATGCAAAGCATATAGGGCAAGTCTGAAAATTAACATCATTGAAGTTCATCACAAAGATGCTCTAATTGCTCTTACCTTGTTCACAGAGTGCACCGACATAACTTGGAAGGCAGAGGCATCTAAAGGTATTAAAACCATCCACACAGGTGGCTCCATTCCGACAAGGGTTAGAGTGACATTCATCAAAATCTGAAATAAAATTGTAAACATGAGCAAAGCAGATAAGAACGTTTTATTTAGAGTGAGGTTGCTAGGTAAAATACATGATGGCAACTAAATGTGATTTTCAGATTTTATAAAAGTAATTTAGAGTAAATATATCATGTGTTATATTTTAGTCAATGTTATACCCACAAAATATCTCTTATTTTGTCTGCAATCTTCTTTTGTGAATCTTTCTTTATTGAAATTGGACACCCTAAAACAATTGCAAAATGATCCAGAGTAAGTTGTTTGTTTCCATTGCTATTGGGTAAATCCAGTGAGCCCGGGAACTAACAGGAATCTCCTATCCAGTGGTTGAAATTTCAGTTACTTCAAGATGTTCACAGAATGACGAAGAGTCTTGTGAAGCCTTGATGGGTGTTGGATTGTATGGACAAGACCCGTCAAAGTCCTGTTTAATTAACCCACTTACTATACATTTAATTTACACACGGGTTTCTCTGAAATTGCTGACAGATTCCAAAATACACTTTCTCTACCATTATAGCTGCTGGGAAAGTATGAGTATGGCAACTCCGCAGTCAAGAGTATCTTACCTAATTCACACTGGTCTCCACTGTATCCAGGTGCACAGGTGCACACATAGGAAGTCTCCGTAGGATAACAGGTGCCTCCATTGAGGCATGGGTTTGTTTTGCAGAGATCAGGTCCTATCACGTTCAGGAAAATAAGAACAATTAGCCTTTTCTCCCAGATTTGAATATATTTTAGCACAAAATATCACTTACTGCTACCATAACATAACATAAGCTTTACCATTGCAATTTATAGGTATACTATATATAAAATTAACTTTACTCTGGAGTGTTCCTTGGCATTTATAACTAATTGTTACAAATCCCTTCTATTTGTTTCTAGGATTCAATCATTATTATTTCTAAGCAATACATTATACCACATCTGGCAACTAACATATTCTATGGCAGATTTAGTTGGCATGATAATGGCAATTGATTTTAGTTAAAAATGATTACACATATGTGCACAGTGAATGGAAATGTATTTTTTTAAACGATGTTAGTTCATGTGAAATGGCTGGGTACACAGAACATGCATTCTTTTAGCAGATTGGCTTGTTACCAGTGTTTGAATTACTATTGCCTTTTACCACTTAATGCTCAGAAACTGTCTTCGAAAGTGTGCACTGACGTTTCTTCTGCTACATTAACATGCCTTTTCCAAAAACACGTTCCAACTGTACTCCTTTAAACTATACTTGAAGAAAAGCAACACATGGATTAAACTCTACTGTATAAAAACAACTCCAAATACAAAACTTCATTTAAAATGAAGCCCCAAATTCTATTACAACTTTCTTAATAAAATATAGATAAAACTAATCCTCCTAGAGATAGATGCAAAAGCTCAAGCCATAAATTTTCAGTTTAATATAAGAATTTAAGGGATATTTTTAAATATAAATACTTTATACCTCTGAATCATATATTTCATTTTGTAACATTGTCTAGATATATGGATTTTATGGAGAACTTGAATATTATTTCAAAAACATTTAATTCCAAAAATGTCCAGGATCCAAATGAAACTCAAAAGTTTTGCAAAACAATTTAAATTAAATAGATGTTATATGTATACAACTGCAGTTTCAAAATTCTTACATTACCCAAATCCTGAAATACATGCACATGAAGGGATATCTAACTTCTGATGAAACATTGGCTATAGAAGAAATGTGACCCATTCTTAGACAAGAAGTTCAAAGACAACCTTCTTTAGCATTATATCAAATGGGGACAACTAGACAGGCCTAATGAATCTACACATTCACTTTTGGTGCATATTAAAATCAGGTAAACTCAGATGTATACTGCAGTAGCTCTAAAATCTGTCTTGCTTTTTCTAGAATACTTTCTCTTGTATCTCCAAAGATTCTTAAAACCTCCCTACCACTTGGTTTTCCACGTACTAAAGTGCGCTGCTTCAGTGACCAGCTGCAGTCCGTGACACAAGCACACCTGAATGGATGCTTAGGTGACCGTGTTTATGGTACTGTGACTGCTTTCATGCCCATCATGGATGCCACACTGAGATCACGTGACAATATGGGCAGGGAAAGGGCTTTTCCTGTGAACTCGAAGAAGTTCTGGTTAAGAGACAGGCTTGCCTTTTTAGCACATTGTTCCCCCTGCCCCCGCCCCCGAGTAGTTTGGGTGGACCTTGGAAAGCTAAACCTGCAGCGATAGGCCAGGTCCTCCCACGCGGGTGACTATCTACTGATTAAAGTACAAGGACAGTTCTGTGAAGTCAGAACCCTGTGTCTCAGTCAGCACTGTAGTCTGGATAATACAGAGATGTTTCTTCTTCATCTGCCAATTATTTCCATATTCTTAGTGCATTTCAACTTAATGATAAAACAATAAATATTGGCCAGATTACTACCTTATCATTATTTTGGAGTATAGTGATACTCGAAAATATTCCCAGTGTCAGCTACCTTAGATTAATTTTATTCACAAACTACTCTGTTAGTATTTTATTAAACAATTACTATATTATTAAAATATCAAGCTTCAAATAAATGTATTCTTCTGATTTCCAAGGTAAAAGATATGCCTCAGTAATATTAACAAGACTAGAATAATTTTAATAGCCATGACTATTTAAGATAAAACATATTTAACCAACACAGTCCTTAAAATTGATGCCCTTTCCTCCTTCCCTTCGTTCTTTCCTCTCTTCATTTCTTGCTTTCTTTACTTTTCTAGGAAGTCATTAAATGATGGTAGTTATTTGTCGGTTCCGTTATTATTCCTATTTAAATAATAGCATTCCAGGAATATAAAAGCTTGCTTTTCAATATTTTTAGGCTAGATTAAGGAAAATACCATCTCTACTAAGTACAAATGTCAAGTTTACTGTTTATATATTACTAAATACCAGTTGTTAGTTTTATACTATATTGAAAACCAGTAAAAGGGCAGTAATAAGACCGTGGACATTAGATTAGAGTTGATTGGAGTTAAAACACCACTTTTGCCATGATATGGCTGCACATCCTTGGGCAAATTACTGGCCCTTTCTGAATACCTATGTCATATCCTTTCACATTGATCTAATGTAAAAGGATGAGATTTTAGACGTTTTGTGAAGATTAAATGAAATGGTCTATATGAAGTAGTATCAAATCTATGCTTTTTTATAGTCAGTAAATAGAAATTAATTTCTCAAGAGGTACAATGTAAACATACTAAATACACTATGACTAAGAGCTGAGTTAGCAGAATTGTATAAACTGTTTCAAGCAAGGACATCACACCACAGTACAAACGGTAACTGATAGAACAACCAACCACAAGGCATTTGTAAGAAACACTATTCTCGAAAGTTAAAGGCCTGGCTGATTTTGTTACTGTCCTAAGTACATCTCTTAAAGTGAGGAGGGTAAAAAGAAAAGTGTGGTTTTCCCATTTTTACAGCTATGACATATTGTAGGACACATAACAAGGCAATATTTCAGCTGTTGATGAAAACACATTGAGCTTTAGACCATTATTTCACTTTGTCCATATTACAATTATATGTTGTCTGTGAGACGCAGGGGGGAAAGCAAAGTATGTCTGTAAAGTACAGAAATGTCCATACTTACATTCATTTCATTGACTCTCTACTGTGGCTTGGCCTGAACAATATAAAAGTCGCTATGAATTTCACATTACAGTAAAAGGCATACAGGCATATAGAACTAAGGGACTGATCCCAGCCTTGGAAACAGATGTATCAATGTTGACATCTTACCTGGTAGGTAAACGGCTGTGCCTTCCACGGACTCTTCACTAATGCCAATCAGGAAAGCAGTTTCATTAGAACTGTCCAGAATGGAAAATGGTGGTAATGAATGTGCAGTGTTTAGATCCAGAGTACTGACTGTTGCCTGGTTACTGTAATCAAGAATGTTTTGTGACACTTGTTTTTCAGATGTTGCCAGTATAGACTCTCCAAATAATGACGTGTGTGTTTCATGGTTAATTTCCAAGGAAGGAAAGGTTGGCCTCTCAGGCTTCTGTGGGATGGGCTGAGGTGCCACACCTGTCTCAACCCTGAAAGCTGCAGAAGCAGAATGTGGCCGCTGTGTGGCACCTCCTAGCTCCATGTTATCTATAGCGGTAATGACGGGTTCACTCTCTGTTGTTCTGATACCTGCAAGCATTCCAACTCTTTCTCCTGGAATCTGATCATTTGCTTTGTTTGGGAGGTCCTGGAAAGTCTCAGTTTTTGTGGGAGAAGTTTCAAGTTCTTCTAGTAACTTAGGCGTACTTTCATCTTCTGAAATATCTAAAGCAGGGTCAGGAGACATGAATGGAAGCTCTGTTCTGGGCACATTTTCACCCAACGGCTTAAGGGTTGCTTCAATATTAGCACGGGCTTCCTTAAAATGACCCTCTATTGACTTTTGTGATGAGGCAGCAGTAAGAGCTAGCTGATCACTTGTGTGGGGAACCTCTGGGTATTCAGAGACTCCACTGTCTATGTAGACAGGGAAGGGAGAAGAAGATGGTGCCTGAGGAGAGAGCTCTGCCAGAGAGGAAGCTGCAGGTGTTGCTTCAGTGTAATGCGTGGAGTCAGATTGTCTTACCACATTGGGGAATTCTGTTAAAGGCTGAGCTATAAAGTATGTACTACCAGTACTTACATAAGTAGGGGGATCTGTCAATACTTCCCCCAATCCTGAAAAGAATTCTGGCTGAAATGAAGGGCCTCCATATTTCTTTTCTTCATATTCTTCCTGTGTTTTTTCCAAATGCCCCAATGTTGATATTACTTCACTCTGGTCTGCAATAGCTTGGCCATCAGACAAGGTACTTGATTCAAATATATCATCCAGAGATATTGCTTCAATGTTGGGTTTATCAATCTCTGGACTACCTGTGGTTAGTTTACTAGGAGTGTGCAGGGTTGACACTGTGGGGAAGAAAATATCTAATTCTGTCTCTGTGCTAGAAACTGGGATCCCAGTGGCATAACTAAAGCTTATGTCTTCTGCCTGCTCTCCATCATTGGGAGTCACAGACTCATTGTATACTGCTTGAGTGTAGCCAGCAGGAAGTGCATCACCAGAGCCCTCAAATGCTTCCTCCGTTGGAGAAAAGTTAACAGCTGCCTCATACTTCTCTTGAACTTGAAGGCTTTCTTCATCACTGCCATGTGATCCCAATGGTATCTCTGGCTCTAGGTCTGTTTGTATTCCAGGGATGTACTCATATACAGGTTTAGTGTGATCAATGTCTATAATAATATTTTTATCTGATGTCAGCTCAGGGAGAATTTCAACAATAGCACTCTCAGTAATTGTCAATCCTAAGTCCTTACTATCCTCTTTGTCTAGATCTATAATAATGTTTTCTGTGGTTTTTCTCCTGCTAGGTTTCAAGGTTGAACCTTCAATTCTGATATGGTCTTGTAAACCATCTGCAATACCTTCTGAGGGACTCTTAAATGGCACTGTACTTGGCAGTGTGCTAGTTGGATACGGGGAACTCTCATTGTACTCTGAGTGATGCAGGAATATCGCTGAAGCTGTCGGAGATCCATCAATAGCTCCAGCCTCGGTCCTTGACACCTCTGGATGCTTTTCCAGGAATCCATGAGAAGCCAACATGCTGTCTCCTTGACTGGTTGCCTGAGTAGTTCCAGAAGTGTACCCTAAGTCAAGAGCGTGCACTTCTCCAGATCCTTCTCCAGAGTTTACATTAAACAAGTCAGATGGTTGTGACTCTGATGTAGCAAAGGGTTTGGTCATTTCAACACTGTAAGTTTGATGCAGAAAAGCAGTGGGAGAAGTTGCTGCTGCTTCAGCTTCTGATGCTGAAGAATTTTCATTAGAGATTTGTCCAGTCATAGTTTCTTGTCTATGGGTCTGGATTTCCTCTTCCCACCTGAAGGTTTGTTTTGGTGAATGTTCCATGTCCATGAGCTTCATGAAAGGAAGAGTTGACATTGTAGGCTCTTCTGTTCCAATATTGCTCAAAGTTACATTGGGTGCCTCTGTGTTGTCTTGAGAGATGCTGCCTGTTTTGGAAATGAGTGTTCTAGCTTCATTTGACACATCTTCCATTCTTTCATGGTCTTCCACTTTATCACCTAAGATGCTTGTTCCTAAGCTTCTCATGTGAGATGTCTCAGAATACAATGTGCTAGTGATCTGCTCCATGTCAGTCAAACTCACTGATGCTGTAGGCAAAGGAGGCCAAGTCTCTCCTGATCCTAGTCCAGAGAATGAGAGATCAGTATGTGACTCTTCATTTGTTTGTTTCATGCCCTTTGGGAAGAGTTTTGTGCTTTCTTCTTCTTGAGTTGAAGAATTCATGACTATTCTTCTAGCCGGTCCGGATTCAGTCACTGAAGCAGTAGCTGAAAAAGAGTGTGACTTTCCAGTACCTTCAGGATGGGTAGTATATGATACTGAGTCTTTGATACCAGGACCTGGAGTAGACATACCTTCCTCCTCCACATTCCTATGAGTAATGTATGTTTTCGTTGTTGTTAACATAGAGTAATCTGAAGTTTGGAATTCAGTTTCAATTAGTGATTGGGTTTCCAAAATTATTTGTTCTGGTGCAAGAGAACTGTGGAGTGATTCAAAAGTCTTTTGTCCCTGAGCTTTTTCCTGTGTCACTGTTTCTCTTCCAATCTCTTGTTCTTTAGGATCAACTTCTGGTTTAGACCACAATTTGGCTGGCTCCATTGTCTGAGGAATGTCCACTGACATTGTGCTCTTTACCTCCATGTCCCCATTTTCTGTCAGATCTACAGTATTTCCACTTGCTGCTGTTGGCAAAGCAGTGGATCTGTTATTTGCTTCCTTTACTGTAGCCACTTCTTCAAACTCTTCATCAAAATGTGAAGACTCTGTACCAGAAAAAATGTCCACAGCTAGTGGAAGCACTGGACGAACAGAGCTCCCGACTGAAGCCAGCTGCTCACCTGACCCCTCAGCTGAGGTCATGAACTCTTCCCAGGGGAATGCTGTGGTACTGGCCACAGCACTGCCAAGTCCTTTTGAGTCAGGCACTGGGTTGATGTTGTCTGAGGTAGGAGGTATTGATGATGAAGTCTGTGTATCCCTAACTGGTTCGTTCTCAGAGCCTCCCATCCCCACTGTTTCCTCTTTCATTGTTGGATAAGACACTGTTGGATATTCACTGAAGTCACCACTAAAATCTCCCAAAGGAAAACCTGTATATAAATCCCTTACTTCTGTCTGGGAAGTTGGCTTTCCTGATATTTCAGAAATCAGTGTCTTCTGGGATGTCTGGCTCATAACTCCAGCAATTTCTATGTCCAGTACAGTACTCGGAGTTAATCTTGTTGGCTCAAAAGAGGATGAAGTCTCCATACTGGGAGACAGAGTACTGGGTAATTCTTTGTTGGCTTTGGTTTCAGACTCTAAATCTAATGTAGTTAAAGAAGCAGTGATGAATTCCATATCAGTACTAGTATCTCCTGAGCCCAGGTCCATAAACAGAGAGGGAGGCTTTCCTGAGAGAGTGGTCAGCTCTTCCTGGACCCTGGGCTGACTACTACTACTATGCTCAAAGAGCTCCCCATTGGCAACATCATTTGTTTCTCTAAAAACAGGAGTTGAATTTGCCATATCCTTTTCAGAGTCTGTGGGTGTTGTCTCTGGCATAAAACCTTCCCAGGTAGTCAAATCACTAGCTGCAGCTAAATTTGAACTTTCTAATTCTGGGGTTAAAAGTAAGTGGTCTGACCTCTCTGTTGTTGCTTGGAGTTCCCCTCTGGGGGCTGCATTTGCAGCTCCCTCTTTGTCTTCTTCTCTTTTTCTTCCTTCAAAAGATGTACTGGAAACCCACTCAGAGGTGGCTGTTTGAATTCCAAATTGTGTAAGCCTTGCATCTGCAGAAAGTAGCTGTGCATCCAAAGGAGCGGTGGTTGCAGGAATATAAGTGTGGTGGTTTGTGATCATTATCTTGTTCATAGCCAAGGGGCTGAGTGTATCTGTAGGATCTCTCTGTGGTAAATCAGTTACCATGTTGAAGATTTTATTTTTATACTCTTCTACTTCCCCCGACCCTTCAATAAAAGGAGCTGAAGAACTCCCCGAGAACTCTACAGTTTGGTTAGGTGTTATCTCTACCCAGCTTTCCACAGTAGACATGGCTTCATCAGTCTGTGAGATTCCTGTTAGAGTAATTGGTTCTTCCTCCAAGATATTTACTGACACATAACTTGAAAGTGTGCTAGAGGTAGATATGGTAGGATTTTGGTCTGTCTCTTTACCAAGTGCTACTTCTGTAGCCCTAGAAAAGATTGTTTTCTGGGATGCTTCGTCAATGGCATCCTCTCCTGAAGACTCTTCAGGAAACAGAGGTATAGGCTTAGGTTGTTTGTGCTCCAGATTTTCAAGGTTTGGGTTGCTCTCTGTGATGGACTCTGACCATTTGGTGGTTTTACTGTGATGGGATGACAGTGTGGAAAAAACATCAGGCTCACCACTTGAAACATGTTCTGGTGTTTCAGGGTAAGTCTCTGGTTTCCATGTGATTTCTAACAATTCAGTGCCTTCTTCAGATTTGTTAAATTGCATGGTAGTTGACAATTCAGTTTCTGCCAGTATAAACTGATGGGTGTCAGTTGCAGAACTATCTGAGAAATTCTGAGAAGGTGCAACACTTTCGTACTGGCCACGCCTGGCTTCTGCGGCTTCTGGGTCCTTAGGCACTGGGGTGACGAGCTGCTTCCCATTGATGTACTGCACTGATGGAGTAGTTGTTACATCAGTTGCATTTACACAGTCCTCCTCTCCATCTTCATCTTCCTCACTGTGATATATGTCTATTTCAAAGGAATCTGGTAACTCGGGTAAAATTTCAGCAAACAGATCATGCAGTGGATCTGTTTCTTCACTGCAAGGTTCCTCTTCTTTAGATTCTGAATCTATTGGATGACCACTTACAATCATATCACTCAATCGACCTGAAAAAAACAAAGAGTTTTCACAATACTTAAATGGAAGATTTGGCAGGGTATGACAGAAGACAAGGCTGACCACACTCATACATACAAAGAGAAGGATCTGACTGGTTCCAAGTTACATGAAATCACCTTTCTGCAAATGGTTCTTGCTCTTCAAATTTGCTGTTATGTAATTACAACAAGAGGAAAAATTCCATTTAGGAGTGTGGAAACAAGTTATAAAAACACTTCAGTGTGCTTAAGATGACAAGATAATTCTCAAATGAAAAAGAAAGTATATAAACACTTTAGTTCTAGAATGCACAATTGATGCTGCTGTGAGCTGCAAAGAAAGTTGAAATCAGGACCATTTCTCCAGACCATAAAAAAAAAAAAAAAAAGATTAGTCTTTACTCTATTCAATAAGAAAGGAGATGAAATTTCTTATGGCCTCTTCATTCTCTGCCTTGTCTATTTTTAGAAAAAGTAGTTTGTTTCTATCCCATTTATGATGTAATGGCCACATGTATTCACTAATGCGATAAGGAAGGAACCTCTGTACATCAAAAAACAACTCCCTGGTTTGGATATATCCAGTGGGGGAGGGGGCTGGTAAAGATCTTCTTGAAAAGACCTCGGGAGCCTTTTACTCCTTTACATCATTGCCTTCTATGATATGTGCCAGGACCAGGCTGATTTTTATCTCTTGCTATTGACATTTTAGTGAATGACAATCCTGATGTTGTATGTAAATATTCTAATTACAAATTTCAAGTGATACATATAAACCTATCCTCTGGGTTGTAATACCAAACGGGACTAAACACTAACCTCAGTTGACTTCTCTGTTTCCAGAAATACACCAGCAAAACTTTCAGCCTAGTGTTCTAGAAAAAGAGAAAATCTGAGGCTTCAGCCATACCAGAATGCATTCGACTATCCATGATGGAGCCCTGCTACTCCAGCTATCTTTTTTCCAGTGTCACCACAGTGCTTGTGGAAGGAAGTAGCAGGCCATGGACTAGACACAGGTTACACTGGGCCTTACCACTTGCCCAGAGGAATGCTGTTGTAGAATAAGCTTTCAGTTTAACCCCAACTTCTGACACACAAGTTTAAGATGAGTCTGATAAATGCACAGAAGAAACAAGCATGATGGAGCCACCTCTGCCTCCATAACCCCACCTCTAAAAGAGAAAAATATTTTCTGCTAGATTGTTCCTCTTATAAGATGCTTCTTTCCTCATTGGAAGGGATCAACTTTCAACATCCAATAAGAAAGGAGAAAATCTAGTTAAGGACCATTGGTATGATCTTGCTTTTTCCCTGTCCACTGTGCATTAATGTAATGTTTACTGAACTACTCTGTGGATGTGTGTTGACTTTTGATGTTGAAAGCCAACAAACATGACTTCAGGAGACACAAAAGTGTAATTTCACTTTTTCTTTCTCCCTAATAACTGAAATGAAAAAGTTATACTGTCTATATGCAACCACCTACCCACCGAATCATTTTACTAAAATATTATTTATGTGTCTACTTTTTCACTCTAACTATAACTTTCTATTTAACCTTCACACTAGACACATTGTACACGTTTCTATCCATTCTAATGTATACACTTGGATTCCATTTTTCCAAGCTAAAGCATATGGACAGTTAAGCAATTAAAAAAGTATTTTAGTCACAAAGAGAATTTAGATCCATGCCTAGTTCCAGTGCACATCAAAGCACAAAAGAAATACATGCTATTTCTGGCATAGATGTTGGAACAAATCTTTAACACTAAATTAAGAAAATGATTAAATACCTAACCTTTTATAGAAGCATCATTAAAATTATGTCTATCCAATATTAGTTGTTACTATTATCTTATAGTAACCATTGTAAGCTATAAAAGAAGATACAGTAAAAATTGCAGATAGTTTGAACAAAGATATACTTTGTCTTATAAGAAGGAATATAAAGACAATGTTCAAAACGTAGGACACATTAAAATGCCTTTGCATATGAACTCTTGGAATATAATATCAACAATTATGTCACTAAAACAAGTACTTTCTCATCAATACTATTTAAATACAGTTGAATAAGTCCAGATTAAATTATAACATATGCATATATTCATGAAAATTTACCTAGAGGGCCAAAATGTACCTGGCTTAAATGACTAACATTCTCATGGGTTTCATTTTGTTTTCCTTCATTAATACATAATGTTCCCCATTTGAGAAATACTGTAATTTTTTCTTGTCAGCTAGACTTAGTAGATATATATTAGGTTTAGTATATATTTATGGGTAGTAGAGTGATTAGCATAGAAAAGCAAATGCACATAGTATGCCATGTGGTTTTCTATGTGACAAGAGCATCTAAAATGTATTTATTTGACAAAAAATTCTAATATAATATGAAATCACAATCTTTGTGTTAAATGGAGTCCTAGAATTTTCCTACTAAAAAGGACTTAACTAGAGCAAACAAAAAATGCAGAATGAGAGTCAGAGTTATTATTTACCTTTTCTGAAAGGAGTATCCTCATGGGTTGGCACCAAGTGGCTGTTTGTTCAGGTTGTGTCAACTTACAAAATGCTTTCCTTGGATTTCTTAACTTTGGTGTGAGGATGGAAAAATGTTAACTACCTAGGATTTTGAATTTTCATGCTTTTTCACATTTTTTTCTGTCCATATATATCTGATTTGTTCCCATACTTTCAACATTTCATGAATAAGGGCAGAGTTTATAGAAAACTCTATCTACAGTACACATATGTAGATGAATTCTTCCTGGCCACATGGCCTGAATTACCATCAATAATTCCTTACAACTCATAAAATCCTACTCAGCATTTTTATTTATTCATTTTCCAAAATTGCCTCTGCATCCCCCTTTCCTGTCACCACCCCCACCTGCTACACATATACTTAAAGAGTCTGAGCCGCTATAATTATGGCAAACCAGAAAAGTTTCTTTGTGGCATATGGTGGGGGGACACGTATGCTATTGTCAAAGTCCTGTTCCATTGCAAAATAGTGATCTGCTCTATTTCACACTTACAAGAAAGACTTAACAGGGTTGCTGACAGTCCAGGTTCATAAAAGAGTGGGCCCTTTTAAAAGAGTGCTTTATTTCAGAATTTTACTCTAAGGAGAATATAACTTATTTAGATTTCAAGAGTCAAACCACAGAACTCTGTAGACTGCATGTATAATCTTTTCTATGTTTATATGGTTATATTTTAACAGCTTGACTCGAATATACTAGTACTGCAATTAATGGGTTTTTAATGGCATTTAACACAAGGCTTTATGGATAACTGACCTTAAACTATTCACCAAGTATTTTTAAGTACTTCATAGCAGAATTCTGCAGATACAGCATAAGTGTTGCAGTCATTCTGTAATCAGACACAAAACGTAGTAGTTGCTATCTTGCATAGGTGACTGGTCAAAGTTCATATTCTCTTCTGAGATTTTATAGTTTAAGCTTAAGAGTCTAATTAAGTAAAAGATATTGCAGCCTACTCAGCGTTGACAGATAAGACTGTGTTTCCTTTAAAATGGAATTTGCTCATATGTATATCAGGTGCCTTATTCCAAAAATAAAATAGCCACACTGCAGATTCCTGGAAGGTACTTGTAAATCTTAAAGTGAAGAATCCTGAAAATCCTCATAATGTCAAGCTTTTGTGTATCTGTAAATCCTCAATTTTTAATTAAAATAAATGACTAAGTAGTACTTTAAGGGAGAAAA
Organism: Mastomys coucha; assembly: GCF_008632895.1. Classification (NCBI taxonomy): domain Eukaryota; kingdom Metazoa; phylum Chordata; class Mammalia; order Rodentia; family Muridae; genus Mastomys; species Mastomys coucha. Next base: position 50,148,086 of record NW_022196914.1, read on the forward strand.
AGAAGGACATGTGATTTTTTTTAATCAAATTACTTAAAATATTCTGAATCCTCAGCATTTTTAAAGATTTGTGACATAGATTACCCCAGCTTAGTATTTTAAACAACAACATTAAAAATCAGGACACAAATGCCTTCCAAAATGTTGGCAGATGCTTTTGCTCCTTCATTCCCTCAATTCTTGGGTAGTACTTGATGCTTATATCTACAAAACAGCCTTCCCAAACACCAGAGAGGTGAACAAGATCAAAGAGCTTGATCACTGTGCTCTGTCATCCTTGTCTACTTATGACTTAGCTAGCCATGGCCTACCTGGAGTAGCACTCAAGCCTGTTGTATTCCTTTGGAAGCCTTTGTGTGCTGAGTACCACACACCTTTTTCTCAGTTCACAAACATCACATCCAGAAAGGCTCATACACATGTAAATAATGAGGTTACTTCTGATGGCCTCACATTAAAGAGGCTGGTATGTTATAGTAAATAGGCATGTTTTTCAGCTTCCAATTATTCTCAGATAGCACAGTTCCTTCAAGGACAAAGGCTATTTTTAGATGCAGTCATCTTGCCTGAGTTAAGTTAAGGAGGCATCACTTAGTGTAACCTCATCTTCCTTAGAAAGAGCATAGGGGAGTCTACTCCCTTTTAATGGAGCACCTGATTTCCTAGACAGCATATTCAAGCAATCACAGATATCTGAGGAATACCTAAGTAGTAAGAAAGAACTACACTAAAAACAAGTAATTTCAGCAATTGGACTTCAAAATGCTTCCTGCACCAATCTTCTTGCTAGGCTGACCATGATCCATGAGACAGCTCTAAACTCAAGGAGCATTTGAGCAGCACAAATACAAATAGGTTGAAAAAGTACAAAGATGGCATGCAATTGGGTGGACTGGGTAGTCAAAGTAGATCTGAGCAGAGTTGGGGTGAGTATAATCCAAATACATTCTGTGGAATTCTCTAAAAATTGATTTTTAAAAAATAATATAGCAAATATAGGCTGGAGAGATCATTCAGCAGATTAAAACTCTGGCTGTTCTTCCGAAGGATCTGGGTTAGATTCCTAGAACCTACACAGCACCTCCAAAACTGACTACTTGCTATAACTCCAGTTGCAGGGGATTCAACACTCTCTCTGGCCTCTGTGGGTACCAGGCATGCAAGTGGAGCACAGACATACATTCAGACAAAGAACTTATACTTATAACTTTTTGAATTGACCAGATAAGGGCCAACCATAAAGTGGAACATTGCTATCCATTTTGCTTTAGTTCTCTAGTGCTTGAGTCCTTTGATATACATACATACACATAGATGATATAGATACAGATACACAAATAGATATTTTAATACCAGAATCAGAATTGATAACTTAAAAGTAAGGAAATCTTTGATTACATAAAGCAAAGGGCTCTGATAAGTAAATTTATAGTTTTTCTTCAGATTCTAAAATTATATCCACCAAGCTACAGAGTAGAAACAAACTCTATTTTGCTATTCCTTTGTCAAAAATTATTCTTGCTTCCAGTCATCTCTCTTCAAATTGATCCTTTCAATGGGATGTTCAAACAGACCCACTAACTGGCCCACAATCACCCTGCTCCTTGTGTTCTCTGCTAGCATTTCTGTACTGTACATGATGGGTCAGCAATTCTAGAGTCCTACTTCAATACAACCCTCATTCCTTCTTCAACCTGCTTCAAAAAGACAGCATCTTAATTTCCTCTATTTTGCATTGCCCTTCCAATTATGAAGTCTCAGGTCAAATAGGTAAATGCTAGATAGATAGATACCACTCTCACATAGAAAATGGCTGTATTTTTAAATGTGGGGCATAGAAATTACATTAAATAGTTTGTTATTAGTTTGTTTTTGCCACCCTATTTTCTCAACCTCCCAAGTGCCCATTACAGGTTTTTGCCATCACAGAACTTTATTCTCTCATCTCATGTTTCTCAGATTTATTTTCCAGAATTAAAGTAAAGTGATCTTGTAAGTATAGGATAAAATTCTGTAAACACTAACTATTCTACCCAATTAGTCTCCCCTTTGAGAATACAGTTGCAATAATATCTTCCTAATGATTTAGCATTAAGAATCAAAAGGTTGTCACTATACTGAAGTCTCTTTCAAAGATTTATATCTCTAACTAAAGTAATAGTGGGTCTTTGGTGGTAACTATAGCACAAAGATAGGGACAAATGAATTATACAAAAAAATCTCAAATAGTAGAGAATTTTGTGGTCATGGAAATCTAGATACTGGTGATACATCAAGAATGTACAGCCATGGTCTCAGTATTTGTTAATCATTAACCAACTGTTCAAATATATGTAGGTTTCTATGAAGGCTATGAAAATTGTTTTTTTCCTTCAAATATAAATTAATTGAAGAAATTTACTTGATCTACACAAAGAAAAGGAATTATTATGTCATTAATGGATCACTTTTAGTTCCTGGATTTGCAGACAGGACTTAACAACAATATAGGATATAGCTGAGATATGCAATTCTAAGAGACTAAAAATATAGTGCCCAGTCATCACTACTACTTTGGGTTCAATGGTAATTATTCCCAGTACTTTGAAAGAACATATAAGTCACAGATATTTCATTCCATTTTCTTCCTGACTTACAGATATCAAGGCATAGTAAGACTTGTGACAAGCAGAATACTTGCCAAAATCTGACCACTGACTACAGTTTCAGCAGAGAAAGATTAAATCAGGCAAATTCCACTCAAAGCTGGCAGAGTACATCTTAACCTGACAAAGGCTATTTCTCAGCAGGCTAGAGAGTCAGGAGCTCTTTGCTCTATTAGATGTTCAATACGTTAACATCTTCAGCAAAACTATAAAGATGTCAAATATGAACAATATCTCAGGCAGATTTTGAAAAGGAATTAAATGGCAATGCTTATATCTCCCACCAGCAATTCAGCTCAGTTGTCTGGGGTAGTTTGAGTTAGGGTTACTTTATTTGGATGCTTCTGATCTACAACCAAGTGTAGAAGCAGTGTTGGAAAAATATGCCTTGGGAGATGTCCCTGTGTCCATCTATGTCAGACAGTTGCAACTTAAATGATTATCCCCTCCTAACTTTGATTGGTTTGGTTATGAGTGTCCTGGGAACCTGAATGGTTCTCAAGGATGGGGTGAATATTGCAGTTTTCTCTGAGATGAGTTATGAGGCCTTATCTAGTATAGAAACTGCTGATCTTATTTGGGACTGCTCTCTGACATACTTATTAAAGCATGACATTGTGGGCTCCCTAGAAAGCCAAGAAGCATGAGCTACTGATGGTGAAAATGAGAATTATATTATCTTCCTGTATATTTCTAGAAACATACATTAACATATTTATGCCTCATCTTTTCCACTTTAATAAAACAACCACCTTCAGAGCATATGGCTAAGGTAACTAAATGACCTTTTCCATAAGACATCAGGAACAAGTTCCTGCTGTGAGAAACCATTAACTCTGCAAGAGCAGCTCACACATGTATTATGTACTAATTATATGAGTGTACAGAAAAATTCAGGACATCTTACTGACACGACATTTACATTTTCAATAAGAAAAATCTAGAAACTTTATCTCTTACTGTAGGGATTCTTTATATTTCAAACTACCCTGCTTAAACTCTGCATCATTGATGAGACACATTACACATGGCCCTAATCATTCAGAGGTAGTATAGGTTATAAAGATTTTTCCCTCCAACAAATAAACTGCATCATTATATGTATTTAAATCCTCCTCTTGCTACTAGATCTGTTTCCACCCTGATTTATACTAAAATTATGGCACTATCTCTCCAAGGGATACCATTATAAGTAAGATGGATAGATTCTCAGGCCTTCAGGGGATGCCCTTATACAAAAGGATAATTTCTGTTTCTTCTCACATCAATTATATTGGGGAAAGCCATAATATCTCAATATACCTGAAAATATACATGTGACATCTTTTGCTGAAAAGTCTCAGTATATCCACATTCCCCAGTTCATCCTCACTATTCTTAGAATTGATCTGCAACTGACCTTACATCATTATACAACCACATTTGTATATGGAAAACTGGCTTCACTCAGAAGTAGTTCGATGCATTTCTAAAATGACAAAATTGGCGAGTCTCCTTGAAAATATGAAAGTAATTTAAGCTTTACCACTCTAGACTGAAAATACAAAGAGTTTTGAGTTCCTTTGCCTTCTGATTTGTTCTGTGTCACCTCTTCTCTTAGCTAGCCCCTTGCTGGAAAAGTTCTGAGCATGTAATAAAAGCATAAGACAAGGCTATGGCAACGCATGGACACATTTAAAAGAAGTCACTAAAGAGTCATTCTTGAGAAAAGAGTTAAAATGGCTGTTGTCATAACCAAGCCAATTATCATGCACATAGAAGTGCTGGAAGCTGGTGGGTTCTGCTCATGGGCCCTATAGAATCAACATTACAGTTAAATTACAGAGGAGCTATAGCTGCTTCCAGTTTACATTTAAAGAGGCATGGCTGTAAACCAACATTCACTACAATTTTTAACATGCTCTTTTCGTCAAGCAAATAGCAAAATATGGTTCTATTTGTTTCTTTGCATTATAAATAACATTATATAATAGCACAGAGATGTCAACAAGATTGAAGCAACATTGACTTAAATAGCCTCGTTTAGTATAATGAATAGAGACAGCAAGTTACCTATTGTTGACAAATGTATACTTTTGTATGAGCTAAGTAAGGGTAGTCATAATAATGATAATTCCTACTAAAAATATATTTGGGGGACTGGAACAATAACTCAGCAATTATGAGTACCGAATGTTCTTGCAAATGACCTAGATTCTATTCCCAGCATCCATATCTCACAATCATCTGCAACCCTAGTTCTAGGGGACCTGACAGCCACATCTGAGCCCTACCTGCAGCACCAGGCATGCAAGTGTTGCACACACACACACACACACACACACACACACACACATACACACACACACACACAATAGCAGGCAAATAAATATATATATGTATGAGTAAAGTAATAACATAAAAAAATTTAGAAATGAAAATATATTTTCCCTTTAGATATCATCCAGGAATAAGTGTTTCTGTTTTGTTTTCAGTTATATCTTCAGGTCACTTTTCGTCTGGGTTTGATGAAGCAAGCCTGTCCACCCAAACACTACAGCCACTATTTTCTAACACACGAATACCTCTGTAAAATATTGTCTGAAGAATGGAATCCTCTAAGTAAAAAAAAAAGCCACACATACACACACAAAGTATTTTACATGTGATTATTAAATTCCTTAAATGTAAAATGTGATTTTTAAAAATTATATAATATATTATATAAAAATTTCTCAATTAAAAATTAATTCAATTTTGAAAGAATAAGTACTATTTTCCCTACTATGAAAGCAAAACATAAAATAAATCAAGATTGTATAAAACTTTCTTATAAAGTAAGAGGTATGTACCCAGTTAGTGATTATCAGCGTTTATGCAGACTGCTCATTGGAGTCCCTTGTAGCTCATATTCCCCAGGATACCCAATTTCTTAAAAACAAGCCTATACCTTTATGTACGCATGTTTTCATATCTAAAATTAGTAGAAGAAATAAAGTAGATGGGAGTTGTTTCTAAATGATGTGACCAATGAAGGGTGGTAATTCTGCATGAGGAATGTGGACAAATGAGTTCTAAAGTAGTGGCAAGAATTCTGTGCTTCTCAAAATCTAAGTGATGTGCATATTACTACATGAACAATCTCATCAGTATCTTATATTTATACCATTTCTACTTAATATTTAGATTTACACCCATCTCATACTTTTATACTTAGGATGACAGTGAAACAGTAAAAAAAAAAAAAAAAAAAAAAAAAAAAAAAAAAAAAAAAAAAAAAAAGGCAAACTTAGTCAGGCAGAGCTGACATATGTGTATATGAATCTACATGTGGAGGTATGGCAATGAGTACTGCCATGATGCTGACATTTAACACCTACCATTATTTTGTTGATTCAAAGATACTGCTAGATTTTGTTTGTTTGTGTTTGTTTTAACAGTTGCAATTCTGTTTCACTAATTTGTAATTTTTCAAGTAATTTAACCTGAGTACTCTTTCCCGACTACAAAACAAAACAGCAACAACAAAAACCCTGATATTTCTGAAGAAACCCTTTCTATATTGCCAAATCCTATAGCCTTCAGACATGTTCACAAAGAAAGCCTTCTATTAATTTCCCCAAGTGCAGGTGTGCAAATTACTCCTGCAATAGACGAGTCAAGGTTTCAGCATCCCTGAATCACAGTTAACCACACCCCACAGCACTTTTCAGCTCATAAAACCTTTATGGGCTGAGAAGTTCCCTCAGATTTTTAAACTGTTAACTACAGTTACCCGCCAGCAGCAGAACCAATGTTGCCATTAATGTGCATCTGAGTAGATGATGTAAGCGTGCATGTTTTGTTTCATGGTATTTCATAAAAGTCAAGCTTTATATCACTCTCTGAGTGCAGCAGAAATTATAAATGCCATGGTTTGATGTAGCCTGGGTGGCATTTTCACTCTCTTGGATGCAGAATAAATGTGAAGGTAAATTCTATTCAGGTGAATAGGTTTATACAACAGCATGCATGCACCAAGGATTTTCCAGTCTGGATATATAAAAAGTTTCACTTTCCATGGCTCCTCATTAACAGACCTGCCTTAAAACTTAACTGAACATCTGTGTTAGGGTTTTCCTGGGAAAAGTTCAATATACTGTGAAAATTAGGTTATTGTTAGAAAACTAGCAACATTTGCTAAATGAGTAGTTGGGTCTGAGTAAATCTTGTCGACTTCTGAAAATAGCAAAACCCACTGTCATTTTAAGAAGAATGTGTAACTAGAACACATACAACCACATAACAGAGAAACCACGCCCCTCCCAACATGAACATACTGGAAACATGCCTGATGAAAATGGCGAGATAGTTCACGATTTTCTCAGAATGTTCATGGTTTAGAAGTGGAGGAAAGAAACCAACTATGCAGGTCCAGCTGCATGGAGACCACAAGGCACCTATAAAGGCACACTTCTGCATAAACTATTACTGCCTTAGACTATGCAGACCCTCCATTTGAACTACTATTTATAAATGTAGTGATTCTGCTTTTCACCTGATGATTGCCAGTGCTTGGTGGCAGTGGGGAGGGTGGATGCGGTCAATCGTCAGGCTTTTTCCATTTTGTAGTTTGAATGCCCTAAGCTGAATCCACAAGCTTCATCCACAGCGGTTGTTAGGTGCTTTACATTTCTGGTTTCATACTATTTGATACAACTAAGTACACCATTAACAACACAATAAGATAATCTGCGAAGGCACATACTTAATTGGTATGAGCTTTATAAATTCCAAAATCAAAGGCTGATATCAACTTCTCCTCTGGATTCCCTGCCCCGCACACCACAGTTACAGTTTTAAGTTTCAGTTCTAACTAACAGCAATCCAATTTCTACTTCTTGGTAACATTTCCATTTTCAACTCCAGTTCTGTGAGATGTAGAAATAATGTAGAAGATAAAAAAACATTTATGATTTACAAAATACTGTACCAGTAGCAAAAGGAAAAAAAATCCTGTTTTATTCCTGGCTTCTAAAAAGCTATGCTGAGAGGAGGAGATGAACTTGGTAATGCGGGGTTGTGTGGTCTTATGTTCATGTCACAAAGATATGTTCACACCAAGAAAATTTGGGGGGAAGATGAGCAAACAGAAGCCATGAAGTTTCTGTGTACATCACTGGTTACCAATTGAATTGGAGATACAATTCCAACAGCTGTACTCCTGATAACCCTGATGAAAAGACCATCTGTCTTCTGAATGACACCCAGCAGGGCATATTCCAATACCAAGAAAGAAACTGATAAGCAGGCATGCTTCTCATCATAAGGCTTCTCAGAGTCAGGCCACAGAAAAATGGACATTAACTCATAAAATTCTCATATCAGAATTTGAACTGAAAGATTTAATAGAACCAGTAGACTAAAGCTCTAAATTTAAAAGAAATGTGAAACAAAGAAATGTGAAATAGTCCATCAGACTGTAGGTGCTATGCACTCTCAATTCAGCTTTTCGAGTTTACATAACATGACCATGTACTGTCAGTCTTCAGTACAAACAAACCATGTTTGATAATGATAACTACAAGTATTCGCCAATGCAAATAAACAGCTGTTAGAAGAGACGATGAAATCACAATAAAACCATCATGGCTCGCCTTTTAGAAAGACAATGTCATGTTCACAAATCCACCTTCTGAAGTTGTTAATGATTCCAAGCAATTCCTAGGACTTAGCTAGATTGTACTTGGTTTTAAACAATAAAAACTACATTAAAATACCTACACACACACACACACACACACACACACACACACACAGAGTCAATATCTTATAACTGTTAAATTTGAATTAAAGTAGACCTATTACCCATTCCACAACTTATGTGATAAGCCTGCAAAATCCTGGAAGAGAAGAAAACAAACCTTTAGAGATGGTTCGATCATCCCTAGGGATATGCAAAATCATTTAGCTGTCTACATTGTGAGTGCTGAAGGTTAATGGTTGCAGACCAATGGAATGTTAGCACCGGCTAGTGCTACACATGAGTAGTAATGTATGGAAGACACGGAAATTAAAACACTTTGTTCTACACGCTCTGAAGGGATGTAACAATGATGAAGTGGTTGTATTAGATGACAAAGCAGGGCTTCTTACAACTTTCAAAATAAAACCGTACCTAACACTCTTCCAAACTGTTTAACATATCCTTCCAATTTTTGTACAGGTGCATGAAGCTAACATACTTTTGACACTCCAGTTATTGTTATCATCTAATGGCAGCATTTGGTATGATGGGTATTTTAACTTTCAAGAGAAAATGCTGATTGCCTTGAAAGCAAAGACTTACCTGTCTTGTTTTCTCTGACCTCAATAATATAAACATTTATGTCAGGGTGGAATTTGGTCCCTGCTGGGGGTGGTGAAGTAGGCAAGTCTTGAGGTTTGGAGGTTGTTTTTCTTTCCACAACTGATGGTTTTGTTGGCTGTGTTCCAGGAAGCTTTGAGGTCATGTGATCAATATCAGATTCTGTTTTCTTGGCTATGATATCAGTGAGAGTTGTCAGAGGGTGCTGGGTTACAGGTTCCCTAGGAAGTATAATGTCACCTGTTGTTTTCTCACTGGGCTCTTTCACAAATACATGTGGTTCCTCGGTGAATGATGAAGATGGCCTCAAGGATGGTGTTCTGTGAAGGCTGTCAACGGCAGTAAAGACACTAATATCACTTGGAGCTGTTGGAAATTCTGGGAGCTCAGTGGCTCTGGGTTCAAACAACCCTGAGCCTAAAGCTGTATAATCTAAGAATGTCTGTTTTCCTTCCTTGGTAGTTTCTTCCATAAGCTGTGTGACATGAGTCTGGAAGGGCCTTAAAGTTGATGCAAATTCTGTTGGACTACTACCTTCTTCTTCATAAATTACTTCTGGCTCTCTACTTAAAACTACTGTTGGCCTAATGGTTGACATCAGTGATACCATTGTATCCATTTCCACTTCCTGGTCTGTTATTGCACCAGGTGGGTAAGATGTACCAACTGGAGTTGTTTCTAAAACTGGGACTCTTTCAGAACCTGTCATCAATCTGTCTTCAGAGAGAGTATATGTTGACCCCTCCCCCTCTTCAAATGCTGTTGTCTCCTTGGTCATAACTGCAGTAGAACTGAGAGGAGGAAATGGGCTCCCTGGGGTTTGTGGTTCTTCCTGGGTTTCTTCCTGTGAGACTTCTGTTGTTCTAGAAGCTTCAGGAGACACGGTTGTTTGTAGATGAGGATGTTCAAGGATATCTTGATCAGATTTGCCTAGAACCTTATCTTCTAGTGGAACAGAAGTTTCCAATACACTCCATTCTGTCTTGGGAATTATGGAAAGAGGACTAGTATGGGATATGTCTACATGAGTAGTGGATTCCTGTGTGCTACTATAATTAACAAACGCCAATTCTTCCACATCGGAGGTGTGGACAAATGGGGGGCCAGTAAATAGTGGCTTGGAGGCATCTGTATCTTCACCCAGAGCACTTCCTTCCACAGTTGCATTGATGACCTGGTCTTCTGTGCTTGTGGTGGGCAGAAACCTGTCTCCAGTTGTCGGCTCTCCTGAAGCTGACTTTTCTGCACTGGCAATTGATGTAGATGTCTGAAATGTAACTGTAAATTCTCCAGATGCTAAATCTTCCTCAGAAACCTTTTCTAAAGGTTTTGGAGTACCATCTGGGAAAAGAGTGTATTCATCTCCTCCATCTGTGAAACTTGGGGTTTCTTTATCTTTTCCATTTATTCCTATAGTGCTAAGTGATACAGGGGGCAATTTTGTAAAGCCTGAATGTTCTGTTGAGGGTAAAGGCTTTGAAGTTGAATTATCTTCATCCCCTGGCCATTTTGATACTGTGACCACTTCCACATTTAAAGTACTGTGGGTAGAATGAACTCTTGTAACATCTTTGTCAGACTTTGTAACATCTGTTTCTAATCTAGTCAGGATTGTCATTTCTTCCACATCTTTTGCTTCTGTTGGCTTCACAGTTAACTTCTCAGTTGTCAATGTTGGGGAAACAGATTCTGTCCTTTCCACTGAAGACTCTGAGGAAGATGTAGAGAGAGGCATTCCAGAGAAGCCTTCTTCTGTTGTACCTATAAATGGATCTTTGGTGATCTTTAATATCCCATCAACTGTGTAAGGATCTTTTTTCAACTCTGGTCTTGGTGTTTCTGTTCTCTCTCTTCCTTGTGTCACATCTATTTGTAATGATGGATAAATAACTGTGGATATCCTCTCTACTGATATTGTGTCACCAGAATATGGAAGCAATTCTACTTCTGTAAGATGCTGTGATGGGAAGGTGGTTGTAGGTTGTGATTGATCAAACTCATCTTCAGTCATCTTACCATTAATTTTGGGTTCTTTCTCCTTATCTATCAGTGATCCATCTGTGTCAAGCATGGTTATTGTTGATGTTGAAATGGACTCCAAGTCCCCTAGCTGTGAGTAGGTTGTGTCTTCTGATGTTTTTGATACTGTGATGACTTCAGGGATTTGGCTAAAGGCCTGGGTGCTCTGACCAGCTCTAACTGTCAGTGTTCTATCTTCTCTATCATCTTCTCTCAAGGTGAATCCATAGTGACTTGTGGTTGTCAGTTCAGGACTGGTGCTTACTGTTGGCATTTCAGTTTTGTGTTCCAGGGTCACTTCTGTGGATCCAAATGGTGTTTTGGTTTCTGGCAATTCCTTGAAAGAAATGTGATTTGTGATTTCCATGGATGTCACTAAGGGGCCCACTTCTATTTGTTCAATCTGTGTAACTGATTCCTGTGTTTGCATATCCTCTGTAACTCCATCCTGTGAGCCAGTAGTATGTTGGGAGATGACAGTTGTGCTTTGGAGTTCTTCCTCCTTAATTTCAGATATATCTGGCTTTTCAAGTGGTCCTGACCCAGAAGGCAAGTAGTCATCCACATCCCAAGAGTCGATGGTATTCCCAGCAGCTGTGGGTGATTCAGTGGCTAATCTGTCTGTGATAGCCTGAGAATAGACTACATATTTCTGTTCAGAATTGACTATATTTCCTGCAGGAGGGAAGTGTGTGGTAAAAATAGGTAATTCGGTGACTAATGGAATGACTGGTGTAGCTCTGTCAGGTACCATGTGTGGTTCTTTGGATAAACTGGGTGATGCAGTTTCTGCGAGGATATTCATTTCGATCGTGGTTGTCTCTGATATATTCTGTTTAGCTAGAAAGATAATTTCAAAGAGTTAATTAGACAAGTTATTTATAAGGGGTTGTACGACCAGTGAGTGCTTAAGTGTGGCTCTGTATTTGTAACTGGACCCAAGTGATCTGTGATATGAGGAAGCCTAAAACCTAAACTCAAATTAACAAAAAGGAGGATAATTGATCTAGTCATAAACTTGTAAGTGTTTTGTATTGTTAAGTGTTATATTTGATTATGTAAATAATTGCTTTCACAAAAAATGAACATTATGTGTTTTAAGATAAGTAAATGCCAAAAAGTTCTTAATGCCAAATTTTTGTACATGGTTCTCTGTAATGAGCTACAGTAGTGAGAAGGAGAGTTTGACTTGTTATCTGGAGGCTAAGGTCCCTGCTGTTAGCTTTCTTCAAATATTGCCTTCTTTTTCAGCTGCATAGTGTCTCAGGGGAGAGGGAGTGTTTCAGACTGCAAAACAACAAAAAGCCACATCAAATGGAACCAAGTTACACACAAACCATGACACTGTCCATAATGTGTAGACTTTCATAAACAGGATATTAGACTTGTAATACCCGTGCTTCATTTGCTTCCAGGTGTTGGACACTTGTCTTCCTCTTCCTTTCAATTCTGTAGACTTGGTGCCAGCAGATTACACAGCATGTCTGGCAGAGGCTGGTTGGCATTTGCGGTAGTTCTACAGTTTGCTGAGTATCTACACCTTGTGTTTGGCTTATTCCAGGTCTTTGTTTCAGTCTTTAGCAGGAAACACAAATGCACAGGATGTAAAGTAGCTATATGATAGGTTTTTCAGCCTCTAACTATGGACGGCCTTGATCACCAGAGAGTGAAAGTAGCCCTGTCATTATAAAATGCTACATGACAGAGACTCCACATTTATGGAGATTGGCTGGCTTAGGGAAATTTAAGTTGTATAGGAAAGTGACAATGTTATAGGCAAACATCCCTTTCCACACAGAGCAAATGGAGCAGTTTAGCATACAAAGACTGTATTTCCTAAAACAATCAGTACTTACTAAAAACCAAAAATCAGTTGCTAGTGACAAAGAATGGTCCTGAGGAAACACACAGCTACCATCTTGCTCCATTGTGTATGTTGTAACATCCTTGTTTCAGTATTGCTGGCCCTCTCTACTAGAAATGGTTGCATCAGTAGACTCTAAAAACTTTGTATCTTCCCCCAAAAGAATTGTTAATAAACAAAATTGAGTGCCCTTTGTCTTCATCTATTCTGTCAGAACTTTATGATATAATGATGTGATTTTATCCTAAATCAGAATAGGACGTAATAAGTTTCAATTTGTGTGGAGGAGTTACTAGAATTTATTATTAGCTGTTGATATTCCAAAAAAAATTAAAAGCTCAAAATCATCAGTTGTCTAGTGAAACTATGGTGCCCATTTACTTTTGTATTACCACTATAATACAAGCTCTTTACAAATCCATCACCTCACTACTTACCATTTTATATTAAAAAAGAAATTAACCAAAAGGAATACTGTGACTTTGAAAATTGTGTTAAGTAAATTATTTTCTCCTCTTGCAAAAAAAAAAAAAGACAAAAAAAAATCTACTGCATTTATTTCCTGGCACAAACATTGGTCGATTTTGATTGACATGGACAACTTAAAGATCTGAAATATGTCTGACTATTTTCTTTAATTCAATTCTCTATCCTCTGAAATTCCATCACCATTACCTCACTTAACTGCCAGACTTCATGTTTGTCTTATAACTGCATCCTTTAGGGAAACAGTAAAAAATATGTATGGAGAAAGTTTCCATGGAAACATAGTACAAACTCTTAGACACCTTCATATAAGAGAAAATACAATCATATTATTATTAATAACAACCGAATGGTAATTTTACTTTTTCCCCTTCTAGCATTTTTCATGGATGATGAAATAAAATCAGAAGGTGACATTGCATTGGAGCAGAGTGACAGCCTGTGGATTGGGTCCTCCTGCTTATAGAGAGCAACTCTCTATAATTCCGTGAAAATATTTTTACGGTGTTTTAAAAATGGACTCATATTTTAAAAATTAAATAAGCATATGTCATTGTCAGTTATGACTCTGGCTTTCTGTTGCTCTCCTCTAGCCTGATGCATGGTAAGTTGATAGCAGCGAGTCTCAATAAGAAATGTCTTACAAAGCCAGGATTTATGTGACTTTATTTTTAGGGGGAAAGAAGGGTTTAATAATTTTAGAGCTCTGTTTAAGAAAGTCTGTTTACAATTAAGTTAATTAATTCTAATGTTGGAATGGAAAACCTCAGACTTCCTTTTGGGGTTGGGTGGCTTTTTCTTCAACCTAACAGCTGATTTCCATCAAAACTCAGTGTATCTGATAATATGTGCCATTTGTTTCAGCCATTCCATAAAAGGAAATGATTTTTTAAAAATCTCTATCCACAAAGAAATGTCATAAGAATGAATAAATACCATGGCATTACTCTACTGACAACTAATGTAAGGAGGAGAATACAATTCTATGTCATTATAAAAGCACCCTCCCTTAGTTTTAGTCACATTGGACACTCAGCTTTCGGAAATTTTTTTTCTCAATGCCATTATTGAGGAAGCCAACAAAAATCAGCATGCTTCTTTTCCAAAAAGACTCCCTCCCAATCTTTGCAGCTGTCTGTCACACAGATGTTTTGCATCAACATGCTTATAGTGGTTTACATCCTATGGGCTATCCTTGCTGTGCTTCTGTTGTGAGACGTGAGGCAGATTTTCCTAACAAAATATATAACCTGAATTAGCAGCCTGATGACTGATTTAACTCTTACAGTATCCTGTATACATTTTGGATAACTGACCGACTTTTTATCAACTCTTTTATATTTTATATTTTATTAATCATATGTGAGTATAAACCATGAGAAGAGGTGACAAGAGTAATGGCTATCCCATAGGAGGACTTGAGGGTCACATCTGAGGAACCTATTTCTATAGATTCAATGGGGTTAGAATTAAAACTGTCATTTTAAGGTTTAATGAGAGATTGATGGTAATTAAGTCCAATTCAATAAACAGGAAATATTTTGAAATACAAAGTAAGGAAACCTTACAGTTTGTAACTAATGGCCCATAATTGTTTAGTGCACAAAAAAAGGGGGGGGGTAATGAAGTGATCATAATTTGAAGAATAAACTAATTATAAACATGAAAATACATACTAAAGTACATGAAGTGCTGGGAAACAATTGAGGCTGCTCTAGACTCTAGTTCCAAACATAATCAATCAGAGAAAGAAGGATGGAGAAACAAGGGAGCTCAAAAACCAGATCAAACAGTAACTAGAAATTTAGACGCGTATGTTGTCATCAATGGAACCGTTCCAGTTGAGGAAGATGCAGAGACAACCAAAGATCTGTGTTCAGTAAAGATGCTGCTCTTTAATTTGATAAACATGTTTGAAAAACAGTTAAAAAATAGTTAAGGTTCTTATGTTCAAACTTTGATAAAAAAGAAGCTAGGAAAAAACAAGGTCTAAATAGGTTTTTTGTTTTTTTTTTGGGAAGTCTGCCCTTTCCCCATCTTCTAGAGATCCTTAATGACATGTATTATGAAATATTTCAGAAGTCTTTAATTATTTTTGATTCACTTAAATCTGAAGCTATTCCACATGGACTTTTAAAGCTTTGAACTTCATTCTTTTATAGAATGCTTTTATTCCTGAGTCCAAAAAAAAAATGAGAAAGTAGACAGTTTCATCACAGGACCATAGTCATTGAGGTTATTTTTAAGATGCATTTAGTTGCCTCGTTTTCAACTTTATTTGACCAGGCAATTCCTATCTGTTCACATTAGCTGATATTATAGATGTACTATGAACTATCTTTAAAAGGAAGAGGGCATTAGAACAACGAGATTTGGAATGTTTATTCACTGTGTGGCCCAAAAGCCCACTTTCTATGCTTGACAAGACTAAGCAGCTTATAGGAGACATTCATCTCTTGCTTTTCGACTTATCAAGGCAACTGCACATGACTGACATCAGTTTGGGAACTGCAGCTGAGGCCATGTTTAGTCACCACTGGACTATATGGGAAAGCTGGACATCTGTCAAATCATTAGGAAATCATTTTTAAATCTTTATGGATTCACATATTAAAAGAATCATTGCAAAATGCAAAAGAAAGTAAAGGGAGCCGTTGGTTCTGCCACACTCTCAGCTTCTTATGTGCTGAATGAACTAGGAATTACAGTCTTAAGAAGGGATGAAGTGAACTAGAATCTTGACTTCAGGTTACACGGGCATGGGATGTATTTTACTCCTAAAGATTATACGTTTAAATGAATATAAAAATAATAAATATAAATTACTTGTGTAGGTTATTTTTCACATGGTCAATCTATTTAAACCTAGGGACCTTGTTACGTTATGTACCCATGTGAGTTCATTTACATAGACAACCTAAAGCCTGCCAGGATTAACTCTCTAATAATATTCTTGATGGCTACAGAAAACCTTGGGCTTCTCTATGTTATTTAATTTTTTCTGTTGTTAATTTTATACAGCACAGGAAAAAATTAATGAAGTAAGGTGGTCAGGCCAGCCACTCCACTCACCCTTGCTTTAACTTTTTCTGTTCCATCCCCTTCTCACCGCCAACCCAAGCCTGTTCCTTCATCGAGTTGGTAACTTAATGTAAAAGTTATCATATAACCTGATTTACTTGAATATCATTAATGAGAGAATTTAGAACAAATGAATATACATGTCATATATGTGTACATGTATATATGACTATATTTAGCATAAGACATTTCACTATTATTGTTGTCTTTCTGAAAAAGATTATGGAAGACTTTGCTGTTTCAAAGCCTGAGAAGAAAAGCTACCTCTCTCTAGGCCTTTTTTATGAAAAAGCCAGCTTGAATTAAGTTAATACACAACATATGGCTATAACCCTCTGAAAACTGAGTTTAAAGTAGGGATTTAGACAGAGGCAGCCTAGTGGGGAGATGGAAGTCTGTGAATGATACCTTTCCATGTTTCTATTAGCTCATGGGCCCAATGTCTTTTCCAATACACTGCTTAAGTTTACATCTGTCTTTATCTCACTGAAAAAAATTCCTGCATATTTCACTTTAGAAACTAATAAATAACAAACTAGTATATTTTCTAGCTATTTTTTAACTACCTGTTGATCTAGCAAAAGGAATTAGAAAGCTGGTTCAAAAGACTTCATTTGTTATATTGTTCTATTACCCAATGTCAGACTTAGCCTGTCACTAAACGATATAAGCATTTGTTAGCTAACATCTTACAGACGCTAAAGTAAATATTACAATAAAATATTGACTAGTTACTACTTTAGTTAAACACTCTACAACTATAATACTGTATAATGTGGCTAATATTTTGGAATAATTTAAGCATGTCTATACAATTAAAATATGTATAGCATGAATGCTGCCTAAAATTAATTTTACAAGGCAAATCTATCAAGCACAGCCAATTCATGGGGCATCTTGGAAGGAGGCTGTATTGTACCTTAATTAATTCAAAGCAAAATTAATCACCAAAAGGCACATATTCTATTACTTGAAACAAAATGAGATGTGTGAATTATATTACTTAGTAGTATGATGCACTTTTAGGTGGGAATTGAACATAATCATAATTAATTTCAGCACAAATACTTACCTGCAATGCCTTAAGGCTTAAATTATCTCCTTTTTACAATAAGAATGATATAAATAAAACAAAATAAAACAGGATTCAAAGGTTTAACTCAGCTCTGTTGTCTTAACATTGTTATATTAATAGTGAAAATTCATTGAGAGGCTTCAGTTAAAAAGAAGTTTCAATTCAGGGTGTGTTCTGTGGTTCTTGGCATACCAGGGTGCAGTTAAGACACCAATATGACCTTCCCATTCCCCCCCCCCAAAAAACCCACCTGCCAAACTCCCTACTGTGTTAACTATAATTCTGGTATTAAGTCTGTTTGTGTCACTGAACTGTAGATGCTCCAAGCACTTAGTACAGAATACAGAATGCATCCCGACATCCACTTGAACCTCAGTGGGTATATTTGCTGCAGGTTTTTAATCTATATTTTTAAAAGAGATATCAAACACTTACGTTTAAAGCAGTAGGCATCAAATCTGCTATCAGGGAGAGGGAAGCATGTCTGGTTCTCAAAACGATACAGGGTTCTCACCCCAAGTAGACCACCTCCACACTGGGCCCTGGCCACAGTCACAGGGTGCCGCACGCTAGCATCCGACAGCCAGCCGTAATCGCATTGGTCAAAGCCGTTCCTCCAAGCTGCCTGAAGTTCTCCAACAGTCGCCAGCCTGGCATCCCGGTTTATACACTCTGCTTCGGCCTCCTCGAAGGTGAACTTACTGGGCGCAGTGATGTGGAACACATCGCCTGCAAGAAGAGGAAGGGCTTAGATCGACTCCTCATTCTCTCCCAGATTTGATAAATGATGAGGGAGGACATGTGATACATTTTACAGTAAGAAGGCAGCTCTGCTTATGCGGTAGAGCAAATAGCCACATGTTTATTTTGAGAAAACTATCATTACCATATAATAAAACTAATATACAATAGTTTAATTCTACATAAGTGTTTGAGTATGTATGTATATGGATGAGGATATGTGTGTATATACATCTATATTCCTCCCAAAAAGTTGATGGAGCATTCGTTTGCTAATAAAGTTTGAGAAATTTTTTTTTAAGACAAACAAGTCTTTCCAAGTGGTTGTTCAACATCCTGTGAGAGAATTCTAAAACCAAACAGTAGTTCTCCGACCACCTTTTCCGCACATATTACTACCACCTATACAGATTAAGCTTGCTGATCAAACAACTAGATAAGAAACGTCTCTAGGAATTTGATTTGGGAAAGGACAGAAGCAGTAGAAATGAAAGGCTTCTTAGTCTGCCTTGTGTGCCTGGCTCAGGACTGCTGTGGCAGGGTAGCAGCCACAGTTACATGGCAGTACAAGGGTAAGGGTGTTTGAGGGTTGACGTCAGCTCCCACTGAACAGCTTAAGTTCCCAGGCCTCTGAACGGAGACCTCTTCCTGCTCAGTTTCTCTTACTTGTTCTATCCAGAAAAGAAGACATATGTCCTAATTTTCAGGTCGCCAGAAATGTTAGCAGGAATTCTAGCCAAAAGGGATACTGTTAGGCCTGCTAATTAATTAACAAGCAAATTCTGAATGCTTACTGTGTTCATCACTAGATCCAATTAGGAGAAAAGACCGTTCATTTCAGTTTAACATAAAACATCCAAATTCTGGAAAATTAATTAAGTTTGTTAAGCTGGCATTGTATTTGGGCAGCTGGAATAACAACTAGACAGAATAAATTTCATTCAAATTAAATGGTACTTTTAAGATATGAGCACAAATGGCTAAAATCAGAGGAAACGTTAAAGAACACCTAGGTCAATATAATTAGAACAGGAAGGAGTACAGATGAGATGGAGAGGAAGGTAAAAAGTTATCAGGCCAGTGTTACAGAAGCTGGGGTCCTGTTCTGGCCTCGGAGGTGATCACTAATGCTATGATATATCAGACAACAGAGACACAGCACCCTTACAGTGTTGATCTAACATAGACCCAAGCCAGGTGGAACAAGCTAGCTGCTTAAAACAAATGGTACCATTAGTCTAAGCATATGATAGTTTTATGAGGAAAAAGAAAATTATTCATAAGAAAAAATGGCCAAAATACACATATCAGCTTTTCTTAGTATAAATTCAAAATCCGCCCCTGTGGAAACAAAGCAGACTCCCATTAAGAACTGATAGATAAAAAGAATGAAAATTACATTTATCATGGGGTGAAGAAGGGCAGAGGGAGGGAGGGGGCCGGGTGGAAGAGGATAAGGGGAAGGGGCAGGGGAAAAGGGGAACATGAACAGGTGTTGGGAGTGAAGCCCCAAAAGCCAGCAGAATGAATGAACATATACAACCTCTGGAGGTGGGAGGCAGGGTGATCCTCTAGAATGTACCAGAGACCTAGGGGGTGAGAGACTCTCAGGACTCAAAGGGAGGGAATTTAGATGAAATGCCCTACAGTGGGGAGAGGGAACTTGTAGAGTCCACCTCCAGTAGAAAGACAGGGCATCAAGTGGAAGAATGGGGTTGCCATCCCACCGTAAAAAAATAAATAAGTAAATGAATAAATAAATAAATAAATAAATAAACTCTGACTCAGAATTCTTCCTATCTAAAAGAACTGCAGGGACAAAAGTGGAAGAGAGAGTAAGGGAAAGGATGTTCAGCGACAGGCCCAAATTGGGATCTATCCCAAGGGGAGGCCCCAAGGTCTGACACTATTACTGATGCTATGGTGTGCTTACAGACAGGAGCCTAGCATGGTAGCTCTCAAGAGGCCCAACAAGCAGCTTAGAGAGTCAGATGCAGATACTTACACCCAACCAATGGACAGTAGCCAGGGACTCCTGTGATTGAGTTAGGGAAAGTATGGAAAAAGCTGAGGAGGAGGGTGACCCTATAAGGAAGACCAGCAGTCTCAACAACCCAGACTCACGAGATCTCTGATACTGAACCACCAACAAGGTAGCATATTCTAGCTGATCCCCAACACATAATCAGTAGAGGACCGCCTGGTCTGGCCTCAATGAGTGAAGACACACCTAATCCTTGAGAGACTTGAGGCCCCAGGGAATGAGGAGGCCTTGTGGGGTGTGTGGTGGTATTGGGACATCCTCTAGGAGATGGATAAGGAGGAATGGGATGAGGAACTGTTGGAGAGCATAACAGGAGGGGAGTAAACAGGACTGGACTATAAAAAAAAGATTAAACATAACAATAATAATAATAATAATAAAATAAAACTAAAGAGTAGGTTTACATACTAAATCACCTAGACTGGCAAACAACAATGGTAATCTCAAACTCCTCAAATGCATACAAACAAATAAACAACAACAACATCAACAAAAATCTCCTTCCCTCTCCCTGTTCCTGCAATGTCAACAGCTACCCTATAAGATTTATAAGCACCAAAGTCACTACCAGTTACACAGTGTGCATTCAGTGATACATGTTCAACAAATAGTATTCCTGGTTCTTGCCTAAAAAAATCATTTTGTTTTTGTTTCTGTTTTCTTCATGCTCCTCAAGCAACACATTAAGTAAAATTATTCTGTTGCTACCAGGAACAGTCACTGTATTTAGCTATAGACTTGGCACAAAGCAACATGGAAAAGATTGGAGGGAGATGTCAGCTTGAGCAGCCTCACTGAGCTCAGAATCACACCTGGCTTAGGCCTGAAATGGATTCATGTGGAGAGAAGAGGGCATGCCCATATCTCTCCCTCAAAGGTAAAACTCACAAGTTTGTTATTCCAGGTGACATTGCTCTGGGCATCTTAGCTTCAGGCACTGTTAAACTCTCTGTTCTGAAACAAAACTACTACTACTACTGACTAAGAAGAGTGATCTGCCAGC
The DNA here is from genome assembly GCF_008632895.1 of Mastomys coucha. Lineage (NCBI taxonomy): Eukaryota > Metazoa > Chordata > Mammalia > Rodentia > Muridae > Mastomys > Mastomys coucha. The sequence goes on from NW_022196914.1 coordinate 50,169,369, forward strand.
CAAAGTGAGGCAAAGATTCTCCACTCGTTAATAAAAACTCTGCTTCTAGAGACAAAAGCCAGAGCAAACTACTAATGAGAAGCAATGGCCCCAGGAGAACTGTCACCCAGCTTTAAATGGCAAATACAGCTGGGTATTAAAATGAATAAAGATTTCCTTATTGCCAATGGTTATAAAGGGGAATGCCATTTTTATTCACCAACAAAGTTACTTACTAAATTTTTCATGTAAGAAGTATCATGAAATGAAACCTTGCATCAGTGATACAACTCACATGAAGGATACTACTTCCCTCCACATCTGTGATATCCATAGAAGAGCGATTTTATTAGTTGAACTTCTGTGATCCAAAGACTGCTTAATTTCTATATGTAAGGACTTTTTCAACCTTGCAAAGGTTTAATTGCATTTACTAATGTGTTGTGTTTACTTTCCTTTTATTTACTTGCATGTATGTGTGTCTCTCTGTGTGTATGCTTATATGCATGCCTATTCCCTTGACCTCCAGAAATAGTTGTCAAACTCCCTAAAACTGGAGCCTCAATTTTTGTGAGCTAGGCAATGTGAGCTGTGGGAACCAATCTGGACCTCTGCAAGAACAGCAAGTGTTCTTAACCACTAAGCTGTCTATCTCTTCAGCCCCAACGTTGTGAATACTTAAACACATTGAAAAGAATCACTGTTGGATATCATGCCACTTGGATGAAAATGGAATCGTTTACTAGATTGATTGAACTTCTTTTGAGGTAGGGATAGAAAAAATTCATTCAACACGATAATATGTAGTAACTCACCCTCTGTGATGGTAATTGTTATTTTGGAATAATAAGAAAATGGAAAGAAAAAACATTTACATTAACTCTACTCCAAAATCAATGTTGTAAGCCTTCCTCCATCACAACATCTTAGCCCAAACATTGTCCTTGCTCGTATCAAACCCAAACAAATCCTGTAACACATAACTGTAGTATTTTCTTTAGTCACCTCTTATTGTTTGACAAGAACTCCACTGTAAAGTTCTAGCAGCTGGCCTCATCAAAACAGAGGATTTTTTTAAGGTTTATACATACACACTCATATTAGTGCACACATAAAATATAATGCAGAACAGAGGATTTTACTTGCAAGATAATTTGCCTACTTGGATAGAAAACATATAAACACTATACTATGTCATATTATCACACATTTTCAAGCTAATTGCTTCAAGCTTTAGCTTACTCCTATTTTGATTACCTCTCCAGAAATTGTCTACAACAGTGGTTTTCAGACTGTGGGTCATGCCCCATTTCAAGGTAGAGCCACCCTTTCATGGGGAGGGCCTCAGATCAGATATCCTGCATATCAGGTATTGCCATATGATTAATAACTGTATAAAAGTTAGTTATAAAGTAGTAATGAAAATAATTTTATGGTTATGGGTCACCACAACATAAAGAATTGTGTTAATGGGTTGCAACAGTAGGAAGGTAGATAAACACTAGTCTAGAAGGCCAGGCAATGATGGTTAAAGCTTTTAATCTCAGAAGTCAGGAGGCAGGGGCAGAAACAGAGGCAGGCAAATATCTGTTAGTTCAAGGTCAGCCTCATCTACAAAATGAGTTCCAGATTAGCCAGAGCTACACAAAGGAACCCTGTCCCCAAGGGGGAAAAAAAACAAAAAGGAAGGAAGGAAGGAAGGAAGGAAGGAAGGGAAGGAAAGAAGAAAAGGAAGGAAAAAAGGGAGGGGTAAGGTAGGTCAGTTCTAGAGGTTGTCAGATGGCAAAGAAAGGAAGGAAGGAAGGAAGGAAGGAAGGAAGGAAGGAAGGAAGGAAGGAAGGAAAGAGTGAGGGAGAGAAGGAAAAAAGAGCTTGAAGGAATTTTTGTTTATATTTTAATATCTGGTGACAATATACAAACTAGAACTAGAACTTAAGTAGGACTTAACATCATCATAATTATTAAGGATTGCTTTAGTTTCACAGTAGCTACTGCAAATCTCCCTTGAAAGCAGACCACGCCTGCTTTCTCCATGCTTCTGAGTGTCTGATGAAAAAGGATACTTTTGGCAGCCTGAGTAGTGACACATTCAGAAGAAACACAGCAGTGGGGAAACACATTAAAGCATAAAAAATTGTCCATGGTGTCCAAACACTAAAGCTTCCTCCCAAGAGACACACAGCAGAATTGCTAAAAAGCCAAAGTCCAGAGCAAGCCTGGGTTACTCAAGCTGACTGCTGCTCTCAGTGATCAAAGCTGAGGCATTCCCGGGTTTCCTGAACCAGAGAATTGCAGGGTGGGTGGCATCAGATGCTGTTTCTTTTGTTCACATGTGCTCATGGTCCTGTTGTACTGAACTATAGGTTGTGAATATCAGTTCCATAAACTAGCAAAATCCATACTCTTGCTTTTAGTTTCACTATGAAATATATATATATATATATTATATATATATAATACACACATACATACATATACACATGCATATATATACATGCATATATATAAATGCATATATATGCATGTAATATATGTGTACATGTATATACATGCATACATAACCATATATACAGATATATGTGTATATACATATATACATATATATCCTTGTTTAGGTGAAATTACATGTGAGCAGCTTATCAATAACTAAAATGAATAATTTGAAAGTAACCAGAGAAGATGAGTATTTAAATACCTTATGAGTCAAAAACCAGTTGCCAAATATGCCAGATCATAAAGTATTAACAGAAATTCAGCATAATCATTAGCTTCAAAATACTGACTTAAAATTTTTCAAATAATTTCCCTTTTTAATGTTTCTCTATCATGTTTGACTAAAATACATGCTTACTCTCATATATACAATTCTAAGTTTAAAGTGAATATTCATTATCATCTGAGTCATAAGACAACTAATTGTCCATGTCTGGACTAGCCTCTCACATACACTGTTCTCTAACTCCTTAAAAGGCCACTATGTATAGATACTATCATCGTGTGTCAGTTCCCTAAGCCTGGATCGTACAACCTGCATACAAATCAGTCTTTGTAAACAGTGACAGGAAGGCTCTGTGCTGTCAGAAAAGCATTCCTATTGCTCAGATCCCAGGGCCAGCACTAGGCTGCCAGTGTTTCTCATTTGGAAGTAGAGACACTAAAAAGGTACATATGTGCTTTTCAAATTTCTCACTTGTACTAAGCTGTAATTGATGACATATATATATATATATATATATATATATACACACACACATATATACATGTATATGTATATATACACACATATATACACACATCATATATATATGTGTGTATATATTATGCGTGTATACACATGTATATATATGTATATATATACACACATATATATACATATATATATGAATTAGCACCAATAGGTGAGTACAGCAGTGCTGAATGATACATGAAATTGTATCAATGATTATATTGTAAAATTGTGATAATGCCTTGTAGGTTACATATTAAATGCATGTTCAATTTATAGTAATGTTATTGGGATGTAACTTCATCACAAATCCAGCTCATCTGGGGGGTCTCAATTTTTATCTAATTTTTTTAAATCATTCCGCCATTTTAGCTCTGTTCTAAGGGCATCTTAACATCTTCCAAATTTAGTTGGTAGGAAAACAGAAATTACATATAATAATGATTATTTCATCAATCTTAACTTCTGTTTTCCTATTTCAATCCCTAGTTCACAATCTCTAATAACAGTATTCTGACCCTAAGTTATATCCAACAAAACAAAGCATCATAAGGTTTAGAAGATTCCTAATAACACAAGCTAATGTTGATATAGCAAACATATATGCCCTTTATAGTTTCTCAACTCGATTTTCTTTAAAATACTATATTTATATGCTAAGCTGTGCTACAAAAACCACTTTAGAAAATGAAAAAAACTGACTTATAATCTAATTAGTTATTTTAAGAATAATGTCAGTATAATATGACATTCTAAATCAAGATATGTAATATCTGTCAGCTTAAATAACTAAATTTAAATAAAAATTTGTGTCAAGATCTTCAATTCTAACTCCCTCCCCTATTTCTCATATATTTGTCTTCCCTGACTACAATGAAATATAGGTAGGAATTATTAGATCCATAAATACAACAATAGATATATTTTAATGAGAATCCTAGCTCACTTTCAAATAAATTTTATTAGTGAAACAATCAAAAAATGTAATTTTCTGTCATCAACTTTCCACTCCTATTAAGAATAGCAAATCTATGCCTATAAGACCAACACTGGGGAGGCTAAGGCAGAAAGACTATGAGTTTAAGACCAGTCCAGGCTACACAGCCTGATTTTTAAAGGAAAAACAAGGAAAAGAAAGAGGAGGAGGGGAGGAGGAGGAGATGACAACTAATAAATCCTTCTTCATGGTGAGAGTCATACACATGTCCAGAGCTACTCTCTGACAGAATTGATTCCTGAAAGCTGAAGTGACCCTGTGCAAATGGTAAGAGCCAGCTCCCAACTGGTACAATGTGGCTAAGAGATCCCTGGCAGACTTCTCCATCCAGGCTTTCAAAAAGTCTACAGCCTTAGAAAGCAGGACTCAGGCAGCCCCTTTAAGGGACTCTAAAAAGTAGACAAACAGATGGATCCTTGAGTACCCAAGTCAGACTTCCCATCAAGAAATCTGACTTAAGATTTGTGCATGAATGTTCCACATATCATTAGGATTTGATAAAGCTCTCTCACAAATACCTTGTATAAAATACCTCTACGTCTGATATAGCCCTGATATATGCATTACAGTTCTGAGAGGTCTTATTCTAAGCTACAACCATGATGCAAATTTCTACCTTACTAATAGGAAATTTACTTATCATCACCAAGCCTTCCAATAAAACATTCCCAATTAAGAAAAGCTGTTATTAAAAATTATTTTAAAGATATTTTAAGCAGTTAAGGGGAAGAGAAAGGTTGTGTTTTATATGCATTAATAGTAGCTTGGCTATTATCTGTGCCCCCCTTTACCTATATACAAAACCAGGAGCTGTTGCCACTGGAATTTCTTCCTTAGAAAACACACTGGTATGAAATGATTGTGACAAGAATGGTAAAGTATGCTTTGAGGCACATTTAATGAATGCATAGGGAAAATGTGGGCTGCCTATAACCTAGCTCTCACATCTTATAACCACCCATTCAGAGAAAGGAGCTGGAGAATTAAAGCCTGACCAAGCGGTATATACCTGAGCCCCAGCTCAGTGAGAGGCCAGACAGCAGAGGCTTTTGAGGTCAAACAGCAGAGTCTTTTGAGTCCAGGAGTATGAGGGTTGCCTGGCCAACACAGCCAGACTCAAAACAACAACAAAACAAAGAGAACCACCCAACAACAACCACAAAATTTTAATGCTAGAAGGGACTATCTCATCTAACCTTATTTTACACATAAAACAGTGTGTACCAAGTCAAAATTACACGAATGAGTCAATTTAGTAGTGTATACATCTATTTACTTGGGCTTATAAGATTCCTGTTATAATAAATGAAAATCCATTTCAAAAGTCATAGAAACGTCCACTCTGTTTGGAACACTGACCAAGAATCAAGTCCTTTGTGAATTCTGAGTGCTTGTGATAAAACACCAAGAAAACAAGACAATGGTTTTAGAACCTCAGTTTCTTCAAAACCATGAAATCATTCTTGGAATGTGTTTTTGTTCTCTTCCCAGGTATAACCGACAGGAGTCAGTTCCCTTCAGATTTTTCATTACAACTGTCTATTGTTATTTGTTCATGTGCCTCTGTAGAAAAACATGGAGTGTTTTGGTTTGGTTTTGTTTTCTGCCTGAGGCGTGGTCATTGTGCTTGCCATTGTGGTTGTACCCTTTACTTGTGTGACTCCTCTTAACGCTCAGAGTATAAATTGTCTGATGCTCTGAATTAAGTTTGCTATTTCATGAGACTTTAATTCGTCTCAGTGATCGGCTCCATTCTCCCTGGTCCCATTCCTTTAGAGTGGTGAGAATCATCCTGTCTGCCTTTTGTAGTCAAACCACCTGCAACCTTTTAGATACTCTCAGTTTGAACTCAAACACTCTTTACTCTGGCAGAGAAATAGCACAACAAGAATTAATTAGGCTGTAACATCTTAAAGAGAAAAGGCTTTATGTAAACTGACTTCGGGGCTGGTGAGATGGCTCAGTGATTTAGAACACGGGCTGCTGCTCTTCCAGTTCTATTCCCAGCAAGCACATGGTGACTCACACTCATCTATAAAGGGATCTGATGCCCTCTTCTGGCATGCAGGTGTGCATTCAACAGAGCACTCATCCGTTAAAACGCAAAATCAAAAAAAGCATAAGTCAACTGGCTCTAATGTCACTGGTGGATAGCAGACTAACTTTCTACAGCAGTATGTGTTTTTATGTCATTTTGATTGTGTAGATTGGTTGGATAAATGGCTGTCCTGAGATGCCACCTTTTTCGCCAGTTCATCCTGCTTTTCTTGGTTGGGGGAAGGGGTGTTTATCTGCACTTGGATTCACCTGTGGTTTGCCACAGCAGAGTTTCTACCTGGCTCTCACTAGAATAGGTGCCACCCTTACAGCTTTCTATTCTGAATGTTCTAAAAGGGCAGCATGACTGTGAAGAACCTGCCATTGACGGAGATATTTCTATCCTGCATAACCATTTACACGCCCCTCCTTTCCTTTCCACTGTAATTTTGGCTTATTTTACCACAAAATCATACAGTCATGGAAAGAAAATGTTGCTGTGTGGAATGTAAATAAGCCCGGGACTTGTTCTATGAGCTTGCTTCTAGTTTTCTCTCAGTTTTAAAAATTCAAATAAAGCTATAGAACAGTGGTTCTCAATACATGCGTAACGACCCTTGTGGGAGTCGAACAGATCCTTTCACAGTGGTCACCTAGTACGATCATAAAGCACCGATATCTACATTACAATTCATAACAGTAGCAGAACTACAGTTATGAAGAAGCAACAAAAATAATTGTATAGATGGGAGTTACCACAACAAGAGAAATTATCCTAAAGGGTCAAAGTATGAGGAAAGCTGAGAACCATTGCTATAAAATGTCAAATGTCTTACCGTCCAGATGATCCACATAGCAATACACGTCATAGGTTTCCTGGGGAGAGCGGAATCCATAGGTCCGGACCCCTTCCTTCCCCATCATATCTCCGTAACAGCCCTCTCGGGGAGCCCGTATGGGATATCTGTGGAGGCAGAAAACTGGTAAGCGGCACTCTCACTGGCAGATTAATACTTAAAAGCTTTTGGCGGCAGGCCTCACCTGACAGTTTGATCAGACAGCCACCCTGCATCACACTGCTCAAATCCATCCTCATAGGCAGCAAACAGCTGCTCTGGGGTTGCTATGACCGCCCCGATATCCAAACAAGCCTGCTGAGCAGCAGCAAAGTTCAGAGTGTATCTGCTGGTCGCTGCCCTGTAGTGAAACACAACGCCTGCAAGGATAGCAAAGCACAGACTGTTACAGCGCTCGAATCCCCCGCTGCACTGAGCAGAATTTCAAAATGAAATAATAGACCAATTAGTGCAGTTATCATAGTTACTTATTCTTACTAGGTGAAACTCAGGTTGATTGAAAGGTCCTCAACATACCGTATATCTAGACCCCCCTGCTCCTCAGGCTGTGTTCTGAAAACAGGCAGCCTTATGACATTTGCTTTCCCAGAGAGTATGATAGGTAGAGAAAAACACCAGGCTAGCTGTGGAAGAATGCCTATCGCATCTTCATTTTGCTCCCTACTCACAAACTAGTCAGACTCTCTGAGCCTTAATCTTTCTCATGTAGATCTGCTATTTATTTGATTGATCTGAATATTAGGTAGATTGTTATGCACTATCCAAATATGCACCATATTCCCTGTTTGACTAGCATCTCTGCTGTAACTGATAAAATATACAATTTTGATCCCAAAAGAGACCTGAAATAACTTTCCTACTTTCCCAGGGAGAAGCAAGGCATATTTGCCTCAAATTTCACTTGGTTGTGTTTTATAAAATGGTAGTTAGAAGTTATGTTTTAGGTCTCAAGAAATTTCAAAGAAAGAACAACTAAAGTGTGGAATTGCTAATCCTGCCTTGGGACTTGAATGCACTATTTCCATTTTTAACTGGAGTAAATATCATGATTCATGAAAATGAACCCAACTGATATGCCAGGAAAGTCATCTCAAAATATAGATAGGGGCAAGGGGATTTTATAAGTAAAGATCAATCAAGTACTCCAGTACTCAAGACCACTTTTGTTATTGTTTGGAGTGAATCCCGGTTTCTAAGACATCTGTCACTCTCCCTGACTCTGAATCGTTTCCTAGGGTTGACAGATCTGTCTTCCACAGTGAGACTGGCTATCAGACACTCTCCCTCATGTTATTCCTCATTCAGTGTCTCTGTCTCAAGACAAGTTTATGACATACACCAAGAGAGCTGTGGAGGAGTTAGAATAGCCATGCTGCAGATGAGTCCGTTATTAGTGCCCACACAAAGGGAGGCACACAGTAACTCATTGATGGACTGACTGACAAGGAGCCTTCCTTTTCCTCTTTCTGATCATTCATGCCTCAAAATGTTAACAAGTGCCAATCTCTACCTTCAGGTGACCTCTCTAAAACTGGGAGTACATCTGTCCAGTATGCATTGAATAACTTTTAAACTCTAAGTAAAAACCTGAACGGTTTTAAAATGGTTTATTGTGGTTAAAGTTTCAAATAGTCATGGGAGCTATAAATCTTCCACATGTACTCAGTATTGGTACTGAGAAGGGACAGAGCAGAGGGCCTCCTTGCCTAAGACCGGGCCATCAATCCATATGTGAGTGTTTGCAGTTGTTGAAATAACCTGAGCTCATCCTGGGGCTAAGGAAATTAGAGGAGGATCTTCACTGTTCCAGGCAGCAAAAGGCAAATCCATTGCTAAGTCTTTAATGATGAAAATTAAAAAAAAAAAAAATGTAAGAAGCTGTTAAACACTTGGAAGCTTAGAGAGTATATGTGGGTGATATACATCTATGCATGAAGGTACAATCTTAGGTTAACTAAAATCAATGATGAGGAACTCAGGGATTTAGTGGTTCCGTGGACAACAGAAAACAGATGAATTTTATGATAAGGGATCCTTTATTGCAAATTTGTTTGTTGCACCTAAAATACAAACCATTTCCTTTTGGCTAAACAAGAAAGGGTTCTAATAAAACCTCTTTTATGTATTTCTGAAAGGTAAATATTTTATAGGGAAATTGAGAGTCAGAGGAAAATCTGTTCCATCATGTCTGGGTATTATACTTTTGCTTAATAACTTGCCAACACATTCCACTTCCAAGAGCTGCGGCATTATGTGTGCACCCAATTAAAGCAATTTTTCTTTGCTTTGTCTTCCAACTTAAGCTCAAGTGACATATAAACCGCCATTAAAAGGAGGATGGAGGTAAAATGTGTCATTACAAAATTTAACGGACAGCAACTAAGTGTTAACGTACCTTTTGTTTTACTATGGTTTCTTGATCTGAACCAACTGAAAATTCAAATATTGATTGACTTTGTAAGACATTATGATATAAATCATTGTTAGTTTTACAATGTAGCTTTTAAGTGGTACTTCTTAAAATTTAACTCAAATGGCTTTTGTTGTTGTTGTTTTGTTTTGTTTTGTTTTTTATATTTATTTTGTGTGTCTGTGTGACTGCACAGTCATGGGTAAATGCATGTGGGTGCCACATGAGTTTCAGGAATCCTACTGAGCTTTTCAGGCTTGGCAGCAAGTATCTTTATGCCGAGCCAACTTACCAGTGCTCATTGATAACCACAGTAGGAAGGTTGAGCTTATAGTTCAGCAATAGAGCATTTGCCTACCATGTGCATGATCTTGGGTTTGACCTTCAGAAGCCCCAAAGATCACATGATGAGAATTAAAACAAAAAGGGGAAAGTTCTATATCTATATACGTGTGTGTATTCATATGTGGTAGTGTGAATGAGAATGTACCCTAGAGGTTCATATCTTTGAATACTTGGTGCCCAGTTGATGGAACTATTTGAGAAGGACTAGGAAATGTGGCCCTCTTGGAGGTGGTGTGTTATCAGGCATGGACTTCGATTAAAAAAAAAAAAACACGCACACACCATTCCCAGTTAGCTCTCCAGCTAGCTCTAGCTCAGCCTTTACTTTGATAATGCAAAGTAACTATTACTTATACTAATGGTCAGTTCACTACTGGCTGTTCCTGGCTGGTTAGATCCTCACAACCAATCACTCACCTAAACCAGTTAGCTCTCTTGTTCGGCACCACGTCTGATGGTTTGTTGCCATGAGCTCCTCCCCATGATGATGGTCAAAGACTCTAACCCATTGTAACTGTAAGCCCCAACTAGCATTTATAGTATTCAAATGCAATCACTGGCTGGTCTGAGCACTAAAATAATGATTTTAAAACTATGTATCATGTCTTGAGGTTTTCATTATCTCCATTATATTGTGCTTTACTGCACTCCATCAATCAATGAAGCTGCTTTAAAAAAAGCTACCTGTCCTGAAAGACTAAGTTTGTTTACAGTGAAAAGCAGAGCCTCTTGTGTTTTCCACGTGTTCATATCGGGATCAAGAGATATCCTCGAGTACTGGCCCACACTTCTGACTTGGGTTTCTTGCTGCCTTTCTTACAGATCTGAAAGACTTACCATCCACAGCCAGTGACATGGTGTCTTGAGTGTCTTCAATCCCATACATGACATCACAGCGATAGACGCCTGCGTCACTAGCACGGAGTTTGACCATGGTAAGTGAGGCATCGCCAACATCATCAGGATGTGTAGGCACTGACACTCGCCCCTTGTAGTCCTGACCAATCTTGATATTCCCATTTTGGGCCACCAGGACAGTAGTCTCCTTTATATCTTTTCCATTTTTGTCCACTTCCATCTTAGACCATTTGATTCTGAGAAATTCACTTGTGTTGTAATTGGGTGGTAAGGTAGGCAAGGTCGAAAAATGACAAGGTAGGACCACTTTTCCAGACAGAGAGCCTTTAACAGGTGGGCTTGTTTCCATTTTGGCTGGAGGAAAAACAAAATATCAGATTAATATTCCCAAAAAACTGGTCTGAGTCTGCTGAATGTGAGAATGGATTGGAACATGTTACAGAGCTTTCATTACAGCCTGAGTGTATGAAAGAATGCTTCATAACAAAGAGGGATTAATGATGTTCATTCTTGTACCCTGAAATGCACAGCTCATTTGAAATCATTTGTCACTTTTGGTATTTAACATAAAATAAAGATAAAAATAAGGCAGGGAAAAGCAGAAAATTAAGGGCAGAAAGAACTGGGCAGGCTAGAGTCGGAACCACAGTTTGAAAGGTTAGACAAAGCTGGGTTGATGGGTGCTCGTGCTGATAGTCCTAGTACTTGGGAGAATGAGCCAAGAGGGTTGCTTTAAGTTCTAGCCTAGAATTAATGGATGAAAACTGCCCCTACCCCTATCCTTACCTCCTTCTGTCCATCTCCCCTTTCTCCTTTCTCTCAAAAACAAACAAAAAATCTAGACTAGTGTTAGGAAAAGCAGTTGAAAGGTAAAAACTTATATTTATTGATAAGACAAAAAATTCATTTAAGGTAACTGCCATAAACATTACTTTAGAAAAATATAATTTAAAAAATAGCATATGAAGAGGGAGATAGAATTTTAAACACTACTGGAGAGGACTAGAGAAAGAGCAGGGCTCATTCTGCAAGAGCCCTCTTCTGGTCCAGCAAGTGAGGCAGGCAAATTCCCAAGGCCAGCCTGAACTTGTTACACCAACAGGTCAGAGATGAAAATCATTAAAGGTAACTACCACATTACCTTAGAGAAAATAAAAATAAAATTAAAAGAAGAATTTCAAACAGCCCTTCATGAGACTGGAGTGGGGGCATGTCTACTGTTTGAAGAGCCCTCCTTGGGCCTTTGTTTCAAGCAAAGGCTTCATTATAATGACATCTCCAGCTGCAATCACTTTGCAGAGAAACACTGCCTTTCATTATCCCCTGGCCGGAAAGCCTGCTTCTGTTCACCTAACCCTCCCAACGTACTCATTTCTGTTTAAGCTCTTAAACATTTAATGACAAAGTGTACACTGGTTACAATTTAACACCACTGCATGCAAAAGAAAATATCCTTTCACCCTTCCTGGAATCCATCCCCCTCACCCCAGGCCTCCTACCACTTTCCAGACTCCACTAGCTAGGCTAAAGTAGGGGTAAGAAATGATAGAAATGCTTATTCTTGCACATACAATGCACACTTCATGAAATGGTGGCCAAAAGTTAAGAGTTACATCCATATCAAGTGACTCTGTGACTTTTAACTAAAGATGTTTTTCTAACACTGTGCTAGTGGTCTAAGACATATATCTCTCCATGTAAACATGCATCCACAACAATGAAACTCATTGAACCCTTATTAGTCAGTTAGGTCATTTTCAAAATTTCAAGAAGATATTATTCTTTTTAATCAGAAAAGAAAGAAAGAAAGAAAATAAATTCCACTGCCAAAGACAGATGGTAGGCCTAAAGTGGGCATAGTGCCCCATGTTTGCAATCCTAGGACTTGAGGCATCTGGGTAGGGAATCCCCATTATCTGGAGATCAGCCTGCTCTACATCGAAAATTCCAGGCTAGCTGGGTCTGCATAGGAGGCTCTGTCTCCTCCTCCCAACAATGTGATCAAAACAATATTATGTCTAGTATATTTGTGATAGAAACACCTCATTTATTCAAAAACAAGGACTGGATCTATATGTAGATCATTCCATTGATCTACATACAGAGGTTGTTCATAGGATACTTAACACAATTAAAAATGAAATGAGCTAAAATACTACTTAGATTTTTTTTTTAGCAATGTAATAATGAGGCAATAAAGTCATTTTCAGTGCTTAGAAAATAAAGCCTATAACTTAAAAGTTCGCCCTTTGAAATGAACCTGATTTGTTGCTGAAGATGCCTCCTGAGAGGAAGGGACAAGCCCTACCTGGCTGGGGACAGACCTGAGCCAGAGCATGCATCTCATTATACCTAACCTAATTTTTAGCATTGGCATTTGTTAACTTCCTGGCCTGACCCTAAATTCATTCATATAGGTGGTCTTCATCTTAAATTTGTCTTGTTCTCTAGACACCTTCTTGAGTCACTGCCAGAACTGAGACCTTTCATTATTTTCATGATCTCTTTCATTCATCCAAAAAAGCCTGCAGGGAACATGTTAAAAATGGCCCCTCCTGGTTCACATCCCTTTAGTTCAGACTCAGCTAAGGGACATCAAAATTTCTGCTTTGTTTACTTTATTGATCTATCTATCAAGAGGGGGTGGATTCTAAGACTTGTGGATTTTATGTGTAAAAATCTAATTTATACTTATTACATGTTCTAGGAGTTCGCATGTCCTTTCCTAAAGAACCATTTAACAAAAATAAAATATAGTAACATTACCACAAATATTGCAAATTTTTTAGTAGAAAACAATTTTATAATAGTGTAGGATATGTGATCTATTCTTTTTTAATGGCTATTGCTAAATTCCAATTGTTTTCACTGTTACAAATGCATATGGAAATACATAGGATTGAGGAAAATCTATGAAGTAGAGAAGTAACTGGAACATGGAACATGGCTTAAGCACTATTGCTCTCCTGAAGGGCACATTGGGGCAAAAGGCCATTTCATAAGAGCTTTGCACTGTTCTGGCTATTCCTAAACACACAAATCTTAAACCTTTGCTCTAACATGAATATAAACTTACAATGCAATCCACTCTTCAAAATAAGATTAACAAAAAGACATATAAAAGCTTTTGGGTATTAAGAATTGAGTCTTAATTCATTGGGATACAAGAACTAAGTTAACTACATCTGAATATTTTAAGAGTTAATTCAGTCATCTGAAGTATAATGTAGATAAAGTATGCACATTTAAAAAAAAGAACTGCTACTTGCAGAAACTTGTCTGAATCTAATAAGAAATGTATCTTAACAAAAAAATGTTCACTGTTCTCACAGATGATTTGTGGTCTAAGTGAGTAGAGTAGGGGAGAAACATATAATGAATGGTCCATTGCTACTCATTCTGTGCATAGACTCTGCACAGTAAGAATGATGTAAACTCCATCTGTGCAGAGACAGAAAGAGGGCATCAGACAAATATCAGATTGAGAATGTGGGGGCTTATTTGCTCTTGCTTGATTTCTAAACTCATGACTCCATACTCTAGTTCATATTATTATAGCAATATTAAAATAAGTGGATGAATTATCAATCATTAAGATGGTTTCTAATACAATAGGAACTGATAAAACAAAGCTTTCTTCATGTGTTAAAGCCAACAAATCAGTATGACATGGTGTTGCTTAATGTGAGCCACTGAACTTTAGAATCCTCTGGCCTCCCAGAAAGATGAGAGAAAGCCAGGCACCATCTCAGATGCTGCTGCCTGTGTCAATGTGTTTGTTTTGGGCAGATCTGAAATATTTTTATGTTCTGCTTCCGCCTCTCATAGGAAAGAACTAAATATCACCCAAGTTAGCTAAAAGTTGCTTGTGTATTTTATAAAGAATGGAGTCTCAATATAGTAATTGCATGATATTGTTAGCTGCTAGTGGTGTTTTTTTTTTTTAATTCTAAGATACACCACAACATTGTTTTCTTCTCACTACCTGAGTATTTCAAATGAGGGATGTCTTGCTGTGGTGTTCACTGTGTCCTCTTCCATTATTAGCCACCAAAGCTTTCCCCAGTCCTTCTCTACATCTGCCTTCCCTGGGCACTGTTCATCTTTCCTCTCTGTTCTTTTTACGTACTTCTCAGAAGCTTCAGAAACTTCTAATAAGACAGTTTCGGAGGTATTAACTGATAGTGGAGTCTAGACTCCCCATCCTCAGGCCACTACCTGAAGTAAGTTACAAGTTCCAAGCCCAGGTTGCCACAATGATCATCCAAATCAATTCCTCAGTATTGCACACAGAATAAAATCTGGTCTGTACAGTCCCAGATAGTCGAGCAGTATAGACGATGGTGATGGTGATTCTACACGGCTTGCCCTTTTCATCCCCTCCCTCCAACGCCTACTGGATGTAGAAAGGAATTATTCTTCTCAGCACCTTATAGCATGTGGGTAATGGATGTTTTGGTTAACCAACGTTAAGCACTTAAAATAGCTTCCAGCTCCCAGTGAATCCTGTCTACGTGACTAGTGCTGCTACTATTTATATAAGCTGACCTCTGCTTATCTCTCTGACAATATCTTCTACTTTTCTTTTGATCACTTCTGTCCGTGATCTTCCTGTTGCTCACACCAGTCTATCTTTTTAACTTAAGGTCAGATCTTAGGAGGCCAGCGACTCTGCGTTGTTATTTCAGCTTGCATGTTACTTTCTCACAGAGACCTGGCCTGCTTTGGTCTACTGAAGCCATTCTCTGGGAGGTCATTCTGCTATATTATCATCATCATGATTATTTGTTCACTTATTTCCTGTTTGCATATATTTTAAGTTTCAGGACAAGAAAAACAATATATGAGTTATCTGCTGATAAATCCCCAGACTCCTAGAATAATACTTGGCATAGATAATGCATTCAAGAATATTGTTAGAGAATGGAAGGGTGTACAAATGGGTGGATGGGTGGATAGGTGAACAGGTGTCGAGGTGCTTAAACCTTCAGACCTCAAGAATTAATTAAAGTATAACTAAAGAGAACCACAGAGGAAGTGCTAAGCAAAAGAAGCACATATGAGGAAAGAGAAAAGAAAAGATTTTGTGAATGCATAAATTGTTTTAGGAAGTCTGGAGCATGTGTGTGTAGGAGACGTGGAAGGTACTCATGCAGAGAACCTGAAGCAGGAGCAGATCAGTGAAGCTTGACATAGACTCTTCAAGTTCTTTATTGTGTCTCCTTGAATACACTGAAAACGACAGTAAGAGTTATAGTCTCCTCACTAAATAGGTATAAAAGGTACAACTAAGAGAGATGGTACATGTGTACTTACTTACCAGACATTTCTCTGTGAACAAAAACAGAGATGTTATGAATACTTGCCGACAACAGTTTTTAATGTTCCTACCTTAGAATTCTAGACTTCTCGTGATTTAATTTTACTTGAAAAACATAGTACAGAAGTAATTAGAATGTTAAGTATTCTAAATGCTTTAAAAGAATCTTGCTACACAGTTCAACTTGGGGACCAGGCATGCTAGTTAATATTAGTTATCACAGCATTTATAAGGCTGGGGCAGGACACTCATGAGTTGAGGCTACCTAGAGTACATAGTGAAACCCTATCTCAAAATCAGTAATAATAATTAGTAACCTATGAAGTTACTGAAAGAGTCACTTTACACGAGTTTGTTATTTTTATCTGATTGATTTATTGAAATACATTCCATTCACTGATAATATTTTACGTAATAATCTTTAGCAATGAGTAGACTTTTAAAAATGATTCTTCAATATAGTGATCCCATATTATAATTCCATTCCACAGTCTTCTTTCACATATCAATTTTTAAAAAAAGAGTTACTCACCTTTATGTAGTGCATGGGTTAATAATAAGGTAGAGCACATCCATAAGATGCCTTTCATATTTATCAACATCTTGTCCTGGAAATAAAGAAAAACAAAGTATACCACAAGCATTTATGGTGCAGGCAGGCCATAAATCACATGTCAATAAGGAACTGGGCGCAATAAAAGAGGCAGTCCTCTGCTGGTTGTAAACACAGGAGGCTTGTAATAGAAGATATCACAAACGTTCTAATTATTAATTTGAATCACAACTTGAGGGACACGTTTCCAAAATAGTTCCAAGCCTCAGCATGGAGACATATTACACATGGTGGCCACGGCTAGGCAGGCCATAGAAAGAACATTAGGGATCCTAGCCTGTGTAAATAAGGTGAGGTGATAGCACCCTCAAAATCTAAGTAGAAACAGGAATCTGAATACAACAGAATAAGAGAACGATGAAGCTGATGCAAAAGAGATGCTGAGAGCACCAGCTTCATGTGAGGTTTGAGGTGAGAAGGAACTGTCGGTGGCTCTGGTAGATGTCAGCTGCAGCAAGATTCGGGCCTTCAGAAGGTTGTTGATGCAGAAGCACAGACACCACTGACTGTCTCACTGGCTGAACAAACAAAATAAACGTATCCTAAAGAGCTGCTAATTACAAAGTGACCAGTTTTAAAGCTCTCAACAGCTTTTAAGTCTCAAGAGTAGACAGTGAAAGAAGATACTCACACTGAAAGTCAAGAAACACTGACCTTGGCTTGGCTCCTAATTTGCTGTGTGCTTTGGGAAAGACATTTAACCATCTGAGTCACAAAATGGGACCTTTCAAGTCTAGATTTGTAGAAACTAGCCTAGTAAGGATAAGTGCCAGGCCTGGGGCAGAGTTGTTACTGATTGGATTTAAATGTCTCTCAAAGACACAGGCTTTGAAGGTTAGGGCCTCAACTTGGCTTCCCTGTAGTTGGAGAAACTTACAGAGATGGTGCCTAATGGGAATTCTTGAGTTGTCAATGATATGTTCTCAAAGGGAATGTGGGATGCAGATCTCTTCCTCTCTGTGTTTGGCTTCCCACTGGCTTCCCATGAGCAGCACATTCCACCACATGTTCCCAGGCATGACATGCTACCTGGCCACAGGCCCTTAAACAAGGCCAATCAATCATGCACTTCAACCTCCAGAATGGTACAGCCAAAGAAATCTCTCTAAATATAAGTTGATTGTCTAGGTTTTTTGTTATAGTCTTGAAAGCAAATTCATGGGCAAATTATGGTCTGAATAAATTCAAGAATGTTTAGTTATAGCCAAAGATATCTTCACTGGCTCATACATAAGCTGGTACTCTAAAGAACTCCCTTTGCCTTCCTTAGAAAACAAATTCTGTATTACCTTGGAAACCTGGACTGGAATAAGTAAATGTTGAAAGAATACAAGTCCAGTTTGTGCTCAAATAAAATTTAATACCCTATGACAACTACTCATTTTTCTTTAATAATATTATGCATTTGGTCTTGCTTTATAAATCTCAAAAACATGCTACAACCATACTCAAGCAAACTATAGAATACTATAATTTGAAGTATTTCCTAAAATGACATTTTAAACTTAATATACCTTGTATTTCACCCTCTCCATCCGTGGGTCAACTGATAATTCAGAGAGGAAAATGTACTAAGGATTCTTAATTAACCTTGGCATCTAAATGGACTCATCACGTAATCACAATAGCATGCCACTAGACTGCATTAACCACTAACTGGGAAACTCATAACATTTCTAGATTTCTTATAAAGTGATACAACAATAGGCTGTGGCTTATAGGTCTGTGACTGTACCTATCTCTTAATGTCATGACAACATAGAAATAAGACATTAATTTCATAGGCAAGATGAATATTTAGGTCATAAAATCATATTAAATATGATTAACCCTTGAATATTAATTTAATTCAGATAGAAAAACTTTCTTTAATCATACTTTTAAATAACACATTCTTTGTTTCTTTAAGGAAAAATTTTTTCTTTTTCATTTTTTTAATGTCTAGACTACACTGTTTAACAGGTTGGAATTCAAATTCTGAATTTTCTACTTAAGGTCTCAGACTATAAGTAAATGGATATGCCTCCCTAAAATTTGTTTCTCTAGTCATTTAAGGATTAAAATAAATAAGCATTGTAGAAACAATTTATAGTCCTGAAGATAATGCACATGAAATATGCACATGCATATCTAAAATAGTCACTAATTGGTGGTTATAATAAAAATTAGTGACTCAGTCTTCCTATATAGTCTCGAATTCTTGCTTCAGATCACTAATAATAAAAGCATTTGAAGCCCTATATCATTCTTTGGGTTACATCTAATAATAGCAGTATATAACTTATTTTTGCTTTTAATGATTACTTTAAAATGTGTTTCACTGGCCATAGAAATGGCTTAGTGGGGAAAGGCACTTGCTTCAAGCCTGATGACCTGAGTTTGATCCCTAGGAACTAGTTGGTAGGAAAGAACTACTTTCTTAAGTTGTCTTTTGACTTCAACCATAAGCAATAAATAAATATAATAAAATATGCTTTATACCCATTATAAAAAGAGTAGGTGTCTAGAAGACAAAGCTACTTACTAATCCCACAATATTTTGTGGTGCTAGGTTCAATACTCCTTGCGACAGTTAGCAAACCAAATGCATGATCAATACTTCCACTTTGAAAGATCAGTAAATCATTATGAATGTTAGTATATCTATAGGGCTAACTGGGATTTAGAATATATATGTAACAGTCTATTTAAATATAAATATTGGATAATAATAATATTGGACATTTGTCAATATTCAGACAGTCAAATATTACAATACCAAAGAAAAATGGTGTGACCCTGACTCTGGAATATATTGTCTTCATTCTCATTTGCTACCCAGGACAAATTCTCAAAAGCCCAACTCTCTAGATACCATGCTTAATCCTTATAAATGTATTTTTATTTTTTCTAAAATAAAGAGAAAAGTATGTTTTCATCTCTACAGTAAGTATTCTCACCTGCTGAGAGTCTACCATAAAACCTAAAGAATTAAGTCAGTGCATTAAAAATATAGAGATGAAATATATTTTGAATGCATTGATATGTTATAAAAATGTGCTTGCATAAATTGCTCCAATGTAAATACAAAACTAAGTCCCAGGTCTTCAACTTCATCAGAAACTGAACCAGAAGATCTAGTGATAGCTCTGTATTCTAATTGTCCAGTCACCAACAATAAGCACACAGGGCCTTCCCAATTTGGGACCTTTTGTAATGGAGGTCACTGGAGATCCAGCTAGCCTCTTCTCTACCTCTGCTCATGCCTGACTCTCAGCAACTTTGCTACATTCAAACCGAAGGAAGATTAGTTATGGCTTTGGTAAATATAAAATATGTCAGATATCTGTTCCAGATATTGGGTGTCTCAGACCAGTATTTTTATTGTTCCATCATGAGTATATGTAGACAGACATTTCCTTTTTCTTTTTCAGTTTTATGAGATCCTCACCCATGTTTTTAATTAAGCTACACCATTTCTTCTCTGCATTTGGTCCTATTAAATGAGAAAAGTGACCCTCTTTGTTTCTAGCATGCTTCCCACCCCCATTGCTGTTCTGCTGCAGAAGAACTGTCTGGTAAGTGTGGTCTGTTAGCGATAACAGATCTCTGTACACGGAAAGACTGAGGCGATAAGAGAGCCAAAAGTCCCTATATTTAGCCATATACTTCAGGAAAGTCAGGAATAGAAAAAAGTCAGCAAACAATCAACGTCCAGCTGACTGCAGCTGTTTAGTTTCCTGGGAGACAAAAGACAAGGTCAACAGAACTTGTATCCCTGTGAAATGTCTGCAGAGAAGAGAGGCACGTCATATCAGGGATAGGCTCCCAGGGTTCTATTAAGCAGATACTTAGTATTCCTCCTCTTTCTCAGGGAAGCTTAGAGGAGCAAGGGCTAACCTAAGGACAAAGACATAGTGGTTTTATCTACCGTCCTGCCAATTAGCTGTTCCGAACCACTAGTTATCTTGAATACCTCAATTACAAATTAGATATAGTATTCATTACATGTTATACTACATTACTTAGTAGATCATTATTTCAAGAAGAATCTCTGAGAGATGCCTTATGGTTTAGACTTCCCAGCAGTAACTGTACCACATGAATGCGTCACAGCCTACACATGGTTTCCCTTAACCAACGCTCAGTTAAGCTTTTTAGTGATGCCCCTGAATACTCTGTTCCTAGCCTGTGAACTCTTGTTTCCTTATTCTATCTCCTTCATTCTCTTTTTTTATTATAACACACACCACCAATTTTCTTACGGATTTAAAAATTATGATTCTCTTTTAGCCAACATAGATGCCTCAAGAGAGAACATCTAATATCTTCTTACTTCTTATTCTACAATGCCCAGGACATTCAGTAGCTGTTTGTCTTTATAAGAATGAATATGTACTTATATGATGTCATTACATACATTCTGTCTGCACATTTGCCTTTTGCTTTCACCTAAACCACACATTCCCAATCAGCACATATAATTTTCATGAGATGAGTAGAAGTGTTTATTCAGCAAGTTGTTCCCTGGGATGCATCTTTAGGATGGTTCCAAGTTGTTACTATTGTACTTCAATCCACATGTAATAGGTCACACCTATAATCCCAGCACTGTACAGGCTAAAGGAAACAGGAAGGCTGAAAGGTCAAGGAGACCTAGGGTCTAGAAAGATCCCAAACTCGCCTTGGTACATAGCTAGACTCTACCCTACTATAAACCAATCTATCAATAAAACACTCCTGCAAGAAAAACACTTGTATATTTATCTTGAGTGGTATTTGTACCATCATCTACATAATGTATAAAGCAGAATATCTAGATGAAAGAATATATACACTTTTGCTTCATTTGTTGCTAAATTAAAAAATAGTTTGTTAAACTATTTCTAAAGAAAAACTTACTTAAATTCCCATAATACTTTATAACGTAGGTTCCCTACAACCCAACCAACATGCTTCACAGACTGTTTTCCTTGTCTGATAGATGAAAACAATGATAAAGTGTATTATTAATATTTTGGTAACTTTAAAAAATATTTATTTTATTTTATATATGAGTGGTTTACTTGCATGGACGTGTGTGTGTGTGTGTTTATGTAGGCACCATGTGTACACACCTGGTGTTAAAGGAGATCAAAAGAAGGCGTCTGATCCCCTGAAAGTTGAGTTACAGATGGTTGTGATTCAGCATGTTGGTATGGGAAACTGAACCAAAGTCCTCTGCAAGAACAAGTGTCCTGAACCACTGAGCCATTTCTCCAGCCTCTTATGACTATTTTTTCTATAACTATGAGTGAAGATAAACTAATTTTCCTCATAGGATTCAAAAAGCATATTTTTCTATAACACTATTAACTTTTAACTTTGCCCAGTTTTGGCTAGATTTAATATTTTTAATAGGCATAATGCATTAGTATCTAGCTTTCCATTTCTCCAAGCCTTTTCATAGGTATTTAATTTAGTCTTTTATAATGGTGTCCATTTAACAAATTATGACAGCAGAGGTCCAGCAGTTCCACTTAACTTGCTTTCGCAGCTAGAGAATCTCACACAAACTTTCTGCTTACCAATGTAGTGGTTACTCCACTTTATCTCAGGCCAGGTTGGAACCATAACTTAATGTGCTCATGTGACTGCAGGTGCCTCCAAAGGCCAGAGGTGTCAGCCCCCTCTGTAGCTGGAGTTAAAGATGATTGTGAGTGGCTCGGCATGGAACCAAACTCCAGGCCACTGCTAAAGCAGTGCACACTACTGCCCACTCCTTACCACTGAGGATCGCTCTGGAACTGAAAGTAAGTAATCTCTGATATGCATTCTATATTCATTCCCTTCTGAATACAACATATATAACAGGTGAATGAAAAGAGCTTTGGGTTATAGAATAAACACCTTTAACAAAGATCTTATGTACTGACCACCAAGAGAAAACGACTCCATCACATCCAATTCTAAGAACTTCACATGTAAGATTTGACTTTGTGTCCGAGATGTACTTACAGACTTTTATATCTACCAGGTGGATATTATAAGAACTGATGAATTTTTACTAATACAAATGGAACTTGGTCAAGACATGTGCCTTTACTCTCCCTTGTTCTGACTCCAAATGTCTGCAACAGGCAGCACATTTTTTCTAGACCAGACCAAGTAACCTCTAACAATGAGTGTTTGTCTGTCCCTTAACTGATTTCTCCATGTGGGTGGAGGAAATTTTAAAAATCCACCTAGTATAAGCATTCATTCTTTTGCCCCAAAGCAACATATGTGTCTAGAAGTTCTGCCCTTCTCTGATTAACATCTCATCTGAAATACAGAATCTGTAGATGTTTGTCCATGAATAAAGTCTACAAAAATGTTTAAACTGAACCAGGAAAAAAAATAAAAGAGCTTAAGTATGTGTGTGAGGAAGACATTCAGTTGGTCTTTGTGCTTTCAGTGGCTCAGGGATGTCCCATTGATTGACCAATCATTAACTCGAGAGTGTTTAAGCTTAGCAGTGTAAGGAGAGACAGAACAATGGGTGCATCACCCTCACTAATCATATTTAGCTTTATACCTTTCCTCACTCTTTATATCTTTCCAAAACAGAAAGTTACTCATACATAGATAGAGGCAGCATGGAATACCACAGGGATTTCCCTGCAGTTAGCAAAAGTCAAGAAAGGGGGTAACCCTGATTGCATGAACACCTATGAACCTGAAAAAACATCTTTTCAAACTTTCTCTCTCTCTCTCCTTCTTTTCTTTTTTAAGGAAGGAAATAATGAAGAGGCTTAATTTTTTAAACCACCAAGAAAAAGCGAACTTTGAACTCGTTTATAAATTCTAAGTGATGGTCTTGAATCCCATCCTTCCTTCCACCACCCACATGAAGATTAAGGACTGTGGACTTCCTGCTGGAGGAAGTAATTGCTCAACTGCTTGGGAATCTATTGGAACCCCTCATAGCATTAGTGGGGGACATGCAGATGCAATTTATCAAGTATTCCTTTATTACATTGTGCTCAGAACTAGAACTCAGATTCTTTGGGACCCCCCTCCTTGCTATGTTCCTCTTAAAAATGGTAATCTGCTCCACCTGAGAAAACTAATGTTTCCCTCTTAAATCCAAAACATTCCATTTTAGGCTTTTATGTGAATATTTTCTGAGTTTGACACAATTGCCAACCAGTACTTAGCACAATTTAGGCCATAGCTTTTAGAGAGAAGGAGAAAGAAAAAAACAACACAAAAATGGACCGATTATAAACAAAATTTAAGGTGGGAGAGAGGACCATTAAAGCCTAGTTCTTCCGAATTATAAGCTGGAGAATTTACAGTGAAGACCTTAGTAGCAGGGTCCAGTCTACATCACCAGACCCACCGCAGCGCGCTCCCCGCCCCTTCCCCACCCCCCTCCGCCGCCAACCCAGGTCTTTTATCAGCCATTTGGTCAACTTGTGCTAGACACCTACCCCCTGCCCTGTCCTGCCCACTCTAATGATCCTGGTTGATATTCAATTACAGCAGCTTTAATTTTGTCGCTAGCTAAAAGTGGTCTTTAGGAATGTAAATGTATTTCTAAACGAATGCCTGGAGCAGTCGCAAATTTGTCTCATTTTCATGCCAAGAGTTGACTTAGAATAAATCTTCACTTCTCCTTTTAAAGCAAAAAACGTGTACTTGCATATCACTCCCCCCAAAAATAAAGCAAGAGAAAAGAGTGTTTTAAAGGCTTTGAACATGAGCGTTTGGTGCCATCTGAATGGAAGTTGGATCCGCTCCAGCTTCAGCTAGCCTTTGGAGCTCAGGAGGCTCGCCAGCCGAGGCCCCACCCGTGTCCAGCCCAGCCCAGCCCCGCCCCAGTTGGCTGCAGCCGCTGGAGACCTAGGCTAAGCGCTCGCCGGAGCAGCTGTGCAGCTGTCTGGGAGCCCAGGAAGTCACACCCGTCTCGCGCCCTGAGCTGAAGCTCCAGCCCACGTGGCGGATAGCGAACCCCCGCCGCTGAAGGGAGTGCCTAGCAGGGTCCCTCCTCCAAATCAGGGTGAGTTTAGGGGCGGGGGAGGCTAGCCCCGCTCCGGTAGGCGGGGCCGGACCACCTCTGCTTCTGTAGTTCCTTCCTAGGCCAGCACCAGGCAAGGATGCGCTCGCTATCGTTATCGTTTTCAGCATAACAGACACGAAAGTGAGACCAAAATTTCGAAATGAGTTCTTCCGGCTCCTGGCTATTGCATTCATCGGTTTCATTTTCTTTCCTTTTTTTCCGCCAACCCTCTATTGTCACATTTTTTTTCTTTGCCAGTGGAAAAACTCCTTTCCTCTGCCTCTAGGCGCCCGCCTTCTCCCCAATTTCCACGTGCAACGCCTGTCCTGGTGTTGAGGAAGTTAAGTTTTGGATGGGGAGTCGGGGCGGGGGGGGGGGAATTCTTTTGCAATAGCCTGGAACAGAGCCCTAGCATTGTGTTCAAGGACTTTAGCGAAATTAGCCAAAGCAAGTACCTTTATTACTTTCCTTAAAGATGAGCAAATTGTACGTCAGGAAACCACAAACCGGCGTTCTTAGTCGGCCCAGCTGCAGGCACCGCCCAGAGCGCCGCGGGAAGCCAGGCAGATAAGAGAAAAGGAGCCGGTGTTTTGGGGATGGCTAAATTTTCTTCTTTTTGTCTCCTCCAAACCCCAAGATTCACTTCCCTGATTCTGAAGTGGAAAAATGACTATTAAAAGAGAACTAGGGTCTTCCTCTCTTTGAACCAAAGGATATGAAAGTGGTTTTCTAGCCCTATTTTCCGTTTGTGCTGAATTCCTCCATCAGGGGGAGCCCACACCTACTACAAAACTCCCTATTCCTAGACATCTGGGTTCGACTAGTCCGAAACACCCAACTGCAAGCAGATCTTAAGGAGCGCACCGCCCCCCTTGCTCCTCCCTCTGGGCCTGCCTCCTTGGACAGAGAAGGAAGGGATTTCACACTAGCCATTCATTTGTCAGCCGTGGGGGAGGGGACGCAAAAGCGGAGAGGAGGTAGAAAGGGGCGAGAGAAAACAGAGAAGATGGAGACTGAGAAAGAGACACAAAGATGAGAGGGACACAGATAGCGAATCTCCACTGCGGGTGTACTTGAGGCGGTACAGCCCTGCAGCCTCGGGGGAGATTTCTTCCCCTCTCTTCAGGATCCCGAGAACACGCAGGACATGCGGAGGCGAACGCAGTTGGATCCGAGAGCAAATAGTTTAGGCTATGACATTATTTTCTTACCACTATTTCTTCTGTCTAACCCCCTGAGCAGTCCACGCCCATTGACACCGAGAACAAACCGAGACAACCGGGATGTCCCGGGTCTGCAGGCACTAGAGAAGTCTCTTGCAATGCCCACGCCTACTCAGGGCAGCAGGACTCTCTCAGCCAGGGCGTCCCCGGGGAAACCCGGCAGGCACTCTCCACAACCACTCCGCCAGCCCGTAAAGTTGCTCAACTCAAGTGGAGAAATGGGAGCGGATGAAGATACAGAAGGGAACAGAGGACTGCTGTAATCCAAGCGAGAAGACTGGACCAATTGGTCCCCAACTCGGGTCTTCATGCCACCTTTGTCTGGAGAGTCTCTGGGTCCTGGTTTGCTGGTAAAGATTGGGGGACAAGCCCTCATTTCGCTTTCCAGGGCGAGGGGGGGTGAATACTGCACACCCCTCTAGTTCAGGGAAAGCTTTCCCGCCCAGGAGCCTCCCAGACCTCTCCGGTGTTCCAACAACCCCACCCCCATCCATTGCGCCTTCCCCGCTGGCTCGGGCGCACCACGCGCAGGACAAAAGAACACAGGGGCAACGTGAGAGAGCTTTGACAGCCCCCAAGTCATCAAAGAAACTCAGCCCCAGGACCCTGTCCAACCCCTGCCAGATAGCCTTCCACATTGCCTGAGGGGTTGGGGGAAAGTGTCCTGTTCGCGCCGGTCCCGGGCAGCTAAAGTACCCTGCTGCCTTGTCAAGAGCTGCCCAGAGGTGACTTTCCAGGAACCAGAGATACTGACCACACACCAGGAGCCAGGACACCAGGTGGTCTGCTCTGAGGTGGTTTCAGGGGCTTGTATTTGGGCAAGTTTGGGGACTCTCCATTCAAACTTTTGCCTCGACCAATTTAAAGACAACAAAAATCAAGGTGT
Organism: Mastomys coucha; assembly: GCF_008632895.1. Lineage (NCBI taxonomy): Eukaryota > Metazoa > Chordata > Mammalia > Rodentia > Muridae > Mastomys > Mastomys coucha. The sequence continues at coordinate 50,196,122 of NW_022196914.1, forward strand.
GAGGAGTCCCTCCCATTCCTCCAACTCAAGATAGCAGGACTTTTATAGGATTTCTCTACAAAATCCCTTCCCCTATTCCGTTGGTCCTTTTCCTCTACCCCACCCAGGAGTTCTTTTGTCTAGATCTTTTTCAGCACCAAGGTCTATCTGAATTCGTCTCTTTAACAAACCTCTTTCAAAGTTACCTTCATGTTTTAAAGTGCGCACATTTTCTTAACTTCGCCTTACAGCTAGTCCTCTTGGCTTTAATTAAAGCCCTCTTCCAATTGCAATGTAAGTTTTCCCCCCACTAAGCTGGGCGGTTTTCTTTTCCCAACAAGTTTCCCCCTTTCTTTTAAATGGGGGAACAAAAGAAACATGATTACCTTGAAAAGCGGCTTACTGCAGTTTGGGGGGAAATTCTCTGCTGAGCTGTGAGAATGGGCTCCGCGTTGCCCCGGCAGATCACATAGGAAGCGCGGTGGCCTGGGGAAGGATGCGGCGAGTGCGGGACAGAGCTGGTGAGGAGGGAGGATGCGCTGCTAGCCGCAGATCCTTGTCCCAGCGCCTGTCCACAGCACCTAATGCTCGCAGCTGCTGCGCCCGCGCGCCTTGAGTTCTTCACCCAGAAAGGCTCGGGGCAGCTCGCCTGCAAGTTCAAATGCGGGTTGTGACACCCACCGTCATTATATCACTGTACCGTCAGAGCCGAGGAGGAGACTCAGCCAGAAGGAGGAGGGAGAGGAGGAGGGTTCATTCACAGGCTCCTGAAGTGCTCCGTAGCTTCAGCCACTCCACAGAGCCCAGGCGGAGGGCCGGAAAGGAGCTCCCAGAGCCTGCGGTAGGGACCGCCTGCCTCCCTCGCCAGGCACTCCCACCTCTCAGCGTTTCTTCCTGACGAGAAGTACCAATCGACTGGGGGTTGGGGGGAGAATCCGTGCTCATTCAGCGACTCAGTACCACCTCTCTGTGCAGTCTCAAACAACTGCCTTCCCACCCTTCCCCACCCCACCCCCTCTTCCCTGCTCTATGCTGCTACTTCTGAATTAGGGGAAAGGAGTCCCCAGTCTCTGGTGCGGCCAGCAAGCACAGAGCAATTAAGTGTGGTCAGTTCTTAGGAGCGGACGGGACTCTATAAAATCAGCCAAGAACTTGCGTTTAATGCGTTTAAGCGACCACGTAGCTTGCTCTCTCCACCAGAAGAGGTGTCAGGCTCAAAGCTCCTGCCAACCTGAAAGAGATACTGAGAAAGTGAGATACCAAGCCCCAGGGAGAGGCAAAAGCATTCTGTAGCTGCTCTCCCTAGGGAACTGCCCAATGAGGAGCCCGCGGCATCAGGCCCAACACAAAGACCCTGGCAATAAAGGGCTGGACAGGAAATCCCCCCAGGCAATCCCTTGTCCCATTCAAAGAGAATCCTTTCTCTAACACAAATCCGCCTGCATCTTTCCTTAAAGTACTTCGCTTCCTTCCTTCTTCCATCCCTCTCTTTCACAGGGTCTCTTGGAGAATGCTCTGCCCAACTTGGACTTATTGGACTTACCAGTCTTTCCATGTTGTTAGGAAATGGAATCTTTCATGTTCGCAATCTTTTTTTTCCTACTCAGGCTTATCCATCGATGTAAACAACATCAGTATAGGGAAGCACACCCTTCACTGAATCACAAAAGACTCCATTAGGGTCTTAAAGAGCAAAGGGTCAAACAGTTAATACAAAGGATTTCTGCCCCTCAGAAAAGGGCGACTTTGAGTTTTCCGTTACTTTGAAGTCTAGTATAATTTTATGGAGAGAGGACAAAATAAGTTCGCAAGACATGTCGAAGTAACTCTGGGGGTACTGAAACAATTACAAACTTTTCCTCCTACACCAATATGGAAATATCCTTGTAATTATTGGCTCTGAATGTTTTGCTTAGAAAATTACATCAAGCACAGGGCTTCAGAAACGGTAGTGATTAACGCAGAAAGTTTGTCTTTACTCTGGATTTCTTTAATTAGATTGACTGCCACCACAGTTCTAAACTTGTAACCTAGACTCCTTAGCATGTGAATTCTTTTTCTAAGGTTTATAGATTCAATATGATCATAGATCTTAAGTGATAAACATGTGGTAGATGTATCAGTACGATTTCATTCTCAGATGTGTGTTTCATGCAGTCTTTTACTTACCATTCACAGTAATGAGTGATGTAAGTACGGGCCATTTAGAAATCCGTGTGGCTTTCTGTGACTTATTTAACCTTTAGGCAATGATTGTACTACCATTACTAAAACTGAAATTTCATCCCATTTATTGTTTAGAATGAGAGCCACATCTTGACATTAGACATCACTCACTGTATTTAACATACCAACACAACCAGGTACAGAAAGCGACTCACCCAAGCTTTCACAGACCAGAGATGCTTATCAGAACGCAGCTCTGGAATCAACAGGAATTCATTCAGAAAGAAGAACAGTAAAATATAATGAATTTCCATTGGAATTTATATTCCAGGCATTGGGGTAGATAGATTTTTCTCTGAAATGCTTCAAGTTGTTATCATTAATCTATTTCTTAAACTCAAGTGAACCTCGTTTGAGTTTTACAGTTAAGTGGTTTGCCCAAGGCTACTTGTGACAGATCATCGGCCTAAAAGCTTATCAACTCTGTTACCCTACTCTCCCTTCATAATACACTTGAATAAACAAGGCTACAAAAAAGTAGGGCAGAAGCAACTAGTTATATGTTGGTATCTGTTTCCCAGACATGCTAATGATCAGTATTTACTGCAAGCATCATGTACACAGGATGAGACATCATAAAAAGTCTTTGATTGGATACATTTTTATTGTGAGATGTTTTACTTGATCTTGTCAAATGTGTTGAGTTTTACCTTGTTTCCTTTTTTTTAACTTTATTTCCTTAGCTAGCAAAGATTCATAGTCCCTCCCTCATATCATCTACAGACAAGTGGTATGCAGTATAAAGGCACTTTCTTAGGCAGAATCAGCTTACTAAGGGATGGAAAACGGTGAAGGGCTTTATACTGCAAGTCTTGCCACTTCCTTGGCTCCCAAAATTATTATTTAGAAAACTAAACACCTTTTAAAACTGTCAAATAACAAAGTGATATATAACTTAATATCTACTTTCTTTCCCTGGGGACAGATCCTCTGCTTCAGCTGCCTAAAATAAAGAATTTTCTTTCTTAAGCACAAAACAAGGTATATTTATAATAGTTTATAAATACATTGAACTTTGAGAGATTTTTGTGTGTCCCTGACTGCCTTTCTGTCTTCTCTGTTTCTCTCTGTCTCTGTCTATCTACCTCTATATATGTACATGTGTGGTGAATATCTGTGTCAGTGTTTGCCTGTGTGCATATGTGAAAGTGGGGTCCAAACCTTAACACCTGCCATCTCCCTAAGTCATTCTCTATATTATTATTATTATTATTATTATTATTATTATTATTATTATTATCTCTTTGTTATTGAGACACTCCTTTTGCTTCTGCCTCCCAAGCACTGCAGTTACAGTCATGAGTCATGGTGTCCTGCATTTTTAGGTAGATGCCAAGTATCCAAACTCAGGTCCTTTTGTTTGTGCCCCGAGAGTACTTCATCTTTAAGCCATCTCCCCACCCCGGATGTAAGTGTTCTTGCAGGATTTCTTTCTTTTGAGAAAATTAGAAAACAGCTATTTCAGATTCTCCAATGTCTGACAAAATTACTAGAACTTTTAAAACAGGAAATATTGTTTTACAGCTTTTAATGTTAATAATATATTTACACATATGATCAAATCTAGATCTATTTAAAATCTCATTGTGTGAGTGCCCCCCCTGAGATCACATGCTTGCACAGGGGATGTTGGGTATGTAAATTTCAGAATCTCAGGCAGATAAAGCAAGATATTCATTCATATTGCTGTCGTCTAGACAGAATCAAAAGCCTGAGGCACTATGCTTTGCAACCGTGCTTTGATCTAGTCTTAAGGAACTTGGCTGAGCTTGGAGGCAACCACCCAAGGACTTGAAGAAAAAAGATATAGGTGGCAGGTGTCCCCAGGGAATCCCATTATCTTCATCTCCACTCCTCTACATTCAGTGCCAAGGTCTGTTAGGATCCAATTGCAGTGTCCTCCTGCTGTTGATTGGGTGAAGTGCTTCTACACATGGCAATATCTGTTGCTGGGCTCTGGATCAGCCTGTCCTATTCAAACTGAAAAAAAAAAAAACAAAAAAAAAAAAACCAAAGAGTTCATGTTTCTGTACCCTGATCTGCTGCTGATCTTAGGCACAACAAGAAGTGTGCTGCCTGGATTGTTAAAGGAAGCTGCAGATAACAAATGCATCCAAGAGGTTCTTTCCTTTTCTGTTCTTTTGTAATTCTAAGGAGAAAGCCAGTTTTTCAAAGTTGTCAGAAATTTTAAAAAGAAATTACATCAAGGACAAACATTTTGTACTTTTAACCTGCTTAACAATTTTGTAGGATTGCAATATATCGTCCCTCCTCTCTCTCTCTCTTTCTCTCTCTCTCTCTCTCTCTCTCTCTCTCTCTCTCTCTCTCTCTCTCTCCCCCCCCCGTGTGTAAGTGTGTGTGTCTCCCTGTGTGTGTGCTGTGTGTGTGTGTGATGGGGTGGGGGGAGAGAGAGAGAGAGAGAGAGAGAGAGTTACCACAAACAAATATATTGAGAGCAACAGCTCCAAGAAAACAATTTAAAAAAAAAATCCTGAGCCTCTGTCTCCTCAAGATCCTAAATGAAAATGTTTGGGTAAATATTTTCTTTCAATAGATAGTTTTGCTCTTAATCAGCCCTCCCCACACCCCTTTAAATAATGTATGCTCACAAACGTCAAAATGAAACCAATCACTTTGTATGGTAACTTCTAGAGTTAACTAAAATGTTAAAAAAAAATATTTTCTTACTTTCTGTGTGAGGTTGGATAGATTTCTCTAGAACTTAACTGGAAGGCCATCTACATCACAACAGAACTATGCAAGCCAAAGCCAAATTCCAACATGGATGGGAGAGGCTGGACTTGGAGCAGAGATGACTTCATTAGGGAGAAGAAAGACTCTGAGTCTGTCCACACAGCAGCCAAATGGCTCAGCACATCTGCACTCACCCAGGGAGGCTGCCCTGACAAAGCCTCAAAAACATTATCCTTTCTACAAAGGAAAAGATCAAGACCTTAAGAAAGTAGTCCAACTGGATGAAATCACAGCTAGTCTTCCTCCTTAGTCACCTTCTCAAACTTTGTCCCTTCCTCTCCTGTCCTCCGAAAAATATGGGTCAGATTTTGTAGAAGATTATTCTGATTGAACCAAGAAATGAAAAGGTGGTTTCCAAACCCAAGGAAGTGTTAAAGAACTTAGCATCTATGAGGCTAGTTGAGAGCAATGCAGATGTTTCCTGAGAGGCAAAACTTTGCCAGTTGCTGTTTGAGTTCAGTGACTACCAGTCACCAGTTATTTAATTAGACCACAAAGGGACTCAGAAACAAGGAGTTTAATGAAAGTTGCTGAATTGATAGTGCCAAAGGACCCCATTAGTGTGTCCTGGTGTGTAAATCAGGAGGTAAAACAGAAAATGTTTGTACACAGTGTGAGGGTTATTTGAAGAACACGAGGGTGAGCATAGGAACAGAGTAGAAGACAGGTTTTCCTATGTTTAATCCATCACTTAGCAGGATTGTGGTACTAGTTAAATGTCATGGACTTCAGGTTCTTGTCCCAAAATATGAGCAGTCACATTTTACCACAAGAATAAACAAATGGAAGTCCAATATTTGTTATAATAATTCAAGCAAACAGCGGAGGAATAAGACTCAGCAAACACTTGCCACAGGCTGTTCATAACATCATTTGATTTGTTCAATTCAACAAATCATTCACTGCTTTTTATGCAGTTTTGTAATAGAAAATAGAGTTTTCTTATTTCTATTGCCCAGATAAGTCAGAGGCTTAAAAAAGTAATGAAAAACACTTCACTGACTACAAATGTGAGAAGAACACCAGCTGACCACAACTGTGTCCTTTACTGGAAACAGTCTTCCCTAAACTTATTCTGATGGCATGTTATGGCAGGGATTAACTCCACTGCACATTGCAGAAACCATGTTTCTTATTTCTGCACAATGGAAATGGTTAAATGACACAGCTTTAAGGTTTGTTTGGACTTCTGAATGTCTCCCACAGTTGATACATCTTATCATGTGAAAAGGGATAGAGAGTGAAGAGGAGGCATTAAATATCATGCTAACAAGAAAAGAAGACCAGAGAGAGTAAATACAGGGAGGGTCTCTGGACTGCTAGTCACAGGGCAGGAATTAGCAACAAGAAAAATAGAGCAACTTGCTAAAAATGTTCCTGGGTATCGAGAAGTTAGGTTAGTGTGATCTTTTAAAAATCTATTTTTTATCCGGATGGTGGTAGGGTACGTCTTTAATCCCAGCACCCTGGAGGCAGAGCAAGGCAGATCCTTGAATTAGAGGCCAGCCTGATCTACAGAGTGAGTTCCAGGATAGCTAGGGCTACACGGAGAAACCCTGTCTCAACTGCCTCCTCCTGCACTCCACCCAATCCAGTTTAAAAGCTTTTTCCAAAAGAAGACAAAATAAAATCCAGTTGAGAACATGCACTGACCATTCCCATTCCCCCACTTCCACAAATATTCTGGGGTCCTTTGTCTCCTTGGTTCTTTGGTGCCTGCAGCTGCCTCTTCCGCCATATCATCTCACAAGATGCCTGTCTCATTCTGGATTCCCATAGCAGAAAGTCTGCAGAGATGAGGCAAGGTCTCCAAACATTGATAAGAAAGAATGGAGGCAGGGAAGGGAGGGAAGACAGGCATTTCAAGCAGCCTTTACTATAGGCAGCACACATTTACTCCGTAGTGGATGGAGGATGACTCAGAGATGCTGTCTCCAAGCGGATGGGAGGAGAAGTGTCTAAAGTGTCTGGGTACTTGGTTAAAAGCTTCTCCAGAGGGTGTTAATCCTGTACTGCAGCCATGTGGGAAGCTGTCTGGGCTGTAGTTTTATTTCCACAGGGAAAAGGACTAGGCAGTGCTTTAGGCTAAAAGCTGCCGGGCTGCAGTGGAGAGGAGAACTGACGTGCCTAGAAAGGATGAGCTTCAAGGTCTATGGGGAGTATGAATTATATTTGCTGTAATTCCATTTTTTTCACCACTCTCCAGGTTGTAACGGTTGCACAATTAACAACAATGACTTTTTTTACTCAGTCAGAGCAGGTTGTAATGGTAAGTCCTAGGACAGATAAAGAAGTGTAACCCTTCCATCCGGAAGCCAAAGTCAGCTTCCCCTTCCTCCAGGACTCCTTCCATCTGTCACTCACATGCCCAGTCACATCCTTAGCAAACAATTCCAACTCAGTCTCTACTAATCTCTCCAACCCCTACCAAGACCTTCTTTGACACTCAAAATGGCTCAACTCTGAAAAACAATCTGTTGCCACATGAGCACTAACCTGGAAAACATCAATTGGTGAGTCTTAAATTAACAGAAATGACAGCAAGAAGGTCTATAAATTCACATAAGCAGCATCTTTTTTTTTTTCACTTTACATCCTGATCAGTGTCCCCACTGTGGGTCCCTCTCTTCTCCCCTTCTCCTCTGAGAGAGTGGAGGCCTCTACGAGGGATCCTCCTAGCCTTGGCACACCAAGGCTCTACACTTCTCCCACTGAGGTCAGACAAGAGAGCCAAGTTAGGGGAATGGATTCCACAGACAGGCAACAGCTTTTGGGATAGACCCCCCTATAGCTGTTCAGGGCCCACATGAAGACTGAGCTGTACATCTGCTTCATATGTGGTGGGAAGTCTGGGTCCAGCCCCTGTATGCTCTTTGGTTGGTGGTTCAGTCTCTGGGAGTCTCCAAGAGTACAGGTTAGTTGACTTTCTTGATCATCCTGTTGAGTTTCTATTCCCTTCACTGCCCACAGTCCTCCTTCCAATTTGTCCAAAAGAGTCCCCAGGCTCCATCCACTGTTTGGCTGTGGGTTTCTGCATCTGGGTCAGCTGCTGGTCAGAACCTCTCAGAGGACAGCCATGCTAGACTCCCGCTGCAAGTGCAACAGAATATCTTTAAGAGTGTCAGGGATTGGTGCTTACCCATGAGATGGGTCTCTGGTTGGGCCTGTTATTGCTTGGCCATTCCCTCAGTCTCAAGCAGGGTCTTTTTACACTGTGATGTCCAATCGTACAAATGTTTCTTATGTGTAGCTCCCTGATACAGTGGATATGTGTTCTGCCTCCCACCATGCCTCCCTTCTCTCCTCCTCTGATTTTATTCACCATTACAGCTACTTTTCTCACCACTACAACAGTGCTTCTGATACAAACAACAGAAAAAGGTTCCTTTAGGCTCACATTTCCTGAGGGGCCAGTCTACCATTGTTCAGACTCATTCAATTGTACAGGACATTATGGCTTCAGAAGTGTTTGGTGAAGGCTAGCTGTCACTTCTTTGGCTAGTTTGAAGCAGAACAAGACAATGCCAGTGGAGGCTGGATTTCTCCCAGTTCCCTCTTAGTCAGAATCTTAGCCTGTAGGATGGTGCCATTTATGTTCAAGGTGAGTTTGCCCCCATCATTTGTATCCTTTTGTCAGCATGTTGAATTTTTATTTTACTGTGTTTGTGTTTGTGTTTGTGTGTGTGTGTGTGTGTGTGTGAGAGAGAGAGAGAGAGAGAGAGAGAGAGAGAGAGAGAGAGAAAGAGAGAGAGAGAAGAAAGGCTACACCAATTGATGATACTCTGCCCTGTGACATTTGTTAGATAGTAGCGATGATGAGAATAGGAATAACACATACTCTCTGTCTTGGGGAGGAATACAAACTCCAATTCCTAGTTGAGGCCACAAGGTTAACATAAAAGAAGAAAGAAGGCAGAGAAGACAAACATATAGAGCCATGAGGAGTGTGGTAACTAGAGAGAACATTGTTGCCGTGTACAAGCTGGCTGTAATGGGAGCACATGCTCCAGGAGTTTAAGATGGTAAAACATGAAGTAAATCAAATAAAATGAACTTTAGGATGACACATAAGAAAAGTCAGAACACAACCCCAAATTTAAATGGTCCAGGGACAGAGGAAGGGAGGAGAAAGAGCCGGGAGTCATTTTACCCCCATTCGTTCTCCCCTTTTATCAGTTCCCATCTTTTCCCTTATCAGTAAACATCTTTGTCTCAAAGAGGAGAGTATGTTCCACAGAGGTTTGCAAAGGAGCAGAAAGCAGGGGAAGGAGGGAAGGGGAGGAGAAAGGGAGAGGGAGAGGAAGAGCGAGAGGGGGAAGGAGAGGGAGAGGGGGAGAGAGAGAGAAAGGAAGAGAGAGAGAGGGGTCAAAGGTAGAGAAGATGCTAATGCATGATCATTTCTGATGAAACAAGAAAAGGAAGATGCCCCAGGCTTGTACTGACTCTGCAATTTGGGTCATGTGATCTCAGTATCTGTTTTACTTGAGCTCTTATTCTGGCAGCCAAAAAAAAAAAAATCCCTTGCAGTGAGGAGGCCAGCTTTGGAGCAGCCAAGTAGCATTCATGATTTATTTCTCTAAGGGAGTCTTCAGGAATACCACTAACTCTGCACTTCTCATGTACAGTCTTAAGCAATAGACTTTCCAGGATTTTATATCCTGGGGACTATATTCCCAGAACTTAAAAAAAAAAAAAAAAACAGTTTCCTGATCATTATAAATAAAGAATGGCACATGCACATTATGGCATAAAATAGAAATGAAACCTGCATACACTCTGGAAAATGTAATTATATTTTTATAGGAAACAAAGAAATAGAAAAACAGAGTTTAAGAAGGCATGAACCTGTGGAATACTCAGAGAGTTAGTTATATAGACAATGTTTCTTGAAATACCCAGAGATACCTCATCAAAACTGAAAGTACACATGTCAAATGCAGAAACTGTGAAAGGATGGTGTTAACCTGGAGGCAGATGAAGCACTGTGGGGAGGGAGTGGGGAAGAAAAACGCTGAGTATGAATTCATGTTGCTTATTTGACAAACTCCATCCAGTGGAAGGAGAAATGTCTTTCTTTCCAATCACAGTCTACTATAACTGCTTGGATGTTCCCTCCTCACCAAGAGATTAGGCATCCTGAATCTACAGTAGATCTCATAACTCTTTGTATACTTTTAACTAACAAATTCTGTCCTGACATTGTTTAAAAGGACAACCTCATGCCCCAGTTAAGGCTTTCTCTCTATGAAGTTTCCATGATCATTGCTCAAGGAACATGGAGAAGGACGAATGGGAAACTGGCTAGCTCTGCTTTCTTCTTCCCCTTTCCCCTCTTTCCCACTCTGGAGAGGGGGAGCTGCAACGAGGGTGGCGGGCGGTTATTCTTCCTTTTTGTTTTTAAGCTCTCTCTCCTCTGTCTCTGTCTCTGTCTCTGTCTCTGTCTCTGTCTCTGTCTCTCTCTCTCTCCCCTTGTGTATGTGTGTGTGTTTCCATTTAAAAAAGTAACTGGTAAATACAATTTTTAGATATTCATACGATGTTTTTTCTTGATATGGACTATTAGGTTGTTGTCACAATCAACCCAGTTAATACACTCATCCGCTTCAGACCCACTCAGCAGATTTTTAGTATACAATGCAACTTTGATAGCTATAGTTACGATGCTGTAATTAGGCTTCTGGAACATACTGATTAAAAACTTAAGATTTTATACCCTTGACCATTTCTCTTGCCTTCTGACTAACTCTAGAATACTATGCTTCATGTCTCTGCTTCTCTAAATCCAACTTCTATAGACTTCGTGCATATGAAAGCTGTTGCATTTGCCTTTCTATTTCTGGTCAATTTCAATTGGTATAAAACCCTGCAGGCTCATCTTTGTACTTATAAGTGGCATTATTATAAATGTGTATGTATGTGCAGATATGTGGATAATTCTTCATTCATCTATCTACATGAAACATAGGGTTTTTATCTTGGTTTCTTTTGTGACCAATTCTATCATAAATATTGAAGTATGACTGGCTCTTTGAAATCTAATTTTATATTTTTGAAAGACTAAGCCCCAAAGTGGAATTGTTGGAAAATGTTGACGTGTTAATCTTATTTTATAAAGAAACTCCATACTGTTTCAATAATGGATCCATAAATTTGTGTTTTACAATGATGTATGAAATATCCATTTTCCTATATATTTTCTTTCAAAAATTGCCCCACAATTACTCAGTGGCCATTCACTATATTTTTACAGAGTCCCTCACTGGCCTAGAGGTATGGAGTTAACTACCTGTCTCCACTTGTCCAGCTCTGGGTTTTCAAGTACATAGTCTACATCAAGACCTTTGCTTTTAATATGGGTGCTGGGGATTCAAGTGAAGTCCTGGTGCTTGCAAAGCAATCACTTTACTCAGTGAACTATGTCCACAGCCCACAAGTGATGCTTTTATGCTGATTCTATATGTTTTCATCTTATTGAGACCATTTATTCCATCAGTATGCTGTCTGTTTTAATGACAGAATCTCTATGGGTGGGTGGGTCTTTTTAAAAGAGGTGTATTCATCTCATAGTTCTGGAAGTTAGGAGGATCACATCATCAGCTTGAGGAATGCCTTCCTAACTATGCCACAATGATGTCATAGGAGAAATTCAAGCAGAAGAGAGAAATATCATATAACGAGACAGAAAAGCAGAGAGCACATTTTTCCTCCTTCCCTCCCTCTCCCTTTCTTCTTCTTTTCTTTCTATAACCAGTCTCTTGTGCTTCAAAAGGAAGCTTTAAGAAATTCCAAAGATTGCTGTGGGAAGTAAGAAAGTTTTACAATTCACATACATATATATGATCAGAAACGTATACCAAGGATTTAAAAGAAGCTCAACATTTCAAGGACAAATAATCCTGATTTTAAAGCGATATCCAAATGAGCATTTCCTTAAAATGTGCATACATGTGTGCATCCATGTGTGCATAAATGTGTGCATCCATGTGTGTGTGTGCATCTGTGTGTGTGCCTCCATGTGTGTGTGTGTGCATCTGTGTGTGAGTGTGTGTGTATCCATGTGTGTGTATGAGTAGATGTGTGTGCATCCATGTGTACATCCATGTGTGTGTGTGTGAGTGTGAGCTTGTGTGCATCCATGTATGTGTGAGTGTTTATGAGTGAGTGTGTGTGTGAGTGTGAGTATATGTGTGCATCTGTGTGTTGTGAGTGTGAGTATGTACATGTGTGTATCCGGGTGTGAGTGTATGTGTGTGTGTGAGTGTGTGTGAGTATATGTGTATGTGAGTGTGTGTGTGAGTGTGCATCCGAGTGTGCATGTATGTGTGCATCCATGTGTGTGCATCTATGTGTGAGTGTGAGTGTGTGTGTGTGCAATCATATGTGTGTGAGTGTGTGTGTTTGTGTGCATCTATGTGTGCATGCATGTGTGCACCCGTTTGTATGCATCCATGTGGGTGCATCTGTATTTGTGTGCTCAATCGTGTGTGTGTGTGCATCTGTGTGTGTGAGTGTGTGTGCATCCTTGTGTGCATGCACGTGTGCATCTTTGTGTGTGCATCCATGTGCATGAGTGTGAATGTGTGTGTGCAATCATATGTGTGTATGTTTGTGTGCATCCGTGTGCGTGCATCTGTGTGTGTGTGTGCTCAATCGTGTGTGTGTGTGTGAGAGAGTATATGTGTATGTGAGTATGTGTGCATCCATATGTGTGTGTGAGTGTGTGTGTGTGTGTAAATTACTGTGAAATTCATTTTAAAAGTCACAGAATTATTATTAGTAAGGAAACACAAGTCAAAACCAGAGTAGGTACTACTCCACACTTGCTAGTATAGTGAAATCAAAACATCAGATAATCACAAGTGCTGGTGAGAATGTGGAGGACTGCAATTGTTCCTCCACTGTCAACTCAAGTGCAAGTGCTGCAGCCACTATGGAAAGCAGTGCTTGAGTTTCTTGAAAAGCTAAGGACAGGAGAGACTATTTTACTCCACAGATATGAGAACATAAAACCTTGATTGTGAAAATTTGTAGCAACATTAGTTATACCAAACAAGAACTAGAAGCAAATCAAAGTCTATTTACTAATGAATGAATAAAGAAGATGCAATACATCCAGGCAAAAGAATGTTATTTATTATTAAAAGAAAATGATGAACTGGAATGGTCTATGTCATGGATGGACCTTGAAAACACACTAGGGGAAGGAAAGCAGTTACAAATGACCATGTCTTGAATGGTCATGGTATGAATGACAATAGGTGTGTCAATACAGACAAAAAGTATGTGGCCCAGGCTGGGAAACAAAGGACAGGACAGAGTGATTATTAACGGCCACGAGGGCTCATTTTGTGGTAATGGGCAGATTCTGTAGTATATTAACAGTGATGGATGCTGAGCTCTGTTAATTTACTAAAACTCATTTAATTGTATCATTTAAATGATAAATTGTCTGGTATGTAAATTACATTGCTTAATGGTATTCCCAGAAAACTGAACGTATACTTTTGAGAAATGACCTTGGATATCTGTTTAAATTGAAGGTGTCAAACTCTTCTCCAGACCTAGTAAATTAGAAGTTCTGTGAATAAACTACACTATATTTAAGATACAAGAATTCATACAAATCACTTTAGTATGTGTTGTGGGGTGTGTGTATATGTTTTTGCAAGTCTGCATACACAGGTATGCTTATAGATTGGAAGTCCAGTGGTTGATATCAGCTTCTTCTCCTATCATTCATCATTTTATGAGGTGAGGTACTGAGGTGAGGTCTCCCAATTAAAGGCAAGTTGACCAATTCATCTAGTCTGTGTACCTGCCCCGGGGTCCTCTGACCAGACTCCCACATTGGAATTATATGTATCCCACTATACTGGCCTGGCATTTACTAAGTGCTGAGGAATCCAAATCCCAGTTCACTTCCAACAAATGCTTTACTCATTGAGAGAGCTCTGTGCTCCAGGAGTCCTGCTTATAATGTATTACATTTGCTAACCAACCACTAGTGTATCCAACAAGTGAGTTACACTGAGTAACTCACTGTAGCTTCTGCTCCAATTTTTCCCAGTTACAGGTATGGCTTGTGAAATACAGCACTAAGAATTGTTTTTAATAAAAATGAATGCAACCAACCATTGCATTGAGCATGGGGTCCCCAATGGAGGAGTTAGAGAAAGAACTGAAGGAGCTGAAGAGGTTTGCATCCCCATAGGAAGAACATCAATATCAATCAACCAGATCCCTCAGAGCTCCCAAGGACTAAACCACCAGCCAAAGATACACATGGAGGGACACATGGCTCCAGCAGCATATGTAGCAGAGGATGGCCTGGTCAGGTGCCAATAGGAGGAGAAGCTTTTAGTCCTGTGAAGGCTTGATGCACCAGTGTAGGGGAATGCCAGTGCCGGGAGGTGGGAGTAAGTGGGTGGGGGAACACCCTCATAGAAGCAGGGGGAGGGAGATGGGATAGAGGCTTTCCTGAGGGGGGGACCGGTAAAGGGGATAACATTTTAAATGTAAATAAAGAAAATATCCAACAAAAAAAGACATGCTGAAAAAAAATGAATTCTTTTCGTGGTATTACTAAGGGTAACTAGGTGCAAGATTCTGTCTTTCAACTTTCACATGGTTATGTTCAATGTTCTGTGTGGCTAAACTAAAGCGTTCAGGAGGCTAGGTATATTCAGTACATTTTCACCTTAATACCTTCAACTGACCATGACTTTGCCAGGGCACAATCCCATATAAGGTGAGGAACATCTCTCCCTATGCAAGTGGCTCTTTTCATCCTGGCAGAGACTACTGGTCATTCTTTTCTGAATAAGCCTTTCCCTTTTATACCACACTGGAATCATAGTTCCTAGAAAAGACATTCTCCGGGGTTCTTGTATCAGACAGGACAATAACACTAAATTCTGACCAATGTGTGAAAAAGTGATGGAAGCAACATCTGGGATATGTTCTCGAAGCATGGCAGCATGACCTCCTCTCACCTTCATCCATTCTGCTGCCTATGATACATTGATGTGGGTTGAGTTTTCTTTATGAGGAACCTTCGGGATTGCAAAAAAGGAAGAGAAGAATCCAGGGTCCCTGGATTCTTGTACGGTCCCAGCTGTAAGTAGTTCATGTCAATTTAAGCTATTCACATACAATTATTTAAACCATACCACAAGAGAAATAGATTCACAATGAGTCGAACACTCTGGGTTACAGTATTTGAATCTAGATTCTAATGGATGGGCTCTGGTCTAGGTAACTCTTAGACTGCTCATTTTATAATTCTGTATCCTATCCATTTTTTCAGAACACAATATCACTAAGAGATTAGGCCACACACTAAAGAGATACTTGGTTAATCTCAAAGAATTAAAATATGTTTCTTTCATTATACAATGCAGTACAATATTATCTCAACGTTCTTAAGGAAAAGATGAAAATACCGTAAGAACTAAAATCAGTACTTATGTTTATTAGAAACGTAAGTAAGAAATGTAAACAAACACAAGCGTGAAAACAGCCTTCATGTGGAAAGTTTTCAGCACTCTCAGAGACTAGGACAAAAAGCTGTGCAGAGGAGCAGTTGCCAGTTTTATACAGAGATCCATCCCTAGCATCCATTACTATGGAATGTTAGCACCCACATTTCACATGCATGTGCCGGCACAGCGACTGGGCTCACCAAGATCAGTTTCTAACCTTAATTACTTGATTTGTGAATTAAATGTGTGGTTTAATCGGTGCACCATAACTATATTGGGGGGGCAACTTTAAAAAAAAGAGTGAAGACTTTAAATATTAGATATTTGGCTATCTATTAATTTTGAAGGGTCTAATTTTATTTTCTACAAGAATGTGCTTTAATTAGTAGATAGATTCAGTAAACATCAAAGTAATTTTCAAGTTGAGAAAACAAATTAAACCCATGTATTTTTTTTTAACCAGCAAGGTATTCATATCTGTCTGCTGTCTTATTAAAATGCCAAATTTTATGCTTACAGGAAGTATAATAATGCCCTGAACTTCAGCGCCAGTCACTTTAACACAGGAGTTTAATACTAGAAATCACAAAGTTGGGTTCCAGTCTCCACAGACCCTAAGAAATATTTTTCTAAAAATACCCTGGGTTCATGGTTTAAGTGAAAACATTGTTTCTTACTTTGAAAGGTCAAATTATTTTCCATTTGGGAAAATATAATCCACAGGAATTGTAATGGTCTCAAAAGCAAGATGTTTTTAACTCATTCTATTTCCCTACACATGAATAATGACTACATTACTACAGACAAAGCTCTCTGTTAGTGTATCATAAGTTAGATTACTGGTGAAGTCAAGTACTTAATGTGCATTGCTAAGTGTAAGCTGATCCTGTTCTTCCAGGAGCTGGCAGAGTGTTTGGGTACAGGCCCCTGGACGTGCCAAGCTTACTGCTGGGGCTTAGTGTGTGGAAACAGCTATTAACCACAGTGAAATAGCGATTTGACAACAACTATGACCTAAAATGCTGAAATGTTCTGTTGCCAGTACTAGAGTTTTGGTTTTTTGGTTTTGTTTTTTAATTGAATAGGGAAAGTGCCATTGGAGTTTTGAAAGGAAGTTCTAATTGGATAAAGTAAACATCTAAGGCTGACATTGATTTCTAGCTTCTGTTTGATTTTATCCGCCCATCACATATCTCCTTTTTATCAAAACCAAAATATTTTGTTTCCAGGGTCATGCTTATCAAAAAACGTTACAAAAGACACTACCATCGCAAATGAGCTTTAAGCTCATTCACGATTATGATGGCAACAAAAACAATAGTAATACAAATAGATGACTAACAGCTCTGGATTGTTGAACACTTAACACAGACCAAGCACAATCTTTATGATGATATTGAAATAGTGGATATTATTATCCTAGTTTTACAAGAGATTAACTGAGCTTGAGAGAGACACTGAATTACCTTCACCATCTGAGATCGGACTGATCCGTGCTACTATTTTACATGCTTTGTATGTTTATCTGCATTTCCATGTTTTAAGAGGAAGGCGCTTAGGGGTAGGGAAAGCAGAAGTGAGATTATAGCAAACAAGTTCATCTCTGTTGTGGAAAAAACAAACACGCATAGAATTAACATGCTCTATTTGAAGCAGGGATGTTCTCTGGGTCAAAGCACATCTTTCCAAGGGAAAGGTCACAAGTGAGTCTTCAGAGTAAGCATTTTGTGGGGTGTCACGTCCTCAGCACTTCTCCAGAGTGAAGCAGAACAGACTAGACAGCTCTGCCCTCCTCCTCTTAAGGGGGTCGGGGAGGGGGGCAGTTCGTGGCCTAACTACTTATCACTTTCAAGTGGCCACAGCCTGGTTGAGGGCCCTGTAAATCCTTCCATCCTGGACACTCTGATAAACATTGTTCTGGGAATATTTTACTTTGATTTTGACAATTTAGTTCCTATGCCATTCATTTGTATATAAAATGTAAAACAACCAAAAAAAATAAATAAATTGTCTGTTGTCTTGTTCCATGTCTCTTACTCAGTCAAATGTTGCTTTTTACCCCACCCCCCACCCCTCTCCATTATGCTTCAAAGTATTCCAGCGTGAAAGCTCCAGCCATGGTATCAGTCCCCAAAGATAGAAATGTTCTTGAAGTAAGCACAGTAGGACTTTGTGTAAGAACTTTGCCTATGTTCTCAGACTCTTATCAGGGCCGGAGGTAGTCATAATAAATACACAGTGCAGCTTCAAAATCTTCAGGAAATTCTGGCCTCCAAAGCCAAAGCCAAATGAAAACAGTCTGTAGGAGTTTCTCCAAAGTTAACCCCATCTTTATAAATCGGAATAAATAAATAAACCCTATCTTTATAAATCTATAAAGGTAAACCCAAGGACCGATTTAGAGGATAGCTGAGAAGATTGTAAATAATGAGAAGATTGTAAATACAGGGATAAATATTAGAGGCTTACATCTCCTTGCAAGACATTGAAGATTTGGTATTTGAAGTTCTCCACATTTGTAAAGAGTTGGAGAGCTAGAAAAGCAGTCCTGTGGCAAGTTTGCACATGCAGAACCTTACCAAGCACGTTTCTTAGACTCTGCTCTTTATTAAAGGAACTTCAAGGTACTCCTTTGGCATGTAAACTTTCTTGTCCAGACTAGAAAAGTCTTTTTTTTTTCTATTTGTTGTTGTTGTTTTTGTTTTTCAAGACATGGTTTCTGGGTATCTCTACCTGTCCTGGAACTCACTCAATAGACCAGGCTGGCCTTGAACTCACAGAGATCCTCCTGCTCTCCCACCCAAGTATGGGGATTAAAGGCATGCTCCACTACTGCCCTGCTCAGTACTGTCCTTTGATTGTCACAGCACTCAAAGATGCCAAGTCCATAGGATCCTGGGTCACACATCACAACTTCAAGTGACTCTGCTTTTGTTACCTGAGGCTACAGAGGAAAGTGATTTTTATGTTTACATACTCACAAAAATTATATTATCCTAATGAATAGTTTACATTTCTAGAAATTTCCAACTTAAATATATAATGACTCTTTTTCTTTAACAAGTTAACCTGTAAAGTTGGGGTAATTTCTGTGCTTGAGAACACAGCTGCTTCTTTGGAGCCTTCTGCTTACCTTTGTAGACATTGGCGTTCTAGTCTGTGAACTCTCCTTTGCAGCACATCTTTACCCTGCAAGAAAAGCAATTCAAATTCAGATTCCCAGATCCCTATTAAATTTACACTATTCTATGAAGTTTTCTTCAATGGACCCCACTCCCACTTGCTCATGCTCTTCGGCCTTCCCAGTACTATCTCTTTTTCGCTTCCCTTGCTCCCTTACACTGCAGTCTCGAGCCTACAGATCACGTGGAACTCTGAAAGAAAGCACCACAGTGCTACTCTGTCAGCTGCTGGGCGGTCACAGTTTTCTGTGGTTTTCTACTTGAATACTGAACCTCTGGAGCGATGCTTGGAGCCCAGGTCATCTGAAAATATCCACATGAAGTGATCGATGAGAAAACAAACCTGAGTTAGAGACACTTTCCATTCTTAAAGAACCTATTTCATTTTTTTTGAAAGTTATTCCTGATTTCTTCAATTAGCCATCTGGATTTAAACTCAGGCTTCATCATCTTGCTAGCTAAGTATACTTTAAATAGTTTACTTTATTCCACCTTGCTCATAGGACTTTTGAATTCTATGAGTTGTCTGAGTTAGAGATTGCCTTGATATATACCATGGAGAGCTCCTGAAGGTTGAATAATTTTTTTTTATTCACTTTACATCCAGATCGAAGCGCCCCTCCCTCCTCTTTTCTCAACCCCTCTCCCTTTACTCTCTCTCCTTCTCTGAGGAAGGGGAGCTCCCCCTTGGATACCACCCCATCCTGGGTCATCTAGTCTCAGCAGGACTAGGCACTTCCTCTCCCGCTGAAGTCTAGCCAAGTAGTCCAGGTAGGCCCCACTCCAATTCTTAGGGGACCCCTATGAAGACCAAGCTGTACATCTGCTACAAATGTGTAGTCGGCCTAGGTGAGGTGAGCCCTTGCACGCTCTTTATTTTGCAGTTCAGTTTCTGTGAGCTCCCATCAGCCCAGGTTAGCTGATTCTGTAGGTCTTCTTATGGTGTCCTTGACCCCTTCAGCTCATTCAGTTCTATCCTAGATTCTTCCACAAGACTCCCTGTGCTCTGCCTGATGTTTAAGTGTTTCCACGAGCTGCTGGGTGAAACCTCTCAGGAAACAGTTATGCTAGCTTCCTGTCTATTCTGTCCAAGGTCCTGTACCTAGTGGCAACTCTCATAAAGAATCCATTATCAGATTAGTCCTAAAAAATTGTTTTTATAGTTAAAACCTGAGAGAAATATCTCTTCTTAGCTTCATCTTTATATAAGACAGTTGTATTTTTATGCACATTTCATCATGTAATTAAGCATTAGATTCATGTATAGTTATCAACTATAGCAACTACATTTAGTTTTCATGTGCCTGGAATTCTCTAGAGATAAATGGAGATGATATAGCAAACAAGATATATGTTTAATGCCATTGAATTCTAACTGTTAAAAGAGGGTACATTTAAGACTGGTGAAATGGTGCAGAGAGTAAAGGCAACTTTCACCAAACTCCATGATTGGAGTTTGATTCTTGAAATCTACATAGTAGAAAACTGGAACAAACTCCCGAAAGTGGTCTTCTGACTTCTATACATCACACACACACACACACACACACACACACACACACACACACACACACTTCCACAAATTAATAAATGCAAAAGATAAAAGATATTTAAAATAATACATTTTATGTTAATCATATTCTCTAGATTTTTGAAAATATTTTGAATGGCGTGCCATAGCTATCAAATGTAAGAAGTACACAGTATATTGACCACATTTTATGTACATATATACTTGTATATATACACAGTAGCCATGAACTTATCTTTGAAAGATGCGATGTGTCCCTTTGCTTCAGGCTTGTGCCTATCTGCAACTTTCTCACCACCTCTACTCCTACCTTCAGCAACTAATGTGTCTTTTAGCGTGAAACAAACTATTTCATATTCTATAGAATTTTTGTCAGTGAATCCTCACATACTTTGTTTTGTGGAGCTGTTGCTACCTCTCTCTCTCTTCTTCCTTCCTTCTTTTCTTTCTTTCCTTTCTTTCTTTCTTTCTTCCTTCCTTCCTTTCTTTCTTTCTTTCTTTCTTTCTTTCTTTCTTTC
>NW_022196914.1:50216927-50217478 GCF_008632895.1 Mastomys coucha
TTTGCTGGGTAATAGCTCATGGTGTAGATTACATCACAGTCTATTTATTCATTTCCTATTGATGTTCACTTGCATTCTTTCCAGTAATTTGTTAATTACAAATAAACATGTTAAACAGGCATTCACTTACAGTCTTCTTATGGAACTATGTTTCCACTCCCCTGGTGCATGAGATATCTCTGTCATATAGAAGGGGTGTTTCTAATTTAAAACAAAGCAAACAAAAGAAAAACAAACAAAAACATCAAAAAAGCAGACAAACTCTTTCCAAGATGTTTTGTCCTGTTGTTTAGTTGTTTCCATTCAGGGAATACATGTAGCCTTCACATTCCTTCTTAGTCAGATATATGCACTCTGTGTCCTCATTTTTGTGTTGTGAACAGTTAAATTTATCAGTTAAACTAATAAACATGTAATCATTAACTGGAATAGCAACCATATGTTGTGCTTACAAATATATCTTGCAATGAACACAACATAGTCAGTCCATTATAGTTTGATACACCTTGGTATTTCTTTCTTTCTTTTTTTTTTTTTTATTTTAGATATTT
>NW_022196914.1:50218967-50246849 GCF_008632895.1 Mastomys coucha
TTGTTTGCCTAATTTCTTTCTCTGCCTGTTTATCCTTTGTGTATAGGAAAGCCTCTGATTTGCTTGAGGTATTTATTTCTGTATAGTAGTTTAGAAGTAAACAAACTCCAAGTTTTTTAATTATTAACTTGGAAAAAAAGAGAAGCGAGAAAGGTCATTTTTCCATGGTCAGCTAGTTGATTTTACATCACTTTCATTAGTACCTCTATGAAGACTATGGCAATAAAATTGCTTAGCACTGAACACCCTCAATAACAACTTAATAAATGAAAATTACCAATTAAGTGTGAATAGCTGGATAGAAACCCAATTACATATCAGCTGAACACAACAGATAGATAGTTTGAAGTAATCTGTTACTTTATCCCATTGACTTCTCTGATGAGTTTCACCAAGCAAGTCTCTAATTAAGTAGGTTTAAAGACCTCTTTGTCCCTGGCACTCTATGGCTGATTAACATATACATACCATGCTCTGCTTTTCATCTTCTCTGATGTCAGTGGGTGTTTCATCTGTTAAGAGGGTATCTCTTGGCTTCTTGGAGTCAGTGCAAGTAAATGTAGCCGTCCATGGCCCAGGCCTAAAAGTCGGGCCATCCCTTGAAACTCTTTGCTGGGAATCTTGCCTACCTCTTCAGGAGCTTCTGGCTCTGAGCACTGAGCATTCTAATTAGGGTGCCCTTCCCGAGGCCTGCCTTCTATCTTCCTACTTTTTAATTGAAAGTCAATTTAGATGAGAGTACCAACCACACTACAGTTTGTGAAACAGTTGGCAGGTGTGCAGCTGAGGTTCTGCGCGTGGATCATGGCAGAGCTTTAGGGGAAGGGAAACACTTCTCAGATGCTTGTGCTTGCGTAACTTCTGGGGCAGCCTCTCCCAAGTGATAAGTGTCCTGCGGCAGAGCAGTCCTTCATTACAGGGAGTTCATTTGTAATAATTCTCACTAATGCAGGTCCAGACTACAGATGGAGCAAACAAGTAAAATACCCACCCTGCATAAAAAGGCCTGCAAGTCAATGTCCCCACTTCCCAGGAGCTTTGAACATTCACTTTCTGAAGGCCAAAGACATGCAAATAAGGTGAACAAATGCAACACTGAAAGGTGATGCCAAAACCAAAACCCAGTGGATAAAGGTCAAGATCCTTTACACAATATGACAGCAATGCTTCATCAATATGTTTTTGAAATACCAATTTTAAAACCAAAATATCTCTGGGTACATAAATAACTTGACTCTAAAATAGAAGCCAATTCTCAGAGAGTAAACCAAAGATAAGTGAAAATATTTCATTAGCTCTCTTGGTGATTTCGGGTTGAAATAATACTAGGTTACAGTAAGCTCCTTCTTTCTTTTCTAGTAATAAGGATAGGGAAAGGACTAGGGAAGGAGTCAAGGTGGTGAAAAACACTCCCCCTGCATACTGGAGATAAGAGTCCCAAACTTATCTTTTTTAATGTTTCCTATTCTTAACATTTGGCACATTAAACTTCTTCAGATTAATTATTTTTCTCACTAGTATAAGCAATGGAAATTTCCATTAGCATTTGACGGGCAGCAGGAACTCACTTGGGGTTATTAAAGACCTTTGATATAAGACTTGGCTAGTGTTTAGCAATCAGTTCTCAGAATTAGAGAGGTATTCCTAATTCAAGTATTTTCCAATTTCCTAATTTAAATGTTCTTAAATATTCTGTCTGTCTGTGTATCTGTGCCTATGTAGTGGTACTCAGAACAGAAATGGACAATTTCCACTTATCCATGTGATCCCCCAATCTAATCTCTGCAAAGTTTGTTTGTTTTCATGTGTCTATCTGAATACCATTCTTTTCCAAGTCTATAAGTTGAGCATCCTGAGCCACAAACTCCAAACTCTGAATTTCTTTGAAACATGAAACATAGCCCTGGAAGTAGAAATCTCCTTACCTGACCTCATGAAAAATGGCACTCAAAAATCAAGGGCATTAAAAATATTATATAAAATTTTCTTTAAACCATGTGTCTAAGGTATATGAAATATAAATGAATTTCCTGCTTAGACTTGTATTCCATGTATAGTATATGTCATTAAGTATATGAAAACATCTCAAAAGCTGAAAAGGAAATCTAATCTGAAACTCTACTGCTTTCAAGAATTTTGAATAAACATTCAGCCTAAATTAGTGTTTGTTAAGTAGGAATAAAGACCAGTTAGTTGCACTGTTGGAAATATGGCCATTGACATAGGATAGAGCACAGAGCTTATAGTTATCACAAAGATTCGAGCATGGGAATCTCCAACTGAAAGAGAATCCCACTGATGGCAAGCAAAGTTTAAGATACTCAGGACAAAAACATTCTAGTATCCTTTAATTTAAAATCTTAAATTCGAAATGGCTACAGTCTTACGTTATGCTTTGGTATCTGTGCCGATAGATAATGTTGGAAAGTAACAAGCAGCTAAAGTTATTAGATAAAGGTAAATACCTGTGTATTATAAAAGATAACTTATTTGCAGAAGCTTAGAGGCCCACTGGAACCCCTGGAAGATTTTTTTCTCACAAACCTTCTGCTGGAGAACCCCAGTGTAGGACCATGTGTGCTCAAGGTGACCTGCCTCTCACTTGTGTTATAACTTATTCGAGGGAAGCCTTACCGTAGAGTTCAGAACTGGATAGGTCTTTCAGGCTTCTCTCCTGAATCCATCTGCTACAGGTGCTAGTTTCTAAAGAAGAGAAGCAAAGGTAAGTGAGAAAGAAGTCCAAAAAAATTCAAAGCAACTAAAAGACATGTAGATCCAGACCTCTGGGACATGAACCTCTCTGACAGCAGAGGCACCCGCCCCTAGAAACACACATCTTGTTTTTGCAAACCTTTAAAATGTCAAATGGGATTCTGGGTTTTTTGAAACTATGAGACAAGTAGCAGCACTGGCTTCATATTGCTGCAGGACAACTGGCTGCCACTGAGTAGTGATTGCTCTCCTTAAAAAAGGCCATCAGCCTCTGGGGAAGCCCAGTCTCCTCTTCCTTAATTCAGTTACTTTTGCTCTTGCAGTGCCCCCACTGGAGTGGCAAACATTTCCTCTGTACAAGGGAATATGGCCTTTATCATACACTCATCTTTGACTTTTCTATAGATATATTCAACTTCAGTAAATGTATTTGAATTGTCCACATCATAAGTAAAGAACTACATAAAGTTAAACTCTGAATAAATTTCATTCATTAAACAAATATTTATTGAGTGCCTACTGTGTACTGACCATTATTTTAGGGATTAAACTCATTTCATACTTATGTCTCAAAATTTCCCCTAAGATAACTAGTAATAAAAAATAATGATGGCACATAATTGCTATTTGATAAAGAGCCAGTCTTAGGAGTAAGATACAAATGCTTTTGATTATCCATGTTCAGAATCAAATTTCAACAATGTATGGTTGCTTTTAGTCTTGTAGACTAAGCTCAGCTTTAAGGATTCCAATGCAATGAAGCAAAACTGCAGGAGATCAAAGTACTCAAAAGGATCTGTTGGAATATTTTAAAGGTTTGTGATGTTTACTCAACTGTGCAACATATGAGAAAATCAACAAAAAAGTCTCAAGTAGATGTACCTCAAAAAATTGGCCAGACATCGGGTTGAAAGTAACAGATTCTCTAATGTCTGAGTTACCTAGACTTGTTATTAAAGGGGGCATGGTAAAAGCAAATGCACTGGATTTATCTCCTTAGCATTTCTCATCTTCAGATCTTTTCAAAGATGTCAGTCAGCATACTCTACATAAATAAAACTAAGTTTCTTTTTCTGTCAGGATGTCTTTCTAATTTCTACTTCATTACTGTTGAGGCAAAGAGGGAATTGTTGAATGTAGACCCAGACTCCTGAAAGGCTGATGTTTCCTTGTCAGGTGTTGTGATATCAATGTGTATTCAAGATTCATGTGTATGTATGAATTCAAAACTCATGTGCATATAAGGCAATGGAGGAAGTCATTGGTAGAAGATAATGGTAAAAGGCATGCAATGGTGGAAAGCAATGGGGAAAGATAAATGCGAGAAGTCAATGGGATAAGGAAAAAATGGTGGAAGACCATGGGGGAAGACAATGGGGGAAGGTAGACAAAATTGGAAGGCAGGTGACAGCAGAAGGCAATGGTATTAACTAACACAGGACAATTACAAGTTCTATAGGACATTTAGGCTCTGCCCTCAATAATATGATTAACAGCCTGATAAAAACATTAGAGGGAACGAATTTGTACATTCTGCTCTTCTAGTAGTCCTTCCACTATATGAGGACACAGCATCCACAATTTTCAGGAACACAGTAGCAAGGTGCCATCTTGTAGGCAGAGACGGCCTTGAGGGATTATCACCAGGATCTCATTCTTCCAGCCTGTGGTACAGTGATAAATGAACCCTACTCTTATAAAATACTTGGTCTGTAGTAGTTTTTTACAGTAGTCAGAATGGACTAGCAGCATGCATATTAGAGTCTTGTACTTGCCATAATAAAGTACTACAAACTTGGTAGCATAAAACAACAGAAATGCATTTTCTTACAGATCTTGCCTAAAGTCCTTAAACCAAGATCTTTGTAGAGCCTTTCAAATACTCTAGAGGGGGAATCCCTTGTCGGCACTCCTAGCTTCAGATGAGTACAGTAATTACATGGTTGGTGTCTGCATAACTTGAATTTGTGCTTCTGTCTTTACAGGGTTCTCTCCTGTGTCTGTGCCTTTCCTGTGTTTCTAATAAGGAAACCTGTCCTAGAATTTAGTACCTGCCCAGCTAACCTAGGATGATGTCATCTTATGCTCCTCAGTTATATTTGTGAGGGCTTTGTTTTTTCCCAAATAAGGTCACATTAAAAGGCTCTAGTGGTGAATATGGGGATTATTTCAGTCAAGCTACTATTGCACCAACCGTGCTGTCTCCCTTAATGCTTCTTATACCCCGGTGAACATTTCTAACATCCTGCATGCTGTTTATCAGCAGTGCTATAAAAAGCTAGCATCAGAGCCTCAGTCAGAGTTTGATTTGAAATCAGTCCTGCAATTCTAATAATAGGATAAGTTCTTATAATGTAAAATTGTGTTTATTCCTATTTTGCACTCAAGATACATTAATACTTACAGGTAGATACTTATTTCATGCTTGTTTATTGATACAAATGATACTAAAAT
This sequence comes from Mastomys coucha, assembly GCF_008632895.1. NCBI lineage: Eukaryota > Metazoa > Chordata > Mammalia > Rodentia > Muridae > Mastomys > Mastomys coucha. The sequence continues at coordinate 50,224,134 of NW_022196914.1, forward strand.
TAGTGTATGTCAGTGCCTCTGAAAAGATTTTTATAAGATCGTAGAATGTTTTGTAGGCATAATAACAGTTTAGCATGACAATACAATTTACCTTGGTCATAGTGAATGAGGGGGTGTGACTAAAGTTGCAATTTCTCCACATTTTTCTCATGAGTTTTCCTTTGCAGTATTTGAACTGACCTACAATCGCCCATTAAAAAGCTACATGTAAGAAGAGCCAGCTTAAAAGTGCTTTTCTTTGCCTGGAGAGAGTGTTCAGCAGTGAAGAGCACTGGCTGTTCTTCCAAAGGACCTGGCTTCAATTCCAAGCGCCCACATGGCAGGCAGCTTGCAATTGTCTGTAACTCAAGGTCCAGGGGATCTGATGCCCTCGCACAGACATACATGCTGGCAGACACCAATGTACATAAAATAAAAATAAATACTAAATTATTTTTAAAAAGAATACAAAAAAATTTTTTTAAAAGGAGCCATGGGGGCTCACAGAATCTGAGCCACCAAGCAGGTAGCATGCCGAAGCTGGACCTAGACTCCTACACATTTGTAGCAAATGCGCAGCTTGGCTTTCCTGTGGGTCCCCTAACAAGTAGAGTGGGGGCTGTCTTCTCTGTTCCCTACCATTGGATCCCCTTCACCTTACCTGGATTACCTGGTTGGGCCTCATTGGGATAGAATGTGCCTAGTCCTGCTGAGATGGAAACCAAAGGCGGGGCTCCCTTCTCTGAGGAGAAAAGGAGGGGAAATGGAGGATGGGATTTGTAAGGGTGGGAGGGGGGAGAGGAGGGAAGGGAATTGTGATTGGCATGTAAAGTGAATAAAAAATAATTATTGGGGAAAAAAAGAAAACAAGAAGATCCAGTTTACTAAGCCTTACTAAGAGGGGATAAGAAGAATTAGTAGCTAGAGATTTTCATGGAGTCTTGTGATGGCCCCAGTTAAACAGAGGCTGTATATGAACACCAGTGTTTATAGAGGTCAAGAAAATGGTGCATCCAGCTATGAGAAAGAAAGAAGATGGGGGTGGGGAGGGAGGAATTTCAACTTGAGTGGTTATCCCAATAAAGGAATTATTTTTAATGTTCTGAGAGATTTCAAAGTTTTTGAGACATCTTAAGAAGTCTCTGAAAAAAGTAAGGTTAAATGAAAACTGACAAAGAAGCAAATACATTGTGCACCGGGCTGGTGGATACAGGAAGCAGAAATTGAAATATCATAATGTCCTAAGCTGACTGACAGCAATTAGGGCAGAGAAAAACTAATGAAAAGGGGAAAAATATGTTTGTGAAGAGGCAGAAATACAGAATGACAGAGATGAAATTACAATATGAATAGCTGGCTGACCTGAGGCTGCTGGAAAGAATCATTAGTTTTGGCTAAATGGATGTGTTTCTGCTGTGAAAATTAAATAAAGTACCTTAGAGGCATCCTAAGCAGGCTGGTAGCAATCCTCTTGCTGTTTCATTAATTAACCATGACCACCTTCTCCTAAGCTTTTTTGAACCTTAGTGGACATCATAGATGGATATTTTTCTCTGAGGTGGAGAAAGAAAACCAAGCATAATCATGTCTTTTTGTTCCTTTTAAGTGGAGGCCACTTAGACTTTCTTAAACTTAGGGAAAACATTATCCAGACAAAGATTCCACTTCACACTAAAATAACTCTGCTAACCCAGAGCCACAGCTTATCCTCTAAATGGTTTCTCTTTGAAACAAGGCAAATTATAAACTGCTGAGCCAATGCTAGGAACTAGAAGAAAGGTTGGACTTATTGTATGTCCTGCTTCATGACGTGTGAACTCTCCTATCCCTTGTCTGTCTGTCTAGCCAAGGCGTCTCTGAGCACTCAAGGATTGTTTTCAAACCAAGTTGATAAGAGACTAAACCCACTCAGTCTTACTTTGGTGGAATTATCTTTTTCCCCTCAAAGTGCCTACCACATTGTCAATGTGAAATGAGTAGATAGATATCAAATAAACATAGTCCAAATCAATATATTGTCCTTTAACAAATAACATTTTTGTGTGATTCATAGACAGCAAAGTCAGTTACAAAGTTGAGGTTTGAGTACAGGAAGGAGAAACCACAGCGCTATTTCTTGGCCCGAGAACAAAGCTCTCTTGTTCTTAGGGCCTTAGACCTGCCTGAGAACATGTCCAGCAGGTGGCGTTTTACCTCTTAGATTGTCTCTGTAATTACAGAATTCCCATCAATAGCAAGCATTTGGGGAAGTGTGCAAAAGCAAATAGAAATCCCTTACTTTAAAAAAATTGGTATTTTTAAGTCATGTTTTCTAATAGAGGGAGAACAATAACATCTTTATTTTCATGCAAAAATGGAATCCAATCACTTCAGGAGAATTCACAGTCTAGAGACTGAATCTGAAGCAGAAGTGATGCAGGGAACTGAAAGCAATATTAAAAATCATTTCAGCCGTGTGTTCCTGATGAAGACACTGATGAATAAGCACTTCACATTCCTGGGAAACAGTATTAGCCACCCTGCTACCTCAATTATCCAATTTAGACTAAAAGTTTTGTGACTACAACTTAATTATAGGCCTTACAAAGTATGACCAAATGTACAAGTTCGATTCCAGAATCAACAAAATCAAACCAACTAACCAAAGCTAGCAACAAATCAAAATTAAACTGTATTGCGTTCCTATAAAGCTCCAAGCACAAAGGTGATACGGCAAAAGACTTATGAAGAAGCAGGCCATCTTGCATAGCTGGAGAAAGACGCTATCAAAGAACCTGAACCACACACCGGACAATGATCTGTGATGATGTCTATCTAGCTGGGGATCAGAATGGATTGTTTCATGGGACAAGGCCAGAGTAGGTCCTGGGAGAAGTAAGGCAAGGATGTGTGCTTAGGAGAGCGGTTGAGTTCAGAAGCTGGCCAAAGAATCAGAAAGCAAAGCTAAGGACAAAGAACCAGTGGACCGTAAAATAGAAACCATAGGTAAAGAATGAGATTGTGCAATAAGCAGACTCCCTCTAGGACCCACCTTGAGTCACACGAGCGGACAAAGCCAAGGTACCTGAGGTAAGGCTCGGTGATGAGACCATCCATAGATGGGTTAGGAGAGGAACTAGACTCCCAGGGAAAGCTGCCACATAATCCAAAGCATTTCAACAAAACAAAAGGTTTGGCTTTGCAGAAGGGCACTGAGCCTTGATAATCAAGCAACTTAGCCCACTCAGCCAGGATCCCCCTTCGATCTTTTAGAACTAACTGCAGTGGGCCTGTCCTGAGCCTCACTTTGAGAAGCCAGATCTCAGGCCCTCATGTGTGCGCAGCCGACTAACTTACTACTATGCAGTTGCGAGGGAGAATGGAACTCAACCAGGTATTTTGATATTTAGGACTATGCTGACTCAGGAGAGATTTTTGACTAATGGTTTCTTTATATGATTTCTTTAAAGATAAATTTTTCTTTGTCTCATTTACCCTTTAACACAAAACCCGGCATATTTCATTTCTGTTTCCCCCAGTAGAGATGTTGGGTAGTGGTTGATCAGGTAACCAAGCCAGGTATGAGAATCTAGCATGGAGCTCAATTTATCCTGGTCAGAGAGTTTCCAGCACAGCATGCAAGTGAGAGGGGTACTTTCGAAATATGTGTATCCCAGGATTTATTAATGGAGGATGTAAGTAGAATCTCATTCATTCATTCACTCACTCTTTCACTTATTCATTCCTGATAAAGCTAAAGAGAGATACTAAGTTCACTGTGTGGTAATTATATGCAGCAATGATGTTATCCTAGCCAAAGGGTTCACACCAGGATGAGCGTACAACGTGGAGAAAACTAGCCTCTTTTACTTTACACACTGGATACCAGGTACACTCCTACATGAATTTTTCCTATAGACTTGAGCCACACAGGCTAACAGAGCCAAATGGAGAAAGTTGAGCTTCCATTAGAGATGACTACGTCCCTGCTCGGCAATGCCTCTCTATGATAAAATATCAGTCTTGGCTCTAAAATATTCATTTGTCAGAATTGTTCAAATAAAACTGGCTTATGCACTTATCTGGAACATTCAGTTTTGAAGGTAGGGTGTATAGTTATTGACCCTGGGAATGTGTTGTCCATTACTGACACTATCTTGTTTCTGGACTTATATGAGAGTTTTTAAAACAACACTTCATTGTATTTTGGTTTTGTTCATGTATTTTACATTGTACTTCCAAGCCTCAAAATAAAAATTTTAGGACATGTTCTGGATGCTGCTTCTGTAAGTCTTTTCATGAAACACAGTGAGTGCCTAACTACCAGCCCCAGCCAGTAGTTCTGTGACATTCATTGACACCATGAAGCCAATTTGGAGTGTCACATAGTGATTAAAGCTGTTGCCTGTACGTGGGATATGCTCTTCTATCTGTGCTGCCTTGTCTGGCCTCAGTGGGAGAAGAAGCACCTAGCCTCACAAGAGACTTGAAGTACCAGGGTCAGGGGTTGTGGGTATACCCAGGGGTGGCCCTTACCTGCTCAGAGGAGGAGGGGAGAGAGGTGAAAGGACTGTGGGAGGGAGTGAAGGGGGAAGTGAGTAGAATATAAAGTGAATAAATTTTAAAAATTAACTAAAAAGAAATATAATTGGTCACACTTACTTAAATGGTGCAGTTTATCAATTTTGACACATATGTACAGTGATCATAACAGAAAACATGGATTGACCTAATAACTTCTCTGACCTCCCATTCTGGATCCTTTTCTACTTTTTTCCCTTCATCCCTATCCCTAAACGCACAGTACTCTCTTCTTCACCCCTGTATCTTCACTGGAATGCACTAGAACATTCCAGAAAGGAAAACAAATATTATGTAGTTCCCACTCTTCCTGGTTATGTTAGTGATATCTTCCATATTTGTGCTGAGCTGCAACCATGGTACTATATGTAAACAGATTACTGCTATATATTGCTTAACAATACTTGTGTGTGAGAGAAACAGACAGTGACATAGAGGGAAACAGAGAAAGACAAATTGTTTATCTGTGTTATCCATTTATTTGTGAATGTGTAAATTTGGTCTATATATTGTTAGCAGTTTGGAACCATTACAAATAAAGGTGTAAGAAGTTTAATATGTATGCATATATGTGTATATGTGTGTATTCATGACTTGAAAACATTTTAAATACATCCCTTTTCTTTCCTTAGATTTCTGATATGTAGATATGGGAATTTTAGCCACATTAACTAGACAGTGTAAGTTAAGAAAAACGGTAATTCAGAGTTGACTTTTTTACATTTAAACTTTATCTTAGATCTCTCACCTCCCAGTTTTGAACATTCCTTCTGTGAATTGACATGCACTTGGCATATTTGTGTATTTGTGCTACTCATTCACCTCAGAAAGCCAAGCTGACTTCACTGAAAGTACTCGACCAGCTGCCAACTTTCTCCAGGTGTGCAGGTAATGGGACGTGAGAACCGACCAGGCTTCAGGTTCATGTCCACTGAAACAGACCTGAGCTTTTAATCCTTTTCTGAGTATCCTGCTAGTTCAAACTAGCCTCCTGGCTTCTCTTTTTTCAACCGTGAATATTTATCTCCTTTATTCAATAGTAGAAACAATTCATGTGAGTTTTACTCTGCCAAGTTTAGATCCAATCAAAATTTGTGGTTTCTGTTTCAACCCGACCTTGAAACTTTGGTGTTTGGGCTTGTTTAATCTTGGCAAAATTTTGCTTCCTGTTTCAAAGAATGAACTATTCTTAGGCTTGTAGGCTTCTTGCCCATCTAATAGTTCTTAGAAAGCAGAGGAGTGAATTTCAGAGGTTAAATATTCATGATAATGAAGTAAAACCAGGAAGAATCAAAGAACCACAAATAAACTTTCCTTGACAAAAACGTGCAGTTAGGAAAATCCTGAGACATTAAAATATATTATATTATATATTTACAATAATAGAAGGCAAAACTGAGTTCCCAAAATTGACATTTGAAGTATTCTACTTTCCTGGAAAAAAAAAAAACTGCCTTTATTTATCTTGTAAAACTCTTAGGAGGTAGACAGGATGCATAGATCAAACTTTCTTCTGCTGTCAATTTGCTTAACACTTATTTATCCCAAGTAATTATGGTATATACTCTTTAGTACCATATTATCTTATTGCAAAAAGAAAAGGGTGAAAATTAGACAAAAGTCAGAAGTGAATACTTTTGTAAATGTGAACATGACACAGATGAGACCACACCTGGCTCCAAGAGTCCCAGGTTTCAGATTCATTGTGTTGTTTGTCTGGCACACACATACACACGAGACATGATTTAGCTTGTTTTTGTATGCTACTGAGCACAGTGAGGAGTCCTTCTCATCCGCCTCGGTAAATGCAAAGCAATGAGCACAGCCAGATGATGGAAGAAAGGAGACATGCTTACTACTAGTAGTAGGTAGGAAGTGTACTGGGGTAATGCAATACCAGTACCCTTCCAAACAAACACTTAAGGGGATGTTGTTCCAGATCCTGCATTTGTTACATAGGAAGGACACTCCAGGATACGTCCAGATTAAGTGTGGATTATTGAACATGCTCAGTTTAGGGCCATAGTTTGAGAAGGAGCATTGGGAAATGCATGCCTGGCTATGCTTAGCCAAAGTTCATAAAGAATCTGCTGGAAAGGCCTAGGGTATCACACGAGCAGATCTGGGTACACTTGCATCATAACGATAGCAGAGAGGAAGACTTCCAGGCAAGCTTAACTTCTGTTTTGGCTGGAACAAAAGGAAAGGGAATATTGTAGGTGTGTTTGTGTTAAAATTGCCTGCTTTGCTTTGCTGTTACCACGGGCTTCCATACATGTGACAAATCACAGGATCCAGAGTCCATTTAATCCCCATTGAGGAATGAGATTGGATCATATCACTCTCTATATTATGCATATTCTCATCCAATAGCATGCCAGCAGGGCTTTAGACTTATTTATTGAAAAACAATTGCAGATTTTGATTTAGACTGTGATGACTAACAAAAAACTGATAGCTGTCTTCATCTTAAATGATTTGAAAATGTGGCAAAAAATATGTGAAATGTGGACTCACATGGGCTCCATGGCTAAGAGCCTTTTGCTCCCCAGCATGAGAATCTTAGTTTGACCCACATGGTAAATGGGAAGAACTAATTAATGAAAGTCACCCTGTGTGACCCATGTGTCACAACATGCTTGTGTATGCATACATTCATGAATGCAAACACTCACAATAAATAAATGTAAAAAATTTTAATGCTTTATAAAAAAGTAATTCTCAGACATTAGCCAGTAGGGATTATAAGACTATTGACCTTCACTAGAAAAAGGAGAAAAAGAAAAGAAAGAGAAAAAGAAAAAGGAAAAGAAAAAGAAAGAGGAAAAGGAAAAGGAAAAGAAAAAGAAAAAGCAAAGGAGTGACTGTCTAGTTGGAAGCAGTTTGCAGACAGGAGAGGGAAGGGAAACTTGAAACCCACTTTGATTTCACTGGGTAAAGGAAATAGAGGAGAAAGTGCAGGGGAGTCAAGGAAATTAGAGATCATAGGACAGATTCCAGCAAGGGAGGAACACAAGATGGTCGGGAGAGAACTGAGGAAGTCAAAGACAAGTTATAACTAATCTACCTCGCTCCTTTCATTGTGTCTCTTTTTGATTAAGGATGAAATCTTAGAAGTTTTCTTGACTCAAATTTTCATACTGTATGTTCAATGATATATATAAATTCTCACTGTGGAGACAGACATTGCCTGTACACATAGAGTATGACACACCCTACTCTATCACGCCATGTGATTCAGTTCAACGTTGTATCCAGATGAGCTGATGGTGAAACCTAGACTTTGCCTTTTGCAGAACTTGAGGTCTGCATATTCACATAGCCGCTAAGATCTCTTTGCTCTTTGCCCAGCCATCGGCTTTGTGAAAATATTTCTTTGTCAGCATATAGCAGCTCCAGCAGCCTGTAATGGCAGCTGCTAGGCTTTTAAATTTTCCTTGTTCTGTCTAATGTGGTTACTGCATTTTTTTATCCCCAAAGATTTTAGGTGGCAGACCTTGGAGGTCTAAGATGGCATAATCCTTGGAGACTCTGAGTTCCTGAAAGGTTGTTCTGCCCTCAGCAACGGATACCACCTTGCTTTCAATGGTGGCCTGGGGGTACTTAGGGCCTTATCACATTAGCCTGTTCTAACTCTAGGTTTTAGCATTCCACCTGAGCATCCTTATTAAGTCAGCTAAAAATACTTTATTAACTTTAAAAAATTATTACACATTCATTTTTCAGACTCAAATTATACAAAATTACATACAACTCAGACACATAGATCTAAAAGTTTCTCTTAATCATGCCCTACAGGAATATGATATTTGAAAGTTTGCTGTAGTATCATTTAAAATAGCAAATATGTTCTGTAAATCCAAAACTAATTTGATTCTCTGAGAATAAATTTTATAACTTTTTTTACATTTATTTTACTTTATGTGTTTGTTTCACCCCCATATGTTTGTGTACTACATGCATATCTGGTACTGAAGATATCAAAAGAGGATATCAAATCCCTTGGAAATGGAATTACAGATGCTTGTAAGCTGGGAATTCAACCTTGGGTCCTCTGTAAGTTCTCTTAACTGCTATCTATCTTTCAAGCCACTGAGATTTATTGCTAAGATAACTATGTATGTGACTTGAGATATAAGTGAAATATTCATTTTGGCACACTGTTAGAATAACTAGTGTCTACAAATAAAATCAATGGCATGAAAAATTTAAGACAGCAAGGTCATCATTTTTTTCCCTTTTCACAGCAAGTCTTGACCCTAGCCTGAGGTTAGATGGCAAAAGTTCATTATAGGTAGCTAACTGCAGCAGCATTTTGACTGAGATACACAGATCAAATAGAAATATAGTAGTTGAGATCAGGTTAAGTCACGTGCCTGATAGATGCTTTGTTGAGAGCATCTGTTTAGGTTAATTCTACCAAGCTGTATGGTTCGTGTAGAAATGGTTTGATTAATATTAAGATAAGAGAGCACTGTTGACTTACCCAAAACACTTGTGGGCATCAAAATTTCACCCTTGTATCATCCATCATTGTCAATAGTTTAAAAGTTGGCTTTATAAATGAATGTAATAGCCATTTCAGAAAACAAAGAGAATTTTTCTCCCTAAGGACTTCAAATGAATAATATGCTTTAGTATGTCTCAGGAAATTGTTTCTAAAAGATTACAAGAAGGAAATTTTTCATTGTGTGAGCTAACAAATATTTTAATCTGGGAAACATAGACATTCTAAAGGCACACTACATTGCTATCTGTAAGCAGAGTTAGCAGTAATAGATAATTGTAGTTCATGTGCAATACACAGTCTATTCCATTAAGCATGAAGCAGATCTTTAGAGTTTATGTTACTTAATTATTCAACAAGTATTTACAAACAGCCTACTGAATGCGAGGTGCTGTGTTGGATGCTATGATGCAATACTAGAAAGGAGAGCAAAATCCAATACAATCCTGGGTTTTACTGTGTCTGTGTTCTGTTAGGGAAGATCAATACTTTTCCAATAATCACAATAAATAATGTATAATTACAGGTAGAGATATGAATTCTTCATATAAAAATGTGTTTTACAAATGCATGTAACAGAATATCCCAGCTTAGAAAAGATCAAGAATCTGTGATCTAAAGGATAGGTAGACTGACTGGTTGAATGGAAGTGCTTTGAGCAGATGAAAGGATCAACAAGTACAAAGACAGAATGGTTTGGAAGATGCTTTAGGGGTTTAAAATAGTGAGTGTAATTAGAGGGCAGACATGGACTGAGAGCTTGAGATGCAGTCGAGAGGCAGACAAGAATCTGGATACAGCACATACTTCTGTCGTTGAAGGTGATTATTGGAGTAATACCAGTTTTCTTAGCAGAGTGCAAACATCATCAAGGCAGGAATAATAAATAGATATACATTATACATCATATATCATGTATTATATATCAAGTAATTAAACAATAACTCTTTTTTACAAAAATAAACTGGTAGAAATGTAGATTAAAATTGGAAGAGAGCAATGTGGATTCAGGAAGACCACTTAGTATAGTATGGCAAGTAGACTCTGCAAAAGTAGTAATCTATATTTTTTTACCCAAAATGAAGAATGAGAGGCAAGAAACTAGTATATGAAACAATTTAGTGGCTAAAGTTGGGAAGACTTGATTGTATATTGATTTGGGAGTCAAGGAGGAATAACCCATTAAACATTGCTTTTAAAATCCTAGCTTGCATAATTGAAGCAGATGTGATGCCAATGCCTGAGTCAGGAAACACAGCAGAGGGAGGAGTTGATGGTGGAAGGTTGTGGATGTAGGCTCGAACTTCAAGTGTTTATGATTCTTAGGAGAACTTTCATGTATGCAAGTGGACTAGCATTAGGATCTAGAGAAAAGGTTCAGATCAGGCAAGTGTGAGTAAGATGCTTATGTAAAATCTAGAGTCAGAAATATTTGAGGGATAAACTATAGCTACATATGTTATTTCAAAACATGATATGCCTTTTTCTTCCAGTACTGTGGGAAGATCATACTATCCCTGCTATAGTTGATTATAATTGCAAAGAAATATTGGAAATCAAAAAGAGGGAGCTTTCGATAAATAATAGAGCTGTATAGATTATCTCTCAGAATCAAAACCAAGAAAATGAAAGATCAGAGAATTGTCCTAAACTAAAGCAGAGTAGATACACAACAAATGAAACACAATGAGATTCTGAACAAAATTCTGAATAGCAGAGCAAGGAAAGTGGTAGACAATACAGCCTTGTGTCATGAGCAGTCATCCATTAATCACTAGTTATAAACTACAGAAATGCAGGAGCTCTTCATCTGTGATCACTACTATGTATCTTGTAGCCCACATCTAAGGGTATATGTGTATGCATATCATGTTAAACATAATGTTGTTTAAAATGGTAAGTGTTTGTATAAGTACCGTGTATCATGCTCTTGAACTTCTTGGTTCCTGCAGAATTAGAAATGGGGAAAGTATAACCTTTATTCTTACTAATCCCATGGTCTCTGCTTCTTTCCCCCTGGTGACTAAGCCACAGACTTTCAAGCCCATGACACCCCACAGATTTACCCATAAGATTGAGAAATTCACTGTAGTTCTTTATCACTGAAAACTTCTTCATCAGAAAATAGCTAGTGTGTATGAGTGTGTGTGCATGCATGCTTATATGTATGTGCATATATGTATATCTGTTGTAATGTGTATATATATATGAGTATATGTGTGTATTTGTGTGTTTATGTGTTTGTGTATGCATGTGTTATATGTGTGTATGTGTGTATGATGTGTTTTCACTAGACCATAACAATTGCCTTTTTGCTGAATTCCAATGCCTTGCCTGGACTTTCCACAATCTTTTTCTGCATGTTAACCTGTTGCAGAAATATCTAGAGCTAGCCTCTGCTCCAGGTGATCTCACTCGGTCTCTCGCCCACCAACTCACCAGCCCTGCTAGGTCATACGGCTTCCACCAGGCCATCTTTCAGACAGGCTCCTCGAGTTCCTCTCACTTTCATGCAATGCGCCACATACCCCTAGTTAGCCATCTCAACACCTAATTACCCAGTTGAATAAAGACTCTTAATGCTTAATTAGGCAATCAGACTTATGCATCAATAATAACACAATTTACAAGATGCCAATGCAATAATTTCAGAGCCAAATGATAATGATAAAGCTTTAACAATTATTCTAACCCTTTGATAACAACACATCAGCCTCCATTCTGGTTCTCTCTCTCCTCCTCAGACCTCTCTTTCTGTCTCCTCAACTCCTTACTCTCCCTCCCTTCTCCTGTCCAATCACAAGCCTCCCACTGCCCTAATGTGACTGGACAGGGAAAATCCTGCAACATTAACCTTTTAAGATGTGTCAGTCAGTGTCTGATAGAGGCCATTGTTTCCCACAAATAGTGGGGCCATTTTGATTTATCACAAATTCCCTTACCAGCACTGAACACAATATTTTTCTATGTGGTAAATTATTGTCTATAGACACATACAACCTATGTGTGTATGAGAGAGAAAGAAAAAAACAAGAAAGGGATTATCGTGAACTCACTGACTGCTCCATGTGACATTTTAAAACATAGACATTAATTGAACTCATAGGCTTCCTGTCTGTAAAGCAGAAGGTAGTTGGCTTGATGAACTGAAGCCTCCCTGTGTTTACTTAATTGTGCTACACTAGAGGGTCTATATCTCCAGCTGAACAGACAGCACATGCTTCATTAGGCTTCCTCTCAGTTTTTCACTTCAGGTTCTTGGACTAGATGGCAGTTCTGTGTTGCATGGCGTATTTGAGCATGACAAGATGCCAGTGAGTGTGTGGAGAAGCAGAGGAATGAAAAGTGCCCTGTACATCCAGAAGACACTGCCTCTCACTTTTCATAATGCTGGATTGAGTTGTGTGGCTAATACATATTCATAAGTCCAAGGAGAATGTCTTAGATAAATGAACAAACATCCCAGGATTGCTTGCTGGGTGGCTTGGCTAGTGTCTCAGAATTAGTAATGTGCTATTTACAGAAGTGAAATATTTGCTTCCCTTGGCACCTTTTCCTACATGTAGCTTATTGGCATGTTTTACATTTTTGTGTGTATCTAATTTTAACTATTTTTGGTGGTTAAATATGATCCAACAATATTTTAGTTTTATAAGATATGAATCTTGAAAATTTTTATTTTCTCAAATGGAATCTTTCACATTACAGAGATAATATCTTTGAAGATTTACCACCCTCCCCCCGCCAAGGCCCCCTTTTACATCCATGTATTTACTTGTATTCCCACAAATAGGGAACACTTATCTATGTGATGCTAATACTTTTTAATACAAATGGTACTATTTTCAGGACTTCACAGACAATGAGAGAACCTGTCTGTTAATTGATGAGGAGCTGACACTATTAAATTTGGTTCTCTATGAAAATGATGAAATACTAAAAGCATTGCTTGTTCTTCTTAAGAAATTTCTATTTATGAATTAAGGAAGTTAACTCTCTTTACCTAGGGGTGAGGTTTTGTGAGACAGACCCCCATAATGCTGGGATTTTACCTGGCATCAGTCTGTGCAGGTAAACCCTGCTGCTGTGAGTTCATGAGGGTAACAGCCATGTCACCTGTAGAAGATGGCATTTCATGACACTCCTCCCCATCCTCAAGCTCTCATACCTTTCCTATCTCCTTCTCATGATGTTCCTTAAGGAAGGGCTGGTATGTTCCCTTCCTCTCCATGTCCCTATGGCATTCCCAACTTTGGATTTTTGACCAGGTATGCAATACTAGGCATGAATTCACTTCTATAGATCAGGCTCCAAATCCAATAACAGTCATGTCACTCTTATAGTGGTGGTTACATCTCACTAAGAATGATGGTATTATAGTTTGCTGGGTATTACCACTGAAGTCTAGTTATAGTAGGTAGTCAAGAACAATGACAACAGCCTACATTATTTTGGGTATTTCTGGGGCCTCCCAGACCAATAACATATAACATGGTAACTGAGATTTACATTCAACAATCCCTGTGTTTGAGGGGCAGCTTTGTCCATATTTGGAGGCTATCTTTATCAAAGTCTTTATTTTTAACAAGCTTAAAAACGACTGTTTCATAAGGTTTCTTTATACTCCCTTAGTGTTTCTTTAGCTCCTCTCCACTCCCTCCTTTTCTGTGGCCCCCTTACCCTTTTAAACAGTTTAGTAAAAATGTTCAGTGACACAGGTTAATTCAAGAAGAAATTCCATGGGAAGACAAAGACTTTCAGAGAAAAGATGGAAAAATCCAGAAAATCCAGCTGAGCAGCTCAGTAACACTTAGGGTTCAAGCCATAGCTAATGGGTTTAATATCCCAGAAACTGGTCCTGTATAATAAGGCAGCATTATTCGTTTTCTTTCTTTCTTTTGCTTTTTTTTTCTCATGAAAATGGACTCTGGTTTATTTGCTATCGGAGCACACAAAAGTCCTTTGAATGGCTGGTATGTTCCCTTCCTCTCCATGTCCCTTTTCTCTCCCAGGAGCCTTGCTTTCTCCCTTTCTGGCCCCACACATACTCTCCTTAAAACAAACATCCTTGTTTTAAAAGCAAAGACGACTCTGCTCTCCATATTTGTTTGACTTCCCACACATTGCTGTTAACGATTCCCCAAACACAGATGGAAGACAGGCTTGGACTCTTCCACTGTAAGCTATTTCACAAGATCTCTGCCCTTTAAATATTTTGATTTGTTCTTCTGGAAAGAAACTTTCCCTGTCAGGGATCCCCCTTCCCTGCTCCCCACTTGCTCACCACCACCAAGAACTGGTTATTTGTGAATATTAGCATTTTGGTAGTTTCAGCCTTTTAGTGATACAGAACTAAAAACAGTGATCTTGCATTTAAGATTACTAATTGCATCTAGGATGCACTCATGGAAAAGAAATGTTATTACTTTAGTTAATTCTCATTCCTAGTTTTCTGTTTTACCAGTGAGCTAAGAAAGGCATGGCCAACACTCTCAGTGGGTTGGGGAAATTTCCAACTATACTTTGTCCTTGTTCTTGGAGTTTAAGACAACTGGCTTTTCATGCCTTCAGAAGTGATGTAGGCTGTTCCTTTTCAAGGGGATGGGCTTCACCTTGTCATAACTACTATTGCCAGCATGAAATATTACAGAAAGCTATTGAACATAATTCCAAAATAATATAATGCTTTTACTTGGAAGAGGTTTAGTATAGAACAAAAAATATATGGTTCAGAGATTACTGAGAAATGCAAATGCCTGAGAACTTGCCCTTGGATCTGCCCTCATGCCCTTATCATAATCATGATCTTAACCTTATCTTAAACCAGAATCAACTGTATACTCCTCCTAATGCCAATATTCATCATCACATGATTCTTGCAACATTGCTACTTGTTTGAAAAAAACTTGAGGCACCTCTAATTTAAAAACATTCATTACACCAAATTCTCAAAACCGAGAGGAACATTTTTCTTTCCCTCCCTTCCTGACGCCCTTCCTTCTTTAAAAGCACAAGTTTGGAAGTAAAAATAATATATCATTAAATGTTCAGTTGACTTTGAAGAATGCATGTTGACATATGATGCATACAGCCCTATACCTTAAGACTAGAGCACATTGAAAATTTAATTTAAACTGATTTTGATGTTTCTATGCCTCTTGTAATTTATAGATGATAGAGTTTTGGCTATGTATACAATATATAATTCTATATACATACATGTGTCAAAGAAATATAGAAATATTTCATTAACAGTACCATTGATTCTGATTATTCAAACATGCACACATACATACATCAAACTTAAAATCTTTATCCCATAAAATTGATTTCCTGTTATATATTTTTTAATTTTATCCTTTAAACTTTTGTATTATACACTCAATATTGAAGCCCACACATCAGTATATATAAAAGAGATATTTGTACAGATAAGGAGATATAGTGAGATCTCTATTATATAGTATTAATTTCATATAATGTAATTGAGTAATTATACAGCTATAGGAATATATCCATTTTTGTACTATTTTTGTACTTTTGTATATGAATTTAGCATGTAATATAATAAATATATTTATAGGTTTTGAATGTAATATTGCCACGCACACTCATCTACTCCAGTCATATCTGAAATATCAGGAGTAAAAGCTTGATTAAGGATAAGAGGCATTAAGGATCCAAAAGGAGTTCTGTGCCTCCTGGACATTCAGACAGTCACTGGTATCTCCTAACTCGGACATGTGTGTTCCAGATTAGTCTTTCCAATTGTCTACACGCCCTCATATTTAGGCATAAAGGTACCCCCAAGAAATGATTCTTAAATGGCTAAGATTGGGTTGTTTCCTGGCCAGCACAATGTTTCTAACCTATCCTAGTTTAATACCAAGCTGTCCATAACTTGGAATTTCTCTCAAGGAATCTGCCTTGCCAGAGCTAGCAACAGAGGTCAAGCACATTCCTTAGGGCAATAGATAGTTCACAATAGTTAGAAATGTTTTACATACTAGAGAGTAATGAAGGGCTTCCACTCAAGGACATTAGCTAGAAGTGTTAGGTCAGAACCCTAGTCATTGCCTCCAGCAGAACCAGAGAATTAGCATAGGAATACCAAAATAGCCTCAACAGAGAGGGCTCCACTCCTTTTCCTCCTGCTTCACACCTGGCTACCTGACCTTGGTATGGTGGTCACTTGCCTACATGACCTCAGTTTTGCATCCCTTGCTGTAGCCCCCACCTGCCTATGTGACTCTTGTCATCTGCCCTGTTTGCTGTATGCTATTTAAGCCTGAATTTCACCTTGTACAAATACATTCAGATTCAACACACCCTTGTGTCGGCTCTGTTTGTCATTCTTCACCTACGCCTTGTCGACCTGACTAGGACCCCTGTTTCTCCCGCTGGTTGAGGAAGGCCCAGATTGGCCGGCCTGCAGCATAATATGTATATCAGAAACATCAATTTTATATTTATGTTATACCAGTATCTGTATAACTATATTTACAAAAAGAAAGATAGAAATATCAAGGCTAACAGGATATGGATTCTTACTCTTCTCGTCTTGACAAGTTTTATATGTGTCCTCAGACATATCAAATTTATTTGTGTTTCTTCTAGGCATGAGGTAGCATTACACCTCCTTTGAAGTTAGATGAAGAAATGGGATTTACATGGCTGGTTGAATGTGAGCAGATGTGGTACCTTTCACATACAGGTGGAAGTTCCAAGAGCCACTGTTTGGTTTACATCATTCTCTGTCCTATGATGACCATCAAGCATATATTGGCCTAACATCTTTGCCGGGCTGGGTTTCTGATTGGTTCAAATACACAAACAACTCTAATACCCTGTGATGGGCAAGATTGGCAGGAAATAAACTTTTGTTGTACAAAATTGCTGCAATATGTGTAGTGATTGTTAACCCAATAAAAAAACACAACCCAGCTTGAGTGTTGGCAAATTTTTCCTGTAAAATACCAGAGAGTAGGCATTTTGGCTTTTATGGTCTACATATGGTCCCTATATTTCCTCAGTTTTGTTTTCTTCTTATAACAAAAACATTATTCAAAATACATTTCTAGGGTATGTACAACCTAGGCTACAGTCCAGGCTTGCCCAGTGGGCTAAGGTTTTCTAACTGTCACCTCATAGCTTCTTGGGATAAAGACAGGAAAGTAAGGGCCAGGAAATAGGCTATTGGTCAAGAGCACTTACTTGTCTTGCACACCCTAGTTTAGTTCACAGCATCCACATCTGGCTGCTCACAAATAGCTGTAACTCCACCTTCAAGGGGTCCCACACCATCTTCTGAATGCCACTAGCACCTGCATGTACATAAATATGGTAACACGCACAGAGGCACACACACACACACGCACACACACACACACTGAGACACAATACATAGACATATACACACAAGTAAAAATAAATAAAAAAAGCAGAAATGAGGATGTAACTATTTAGAAAAAAGAGGACATACTTCTTGTTCCTGTTCAAACCACAGTTACATTTCAGTTTAAACAATTTATAACAGCATATTTTTTTAAAAAAAATGTAGAAATTCTTCATTGCCCGTTTCATTTACTTTATTTTTACATAGAATGTCAAATTCAAATGGAGCTCTGTGGTGACATAGCATAAAGTTTCTCAAGGTATTCCCTTGAGCATTAAGATGCTACACACAAACACACACATACATGATGGAGAGTTGTCTCAACATAAAAATATTATTCTACATGCTACATCCACAAGCTCATTTTTAGCATTATACCTGTCAATATGAAATGGAATGGCCACTCCTTAGAGCACACTGAACTGCCTTTTCAGTTCTGTTTTGTTACTGAGGACCTAGAGTCTGAGTCATTGCCAACATGGGAGGTCTGTGTCAACTTTTCATGTTTTCCTAAGTATCTGTATTTGGCCTTATGATCTGACTTTAGGTTTGTAATGTATCTGGACAGTTTGTTTGGTCGATCATGGCTTGCACTCCATTTGTTAGTGATGTTAAAGAACCTCATGTTAATATCTGAAAGCATAACACTGTCAAATTATCTTAGTTTCATAAGAAGCACACTCTGGAGATGGAAAAACTTCCTTGAGTTTTTAACCTTTCCAGATCAGTTGTTTTATAAGACTGAAAAGAATTGGTAGTAGCAGTTTCTGAAAACTGTCAGAGTTTTAAAAGTAGCAAACAGGGCTCATCATGGAACTTGTTGCCTGTGACAGACACCCTACTCCAGTGGACTGCTTCCCTCCTGTATGCCATCTTCATCTTCCCATGTTGAGCTTTCCAAACTCAATTTTGGAATTGTACAAAAAATTTTGGAATTGTACAGAAAAAGTGTGTTCCATTTACAGTTATATCTGAACAAATGGAGAACCATAAGATAGGTTAGAAATTAGAGGCTAAGTTAAATATCTCTCATATATACCATAGAAATACACCTACATATACAATATGAACACATATAAGATACCATTGGAAAAAAACTTGAGAAATACAGAACTTACAGCGACTTGTATTTCATATAGAATGATCCTCAAGAGATAAAAGGACATAAGTAACAAAATGTAGCATTTCAAGGGTAAATAGTGGACCTGCAGAAGATTTTCCACCCACCACTTTCTTTTACTTCCTTCTTTTGGTTCAGTCTACAACCCCAGTTCATGGAACCCTGCCTCCCACACTCAGAGTGCCCCCCATCCTAAATTAAACCTTTCTGAAAACACCCTTCCAGACACACTGAGGGGTGAGTACTCTTGATTTTAATCCTGTCAAGCTGATCAGCAAGATTAGTGATCACACATTCCATGTAGACAAGAAACAATGGAGTATACCTTAATATTATATTACAGTTCTCTTTTTTTCTATTCTGCAGTAGTGAAATGCTTGTTGGGGATCCTTTAGGCAAGAAAACATCAATGCAGATATGCCTCTTCACTTCATACGTATGTATTTCAAGATTTTTACTAAAAGTCTGTGGTTCAAAAAAGAACCACATGTCAGAAAAGTAGTTCTGCAGAACATCTTGTGGAAAGACATATTTGATGAACACTGGTAGAAATTGACCAGCTAATTTTGAGTGCTTCCTATAGTTATGTAAATTGATGTTGTAGCTACACCAAGCCCCACATGCAAGACATCCCACCACCCAATTTTGAAACAGCTTATTAGAAAGTTGTTGTTCTTGCTGGTCTGGTTGCAACCAGACCAGGACTGCATGCAAGCTTACTGTGGAGCTAAGGGTAACTCTTAGTTACTAATCCTCCTGCCTGCATTTCCTGAATCCTGGGACTAGAAAGCATGCTTTACTACACTTAGTTTAAGTGGTGCTGAGGACTGAACTCTGTATCATGGTTATGAGACAAGGACTCTACTAACTGAACTGCACTGCCCCTCCCACGTGGTGTATATATATTACAATATAATTACATTTATCATCCCTTCCCTTCCCAACATCCCAAACTTCCCACATAGCTTATTCTCCTCTGCTTTCTTTCAAATACATGGCCTCTTTTTAATTGATGGCTATTACATGCACAAGCTGTCAGTTATTCATGAATTTATTGACTGTGAAAAATACAAATTGATTGGGAATCTGTTCTACCTACTAGGGAACAGTAGGCCTATGTAGTTTTTGTTTTTGGAATATTACACTAATTTCAGAAGTTCTGGAAAGCTATGAGTCATTTGTCCTATTCACTAATATAATGAATCTAAGTCTTATTTAAATGTTTGTTTTAATTGTATTTAAACACTAATGATTTAAGAATAAGATACATAGGACATCACTATAGGCTACATTACCATAACTTGCTTACAATCTGAGCTCATGCCAACATTGTAAATTCTATTGAATGGTCTAGTTTGAAAAGCTCTGTTCTGGAACTAGTCTAGTCCCAAGAAGTACCCTAGGGATAATCGTCTTTTGAGGACATAGATTAGAAATGAGTGGAGCTGTAAGCAACTGTAAGAAAAACAATCCAGGGCTGGGTCTTAAGTTGGTGGATCTGTGGCATCAAGGGCAATAATGATCAGGACAGCTTGATGAGTGTGCACACCTGCTAAATGTCTGACAGCTTCTTCATTCAACAATGTTCACAACCGAACAAGAAATGATGCATTATATCCTTTCTGCAAAAAGGAAGAAAGTGCAGCTTTAGCATTGAAGAAACTTGCTCAACTTCAGCATGTTTATAGCAGGTAGCACCGTGAGGGTAATGCTCTGCTTCAGTGACAGTTGACTGAGACCACGACTGCATGGATACAGATTAACTGAGCTTACTAGAGTATGAAATGGATTTTCAGTAGTTTTAAAGCTATACTACATGTTTCTGGTTTTCGAACAGTTCCATAAAAAGCAATCAATTTTTTTTTATTTAAAAATATGCAACTTCTGTCCTGATATTTTCTTTGTAGAAGATTGAATTATAGTAGGATTATGATGATAACAATAGATAATACCTCAGATTTTACCCATGACAAACACTGTTTAAACTCCGTTTGCACTATCATAACCATAGTGTGTGAAAACATTCTTTTACTCCTATTCGGCAAATGAAGTAAATAAGTATAAAAAATACTAAATAGTTATCCACATAATTGACAGCTATAAAAAGCCAATAGTGAAGTAGTCTGCATTGGTCAAACCCAAGGTCATACTATGATATTTTATTTATAAAAATAAACAAAGACTAAATGCTTACAGAAGTCATAAGATTTGAAAAAAAAAAATCCCAAGTTCTGGGTACTCCGCCTAAATTCTGCCCCAACTCAGTACTCAAAATAATTCAGCAACATCACAGGGCAGATATACTACACATATACCAAAAGTCCTTTAAGGAAACAAATATTACCTAGAGTTAGAAATGCAGAGAATGAAGAAATACAGCCTCAAAGTTCTTCAGAAACTGGTCAGGATGTGGACCACCACCGAATATTTTTCATCTAGTCAGTAAAAATCACAATCTTATTGAGATTTCTCTAAGGTAATTACAACCTTTATAAAATGCTGGGATTTATTTAAAACGTGTGTGCATTCAGCCATAGAAGTAAAGTGGAGAACAATGCAGATCAAATTGCATAATTTGTTCAAATGCATGTCTCTTTGGTCACACCTTCTTAATGAATAGAAGCAGACAAGCAAGGCAGCTAATAAGTTATTTTAATAGGGTGATGTAACAGTGTGTGAACTGTTACCTCCTGGGAGAGTGACTGACAGATTCCTGGTCTCATTACTGTGGAGATTAGTCTCAGAGATTTCATTAGTGCCCAGTGTGGCAGCTCTGCTCAGTGCCCTTAATTTGAAGAAAAAGACAGGAGGCCTGTGTGCCCACACAACTCCAAAGACAGATGATCTGGAGTTGAAGGCTTTTAGGGCAAAGGACTCTCCTGAGAAGATGGCAATTATTTATGGTTTTTTTCAAGCCAATGGTGACAGCTCTCTTTCCTTTAGTCTGTATCACTACATAAAAAAACAAAGCTACAGGGTCCTGGATTTCACATTACCTTGGAAGAAAGAGATTTAATACAGAGTATTTCAAACATATTCTGTATCTATGTGGCTGAGCTTAACTATAAACATTTTGACTTTACAAAAGGATGACAGCAAACAGAAGTAGCATAGAAAAATGGAATTAACTCTAGTATTTAATTTTTGTACAATACATTTTCCCCTTTACAAAAGCTTTGTATTCATTGATTTTAAAATCTTCTATATGCTATTTCTACCACAGGTAGGAGAACCATTTCTCTGAAGAAGCTTCATTACAAGCACAAACAATATTCTAATTGCTGGACAAGAAACAGAATCCACAAAGCATTGCTCACATTCCAACTTTGGCTCCAGCTCTTAGAAATACATTCCTCTTACAAACAACAATAACCATGTAGGTGTTTATATCTGACCCAAATGCTGCAGTTCCTGTGATGTCATGTTTCTGTTTTATTCTATTCTAACCTCTAAACTCATAGCACTGTATAGTATCATATTTCTTTTAAAATGATATTGTTTGAACTGTTGGTTCTATTTTAAAATTAGCTTCAATTTTATTTTATCATATAGCAATAATACAAGCTATGTACACTGAAAAAACACAGAATAACCATCTCAGAGGAAAACACTTTTTCATGTCAAGTTTTATAAGAAAAATTACTGTGTACTTAATACATCAGGCATAATACTGGTGCTTTACAAGAACACTTTGATACACTCGTCAATCCAGTGATAGAAGTACATATTACTATTTCCATTACTAATATAAAAACATCAAGCTCAGAGAGGTAAAGAAAGTTGCTTCAGACACAGAAAGTATATGACGGAGCTACAGTATAAGCACAGAGTAGCTATGCATTAAATATTGTTTGAACAAATAGTGCATTATTTGCATACACAACCTTGGCTGCAAAAGCCTGGTTAATCTTGTTAATAACAGTGACTTCTCCCAGCAATAACTCTGCAGAGCTGAAGACACAGCCAAGATGTTTTTCACCATTGGCTCCTGGAATCTAGTGGGAGTATCCTCCTCCTCTCAAGCATCTTATAGACCCAGAGCCAATCACAGCCAGGTGGTGGGCTCTGAATATACTATCTTGCCACACACACTTGCGTGATGGCGGTATTTGAGGCGAAAACTTCAAGGAAAGTCAGCCTCCTGTCTCTGCATTG
>NW_022196914.1:50247587-50254704 GCF_008632895.1 Mastomys coucha
ATTTTACACCACCCGTGTGTAGTCTGTTTGTCAAAGCCGAATCCCGTGCCCACCTGGCCAGAACCCCTCGTCCCTCGGAACAAGGGACCCCGTAAGAAATCCTGGTCTGCGGCACTTCTAATTCATTTTTTTTTATGCTCCACTAATTCAAACATCAACTCAATATTTAGCGAGTACCTACTATGTCTGGGGCCCTGAAGCTAGTAAAATCTCACTGTGGTAAAGTGAGGGGAGACTTTGGCTAGCACAGATTAAAGCCTCCCAAAAGCCTTTGGGCAGAGAGACCAGTGTGTGGTAAAGTACAGAACTGGGAGAACCAAGGCAAGACTGATTATGATGAGTTAATAAAGGAAAAGAATCCCGTGTCCCGCAGAACAGGGACCCCGCGAGAAATCCTGGTCCGTGGCACTATCCGAGCTCTTAGGTTACCTTTTACTCTTATTAGCTGTGTGTAAAGCTTGATTAAAATTTCTATGCATATTGTTTAAATCAATTATATCAGGAAATAATACATAACATAGACTTGCTTGGAAGATTAAAAATTTTACCAATTTAGAACAATGTCTGACATCTGGCACACGGTCAGTCATTGTCAGTCATTAGCACAGTTACACTGAGCATGTTTATGTGGTTGGTTCTCCTACTATGGTGTAACTGGGCCTTGTACAACAGCAAGCATGATTATGGACCTCTGTTCTGTCACTTGCTGTAACACAGTAGCACAGTCTCACTCCAGTTGTAGAACTTTAGAAACAGAAACAGGTAGACACTGAGGTGTGCTAGTTAGTCAGTCTGCACTAATCAGTGAGCCTCAGCTCCCATTGAGAGATTGTCTCAAATAACCGGGTGAGGGGAAAAAAGTGGACAGCTTTTGAAGAATGACATTAGAGACTGATCTCTAGCCCTGACCTACACCTGACCCACCCTCAACCCCCCACACACCCAGAAACTCACATACACACATGCTCGATGAGCACATGCTTGTGTGCATGAGCATGTTCACAACATCACACACATGCTTATAAATGCACACACACACACACATACACATGCATTCATGTATATTCACCTGGACAACCATGTGTGCACACACACATGCATGCATACATGTACACAAATAACTTATACATGGTACACACAAACACACTTGTAGGCACATGCTTTTGTGTGTGTGTGTTTTGTGTAATTTTGTGCATGTGATACTTCACAGTATTTATATCTTTACATGAGTTATACATTATGAACATCTTATTTAACTCCATTTACTGACGATGTATCATACAATATTCTAGGCACTGGAAAACAGCAAATCTTTTTTAAAAAACCTGATTTGTGCTTAACAATCATTAAATTCTATAAAACTTTGAATGTCTAATATTTTGGGACTGTAAAGAACAGTTAAAATTATACTCTCTGAAGTTGCATATAGGATATTCTATTATAAATCTAAGTAATTGGTATTATTTTAAGTTTATTTTGATACTTTTCTAAAAATGAAAACTGACACCACCGTTTGCGGGTTAGTAGCTGGTGGGAATTCTTTTTACAGCTGCCTGTGTCATTTGTCTTAATCAGGCAGCAAATAAGCCTCCACTTCTTCAGGACATTAAGATCACTGTGTCTTTTCTACTCTGGCCTCTGGAATTTCAAAAACATATAGCTTAAGCTCTATGTTTTTCCATCCATGTGGAAAAATATGCAGAATCTCTAAATTCTATGTTTCAACCCAACTACTTAAAACAATATAAGTTTTTATAAAAAGCTGCTACAACTGCACAGAAAGAGAGTTTATGTTATATGTGTGTTTTAGCATAGAGTTGTAAAATGTGTAAAATTCCATAGCATAGAAGCAACTAACATATACCCTTAAGCATATAGCTGACCTATCTGAGGTGGTACTGCTGCCCGGCCAAGTACGTATATGAATGATCAGTATGTGTTATAAGTGTAGGCACGCACACACACACACACACACACACACACACACACACACACACACACACATACATATATGTGTGTAAGAGAAGAAATGATATTTACTGAAAAAGTAGCTATCTTAAACATTTTAAAGCTTATATATATGACTTACAAAAGTTAGTGAAGGATCAAAGTCTGCTCAGAATGATATCATATCAGGGTAGTATAGAGTCAGATTATGTGAAAAGCTGAATATTTACACAAGGGGGTCAGAAACCAGCTGGCTTTATGTAAACCAAAGAAAAGCCAACAAACATTCTAAGACAGCTCTTATTCTTGATCTGCAATGGACATAGCATCATTTTAAGTGATGCAGTATCATTTTTACAATGATTTTACAAATTACAGATATTACAAATATTTTCTAAAACAGAAGGTCACAATTTTGTGTGTGTGTACGTGTGTGTGTCCCTTCCCTAAAAATAACAGTTGTTGTTATCCAGCAAAAAATAAGTTTATTTTATCTTTGTGACTTATCTTAAATTCAGTATGAATAGCTTATCTATCATTTAGAGGAAACATTTTTACATCAAATGAAACAACTTTGGCCTATTTATGTTTTATTTTTATTCTGAGGGTCTGAGCAATTTTAAATTTCTTAGACATTGAAATCAAGACTCTTTTGCTGAACATAAAACACACTTTGATCATAGGCTTTAGGGAAATCTAGCTGGAACTGACTTAGAATGTTCCTCCTTGGCCACCTAGCTCTCATAATATACAAAGATGCTGTGCCTGCTGCCAAAAGAAAATTAATCAGTGGTCCTTCCCACATGAAAGCCTTTGAATCAAAACAATATATCCCCTCAAAATACAACAATGACACATATCTTTGGTAAGCAACAGGGCTATAATTTGATTTAAGACCCATTTAATAGCAATCTATGACTGATACTGTAAACCTATCGAACTGTCCATGGCTGGTGAGGTCACAGAACCTTGGAAAGATTATACTACTATTCTAAAGCAGTATAACTTCTAGCTGCAGTATAAACATATATTCTTAGGCCCACAGATAAGTACTGCCTTCACATCTCATCAAAGAATCTTCCTTTTGCAGTGTGTGGCATATGGAGACTCTACCACGGAAACTCACAAGGAGTTAAAATGCTGAGAATGACTGATTGTAGGTTGTCCACCCCCAGATAATACATTTACAACACAGCCCTTGTATCTAAGGCTCAGGGACATTAGGAAAGACAGTAGAAAACTTTATGAGAGCCAGAAGGCCAAACTTTTACCGCAAGATAGTGTCTTTGACAGGTGAACTGCAACCATGAAATCACAACTGTAGGGAAACAAGACCTTCAAAGTGACCACATAGGTTGATATGAATCCATAGACGGGGAAACCCTCCTCCTAGATGAGGAGCTAGAGACAGTTAATAGCAAGTAAATACAGGCAGACCAGGCTTCTCTAAGGACAATGCTCCTGATAGGTCATCTAATTCCAAGTGGTTAGCCCTAAACATACACACATATGAACAATACTAATGAACCCAGGAGTGTGTGTGTTTGTGTGTGTGTGTGTGTGTGTGTGTGTGCCTGTGTCTGTAATAAAAATAATTAAAGAAGAAGTCATGAGTTTCACAGGAAGTGGAGGGAACACAGAGTTGGCTGGGGACGAGATGAATGGAAATAATGTAAATATAGTAACTCAGGTAAGAAAGTCTAATGTATATATATTGCAATCACCACATGAGGGTTCCCAAAGGAGCCTGATGCCTTGAATTTCTCAAGGGAATGTAATTGCTTCTTTAGTACATACAAGTTCCTGTAGTCTGGGTCATTCAAATATAGTAAACTTCAGTTATTGTCTTCTTTTTTTTCTTCATTTTTTTAATTGTTGAAAAATTCATGGTTATACACTAATTTCTGCCTACTGTACAAACATCGGCAGGTCTAGAAAGTCAAGTGAGGTTTAATTAAGCTTGGATGGTGTTCACCACATGTTTTCTTATCAGTTCTTCTACAATTTTAATGTGCATTTAAGCATACCCACAAAGTTGTAAACCAAAGCACAGATTCTAGTTAACAATATAGTAAAGATACATACCACTTCAGTTTAAGGAATATACTGGCTATTGAGCCCAGGTTTCTCACATGCTAAGCAAGTGTTTTACCATGGAGCTACATGACCAACCCAGCATCTGAATTTTCAGGGGGCAGTTCTGTTGTAGTACATTTGTTTGTGTCACTATGAGATGAATCTTCAGAGCAATTTCTTCTTGCACAACTGAAACTCTATGCATATGAAACAAGTGCTATTTTCACTGTCCACTAGCCACCATTCCATTTCCTAAAACTTTGACCACTTTAGGTGACTTACTGTTTTGAAACTTCACAGTTTGTCATTTTGCAATTGGCTTTTTCAATATCCTGTCAAGGCTCAGACTTGTAGTATGTGACATGCAGTTCTTCATTTTTAAAGCAAAATAATATTAGTTGTGCAAACATACTAGTTTGGTTAGTCCATTCATCTGTTGGTAGATATTTCAGTTGATTCTACTTCTTGACAATTGTACTACATAGTGGTGCTGACTGCAGCAATATACAAAACTATGCTTAAAACCTGTTTGCAATTATCAGAGGTACAGTGTTGTGTAACAGACTTTTTATGGAAAGATAAAACACATAGCTGTAACTATAGCTGGCTATACCTCTTTGGTTCCTGGTAGGTCACACGTGTGTACCCTCCCAGGAGCTATCTGAATTCATGAATGAAAGACACACACACACACACACACACACACACACAGACACACATATTTGTTGCAATAAATCTCCAACTACAATAAGCGTGTGCAAAGAGCACACAACTCAGTTATAATATTTATAAGCTGCATACCTAGATTGGGCAGATATAACACTACATTACTATATTCCCCAGCTATGAGCTCCCTTGCTATTTGTGGCTCCTCCAGGCCACATGGTTCTGCTCCATCTATCTTATACCTATTTTTCCTTCATTTTCCTCTGTCTCCTCATCTCCTCCTCCTCCTTCCTCTCTCCCCTCTATAAAACCTCCAGCCCCACCTTTCCCTTCCACTGCCCAATCACAAGGTATAGCCTACATTTGACCAGTTAAAATGGGGAGAAGGCTCACATAAAATCCCCCGAGTATGTGATCCACTCCTCATTGGGCAGCCCCTCTTAGCATTAAAATACAAACAGCACCAGGGCAATCCAACACACACAGACACACACACACACACACACACACACACACACACACACACACACACCACATAATTTTAAAATGGCTTGGATAGCTCAAAGCCTGGGCAGTTCTAATCCTCGCCATGGCTAGCACATATTTACCTCCAATAATCCTGGCTTACTGCCCTCTGATTCTATATTTATCTTTGTTGCCCTGGCTCCTTCTGGGGTGCTCCCTAGTCTTTGTTGCCCATGAGCACCTCTAGGGGCTGCATTCCTTCTCACCTACATTTCAGACGATTTTCCTTCTGCAGCTCTAAATCTAATTCATCTCTTTCCAAGTCACGGTGATTCTCCATCTTCCTTTATCCCAGTTCCTAGCCTGCACAAATCTAAATGTCCTGCCTCAGTGCCTGACCAGCCATTGGCCATTGGCTCTTTATTGATAGATCAAAAGCCAATTGGGGACAAGGACCTTCAGTCTTTGGGCATGCAGATTCCTGATTTGGGGAATTGGATTAATTCAAAGTTTTGGAACTAATTCCCAGCATCTCTCCTTTTCTGTCCAAACTTTTTATAAGGCTCTTCTTTAGACATAAATTGAGCATAACCATAACAACTATATAAAACACAAAATATGATATAGAATTAAAAATCAGTCCAGCGTAGTTGACAATTTAGATAATGTATTCTATCATCTATTCTAACATAATGTGTTACAATTCTGTACTTAAATCGTTTGAATGGACATTGGTGGCCAGCCTTAGGAATGAAATCTAATTACTTTTTTTTTTATAAAGGCAGTTGGAATGGGGGAGAAGATGAAGGCCTGCTGAAGCCATACCTCACAAGCATGAACTGGCCAGCCTCCCTTCAGGTGATATTTGTGCTTGAATCTCTTGTGGGTTCCCTAGCTGGGGAGAGTAGATGAGTTTGTGTTGGGGATTGGTTCTTCAGTTGACCCAAGCCTTTTCTGGCCTCTGTTGATTGACTGGCCTCTGTATCTTGGCAGCTTGGTTTCTCTGACAGTCTTTGACAGCTTGGCTCGCCTGAGAGCAAATCTTGGCAGTGTTTACTGCTTTCCCTCCACCTGGAGGAAGAGGACTAATGAGTCTGGTCAGTTTCAGGGACTTCCTGAAGCTATTTTGAGTTACTTTCTGTCTTAAGGTCCTACACTGTAACATAAAATGTTTTAGTGTCAGAAGAAACTTCTGTACAACACATCACTTCACAGGTGAATTACAAGATGTGCTGCTTTGGTTTTTATCAACTTGACACCAACTTAGACATATACAGGAAGAGAGAATCTTTACTGAGAAAATGCCTCCATAATGTTGGCTTGTAGTAGGTCATTTTCATGATTAATTTATGTATAATTTATGTATAATTTCATGTAAACTTTTAGTGATAGTTTATGATGCCACCCCTGGTTAGATGGCCCTGGCTGGTATAAGAAAGTAAGCTGAGCAAGTCATGGAAAAAAAGCTAAGTAAACAGCACTCCTTCATGGGTTAGGATGTAGTTCCTGCCTCCAGGTTCTTACCTTGAATTTATGTCATGACTTTCCTGGATAAAGAAATATAAGCTATAAGATGAAACAAGCCCTTTCCTCCTAAAGTCGCTTCTAGTCATGGTGTTTTATTACATTATTTGAAACCAAATTACATTATTTAGAAGTTAAACTTTTCTGGAGTTGTTTGGTTTCTCTAGAAATAATCCTCACATGTCTTTGGTGGGACAGAATGCTGCCTTTCTGAGACATGTGTTCGAGTTGGAGAAGAGATACTAGGTTGAACTTTGTCATATTCAGCTTCAAATAATCTGTTCTTAGCTTCATATTTTAGCTGCCCCCCCCTAACTTTTGCCAACTGATTTTGTACCCAGAGTTCTCTGGGATTCCAAAGGCAGGTTAATTGCCTTCTATACAGATCTCTATTGCTTGTAGATTCCTCATTCATATATATATATATATATATATATAT
>NW_022196914.1:50254714-50277214 GCF_008632895.1 Mastomys coucha
TATATACATATGTGTGTGTGTGTTAAATGTATGTGTTATTTTATTTATTTACATTTCTAATATTATACACCTTCCTGGTTTCCCTTCCTCAAACCCTCTATCCCATCCCTCCTTACCCCTGCTTCTATGAGGGAACTCCCCCACCGACCTACCCACCCACCCACTTGGGCCTCACTAATCTAGAATTCCCCTATTCTGGGGGCTTGATTCTCCACAGGACCAAGGAACTCCCCTCTCATTGATGCTAGATAAGGCCATCCTCTGCTACATTTGCAGCTGGAGCTATGAGTCCCTCCATATGTACTCTATGGTTGGTGGTTTAGTCCCTAGGATCTCTGGAAGGGTCTAGTTGGATGATATTCTTGTTCTTTCTATGGGGTAGCAGACCCCTTCAGCTCCTTCAGTCCTTTCCCTAACTCCTCCATTGGGGTCCCCATGCTCAGTCACATGGTTGGGTATGAGCATCCAAATCTGTATTAGTCAGGCTCTGTCAGAGCTTCTCAGGGGACAGTCATACCAGTTTCTTGTCAGGAAGTACTTCTTGGCATCTGCAATAGTGTCTGGGTTTGGTGTCTGCAGATGGAATGAATCCTTAGGTGGAGCAGTCTCTCATTGGTCTTTCTTTCAGTCTCTGTTCTACTCTTTATCCCTGCATTTCCTTTAGACAGGAATAATTTTGAGATGGGTGGGTGTTAATAGTTTTGAGATGGGTGGGTAGCTCCATCCCTCAACCGAGGTCCATCCCTAACTTCTGCATATGGTCTCTACAGGTTCTCCATTCCCTCTGTTGGGCATTTCAGCTACTGTCATCCCCATTGGGTCCTGGGAGCTTCTTACTTTCCTGGCATCTGGAACTTTCTAGTGGCTACCCCCAGTTTCCTATCCCCGACTGCTACACACCTTCATTCAATTTCTTGACTCTCTATATTTTTCCCCCATCTCCTCCCATACCTGATCCTGCCCCCCTTTATTTCCTCCCCCTCCTCTTTCCCTCCCAGGTCCCTCCCTCCCTCTACCTTCCATGATTATTTTGTTTCCCCTTCTAAGTAGGAATGAAACATTCACACTTTGGTCTTCCTTCTTCTTGAACTTTATATGGTCTGTGAGTTGTATTGTGGGTATTTCGAGCTTTTTGCCTAATATCCACTTACCAGTGAGTACATACCATGTGTGTTCTTCTGTGACTGGGTTACCTCACTCAGGATCATATTTTCTAGTTCCATCCATTTGCCTCTGAATTTCATGAAGTCATTGTTCTTAATAGGTGAGTAGTACTCCATTGTGTAAATATACCACATTTTCTGTATCCATTCCTCTGTTGATGGGCATCAGGGTTGTTTCCAGATTCTGACTATTATAAATAAGGCTGCAATGAACATAGTGGAGCATGTCTGATTCCTCATTCTTTTTGTGTTAAATGATCCTTCCTACACTTATATTCCAAGGATTAATTAGAAATTTAATCTTCCTGAATACATAGGAGTTGCCTCATCTGTTGGGCGTTTTCCTTTGTGCTCTTGTTTCTAATTTTCTGTCTCCCACCTATGTTGCTCTCTGTCACAAGGAACTGACTCTGCCAATATTTTGTTACTAACTGCAGGCCAGCAGTCGTCTAAGCTCAACTATTAATAAGTACCAGAGAGATACTGGCAAGAATGGAAAAGAGAGAAGGTAAGCATATCTCCACATGCTTCTGCCTTGGGAAACATCTCTAAAATTCCAGCCCTTCTTTTATTTTGACTAACTCAATAATTTCTGAACACACACAGCCCCTAACTTGTGATTCCAATTCTTGCCTAGTAGTGTTTGATTCTAGGATCAGCCAACAATATCTTGTCCTCCAGCCATAGTGGTGTTAATAGCATTAAGCATTGCTTACTTATATGATTTTTTACATCATGTCATACTTTGGCAAGTGAAGACACATGTTGAATTTTTCTATACAGTTATTGGACTTGATTTTTCTTACTGTATTCTGAAAGACACAGACATAAGGAATATTCTACATATCTATACTTTTAGTTTAATGGGTTCTTGGAAGAAATGGAAGATCAATGTATATGGCTAATCTGTCAATGTAAATTGAAAAAAAGTATGTTTTGTGGATTTGGGTGTATATTGGCAGAACCTTTGTATCACATTTAATTTCCACTAACAGCAGATGGTGTCCATATCTGACATCTGCATAGCTCAGTGTATGATACTGGTATCATCAGTGTATCTAATTTTTACATGGGAATATGAATTAAAATACATGTATGTTCTCTTGATTCAGGACATCTCACTTTTCTTTCTAACAGCTGGAAATAATTTATGAGGACAGAAAGCCAATAGCACATGAGTAAGTTTGGGTTCAAAATGTCTAGTCAGTTACTCAAGAGTTCAGATTCCCAACACTAGGAGAGACACAAAAATCTGCTTTCCTGGTGGCTGCTCTAAAGTCTAAAGAGGAAGAATTTTTCTGGTTCTCCATAAAAGTAAAGTTCTTCCCAGAAAAAGAAAGTCATTACTGAGATCTAAATTTTCAAAGCATTACTCAGAAAACAGTATGCCTCACAAAAGACTGAATCACAATCACCTACCTCTGCTTTCAAGATTAATAAACAATTAGAAAAAGTTGTGTCTTACATGGATTTCCATATAGAGAATGAAAAGCAGAGTAAAAGTACAGAATAGAATGGATTTCTAAAAGTGACATGTTGCCTTTTCTCAACTGTATGGAACAAAGTTTTAGTTGCATCCCTTACAGAAATTGCATCGATTTATTGATTTGAAGTCTTGCTTGGCCATGGTTTATCGCATTTTATGGTAACTTTGCAATCATGCTTTTGGTCTTTGTAATTTCATTAATTAACACTGGTAATCTACACACTCAGGATGTCCTCTTTGACCCCCAGCTTCTTCTACCTGCAGAGATGGTGTACTTTTTCATCATCCTATTGCTTTGTTCTAATGTGCATTCTTTCCATTATTCAAAATCAACTTTTTTTTATCTTGAAAATGAAGATAAATGGGTCTTGAATTATCCATCCCTTGCTGAGCAAAGCATATGACTAGGAGAGTTAGCTTCTTCAGGAAATCAATGTAGCTAGTCCTTATGTTCACAAAAAGCCTCTATTAGGCTGCATGATCTTTTATCACAACAATATTATTTTATTTTGTGTTGATTTAAAGAGTAAAAATCTCTCTCTTTTCCTCCCCACCCTCTGTTCTAACTTATCTTTCTTCCCTTTCTCCCATTATTCAAGGAGATGGAAAAAGTGAAAGAGTCACAGATCATAGCTTTATCATCAATGAATTTATTCACATCACTCATTTTCCCTGTGGTCTATGAAGAAAGTTACTGTAGAACAGAAAGGGGTTCTTAGTTTTATAGGGTGACAAATTAGTGTTCTGACTAAACTCAGATGTTTTGGTGACTTGTTGGGGTGGAGCCCAATAATTTTGCCAAGTTGGGATCTTCACGAGTGATGTGTACTTTTGGTGGCTACTCAGCCCTAAATCACAGTCAAGTGGAGACAAAGGACACTCAACTGACAGAGAACTCCAGTTAGAACAATTAGGAGAAGTGGTTTGCACAGCTTCAAAAAATGAAGAAGGGAGAACTCATTGACACTGCAATTTATCTAATGAATATCTTATTGAAGACCATTTGTAATATGAAATTAAGAGCCAAAGCAATGAGTACATTAGGCCAATAGATATACCAAAAAATACCCCTGGAGTTCCGCTACTTTATTTGCCTTATTTCTACACACATCATTTCTAATTTTATTAGTTATCAACTTAAGCCCTCAGAATCAAGGTAAAACTCACAAATTATTTTAGAAAATAGTAACACTTCACCGTCACAAGAACTACACAAAAATCCTCTAATTATTTGCTTTAATTTATGTCTGAAGGGATTTAAGTTGAATTGTCTTGGTCTCTTAGTAAAAAAGAAGACTTGGAAACATTTGGAATGACTAAAACTTTTCCCACATGCTGTAACTTTAATTATGAAAAGTCAGGTTCCTTTACAATGCCCTTGGTTATTGTGTATGAAATGCCCACCAGGAACAATCCAAGTGTAATACCATGGTCTGAAGTGATTGGCTCCTCTGCTTTCTATTTTGTTTAAAAACACAACTGAATGAATCCATACAGGAGAGCAATTCTAAATGTTCATTTCATTTTATTCATATGAACATGTTCCCCTTTTGTACATATCAAATACACAGTATTAATATGGATACCAGAACAGGGCATTGGATCTCTTGAAAGTAGAATGGTTGTTAGCCACACTATGGACATTTCAACTGAGCTGGAATCATCTGGAAGCACAGTCATTGCTCTTAACTAGTGAGTCATCAATTTAATCCCTCATACCAGAGAACATTTCTACCTTGCCATTATTTATAGTATGAAGTGTTTTTTATTTGTGGACACGTGTCTATCAATCTTTTTCAGCTGCAACAGAAGCTATGGTGGGATGCTCAGAAACTGAAAAGGGGTAATATATCTCTTCTTATATTTTCTTTGTATGAATTTGAGTAGCACTTAGGAAGATAATGAGTGGCAAGGGAACTGCTAATCATGTTTTAAGTACAAAACTGAACACAACTATAACCATATATATTTTAATAATATTTTATAAATTTCTTATTCATTAAATATTTAAATTTAAATTAGAATAAATTAAATTAAAAAATAATTTAAGGAGCTTGGTCACACCGAGGTCTCAGGATCCCAGACACGGCTTGACTACCAGGAGCTTTGACACACCCAGGATCTCAGGAACCCAGAATCACTGGATCACAGAGACAGCTGGACTCTGAGGAGTTCTGACACAACCAGGATCACAGGAGGGACATGATCCAGTCAGATACAGTGAGGACAGATAGCACTAGAGATAAGAAGATAGAGGCAAGTGTAAGCAACAGAAACCAAGGTTATTGGGCATCACCAAAACCCAGTTCTCCTACCATAGCAAGTCTGGATACAACACCACACCAGAGAAGCAAGATTCTCATCATGATGATAGAGGACTTTAAGAAGGGTATAAATAACTTCCATAAAAAAATACAGGAGAACACAGGTAAACAAGTGAAGGATTTGAACAAAACCATCCAGGATCTAAAAACAGAAATAGAAACAAAAAAGAAATCACAAAGGGAGACCATAGAGATAGAAAACCTTGGAAAGAGATCATGAGTCATAGATGCAAGCATCACCAACAGAATAAAAGAGATAGAAGAGAGAATCCCAGGTGCAGAAGATACCATAGAAAATATTGACAAAACAGTTAAAGAAAATGCAAAAAGCAAAAAACTCCTTATACTAAACATCCAAGAAATACAGGACTCAATGAGAAGCTTAAAACTAATGATAATAGGTGTAGATGAGAGTGAAGATTCTGAACTTAAAGGCCAAGTAAATATCTTCAACAAAATTATAGAAGAAAATTTCCATAACCTAAAGAAAGTGATGCCCATGAACACACAAGAAGTCTACAGAACTCTAAATAAACTTGACTAGAAAAGAAATTCTTCTTGTCACATAATAATCAAAACACCAAAGGCACTAAATAAATAAAGAATATTAAAAGCACTAAGGGAAAAAGGTCAAGTAAAATATAAAGGCAGACCTATCAGAATTACACCATTACATAGTCTTCTTACCAGAGACTATGAAAGCTAGGAGATTCTGGGCATATGTCATAGAGACACTAAGTGAATACAAATGAAAGCCCAGGCTACTATACCCAGCAAAACTCTCAATTACCATAGATGGAGAAACCAAGATATTCCATGACAAAGCCAAATTTACACAATATCTTTTCACAAATCCTGCCCTACAATTGATACTAGATAGAAAACTCCAGCACAAGGAGGGAAACTACACCCTAGAAAAAGCATGAAATTAAATCTCTTTCAACAAACCCAAAAAAAGATAGCCATACAATTATAATTCCACCTCTAACAACAGAAATAACAGGAAGCAGCAATCACTTTTTCTTAATATCTCTTCACATCAATGAACTCAATTCCCCAGTAAAAAGACATAGACTAACAGACTGGATATGTAAACAGGACCCAGTATTTTGCTGCATACAGGAAGCATACCTCAGTGACAAAGATGGACATTACCTCAGAGTAAAGGGCTTGAAAACAATTTTTCAGGCAAATGGGTTCAAGAAACAAGCTGGAGTAGCCATTCTAATATTGAATAATATCAACTTTCAACTAAAAGTTACTAAAAAAAAAGATAAGGAAGGACACTTCATACTTACAAGAATATTGAAATAATCACATGCATACTATCAAATCACTATGTACTAAGGTTGCTCCTCAATAACAAAAGAAAAATAATAGAAAGCCCACATACCTGTGGAAACTGAACAACACTCTACTCAATGATAACTTGGTCAAGGAAGAAATAAAGAAAGAAATTAAAGAATTTTTAGAATTTAATGAAAATGAAGGCACATCATATCTAAATTTATGGTACACAAGGAAAGCAGTGCTAAGAGAAAGACTAATAGCTTTAACTGCCTACAAAAAGAAACTGGAGAGAGAATATGTAAGAGCTTAACAGCACACCTGAAAACTCTAGAATAAAAAGAAGCAAGCACAACCAAGAGGAGTAGATAGCAGGAAATAATCAAACTCAGGGCTGAAATCAACCAAGTAGAAACCAAAAGAACTATACAAAGAATCAACAAAACCAGGAGCTGGTTCTTATATAAAATCAACAAGATAAACCCTTAGCCAGACTAACCAGAGGGTACAGAAGCAGTATCCAAATTAATAAAATCAGAAATGAAAAGGGAGACATAACAACAGAAACTGAGGAAATTCAAAATATTACTAGATCCTACTACAAATGCTTATACTCAAAAAAAAATTGGAAAATCTGGATGAAATGAATAATTTTCTAGACAGACACCAGATACCAAAGTTAAATCAGAATCAGATAAACCATCTAAAGAGTCCCATAACCCCTAAAGAAAGAAAGCAGTTATTAAAAGTCTCCCAACCTAAAAAGCCCAAACTAGATGGGTTTAGCAGAGAATTTTATCAGACCTTGAAAGAAGACCTAATACCAATACTATTCAAACTATTCCATGAAACAGAAACAGAAGGAACACTACCCAATTCATTCTATGAAGCTTATACCTAAACCACACAAAGACTAAACAAAGAAAGAGATCTTCAGACATATTTCCCTCATAAACATAGATGCAGAAATACTCAATAAAATTCATAAAAACTGAATCCAAGATCACATCCAAATGATCATTCATCACGATCAACTAGGCTTCATACCAGGGATGCAGGGATGGTTCAATATAAGGAAATCTATCAAAGTAATTCACTACATAAACAAACTCAAAGGAAAAAAAATCACATGATCCTTTCATTAGATGCTGAAAAAGCATTTGACAAAATTCACCATCCCTTCATGTTAAAAGTCTTGGAAAGATCAGGAATTCCAGGCCCATACATAAACATAGTAAAAGTAATATACAGCAAACCAGCAGCCAACATCAAACTTGAAGAGAAAATCAAAGCAATTCCACTAAAATCAGGGACTATACAAGGCTGCCCACACTCTCCCTATCTATTCAATATTTTACTTCAAGTTCTAGCTAGCACAATTAGACAATAAAAGGAGGTTGAAGGGATACAAATTGGAAATGACGAAGTCAAAATATCACTATTTGCAGATGATATGATAGTATACTTAAGTGATCCCAGTAATTCCACCAAAGAGCTCCTAAACCTAATAAACAACATCAGCAAAGTGGCTGGATATAAAATTAACTCAGAAAAATCAGTATCCTTCCTTTATTCAGAGGATAAACAGGCTGAGAAAAAACACCCTTCACAATAGTCACAAATAATATAAAATACATTGTTATGACTCTAACCAAGAAACAGGAAGACCTATATGACAAGAACTTCACGTCTCTGAAGAAAGAAATCAAAGAAGATATCAGAAGATGGAACAATCTCTCATGCTCATGGATTGGCTGGATTAATATGGTAAAAATGGCAATCTTTCCAAAAGTAATATACAGATTCAATGCAATTCCCATCAAAATTTCAACTCAATTCTTCATAGAGTAGGAAAAAGCAATTTGCAAATCCATTTGGAATAACAAAAAAACGAGGATAGAGAAAACTATTCTCAACAATGAAAGAACTTTTGGGGGAATCACCATCCTGGACCTTAAGTTGTATACAGAGCTGTAGTGATAAAAACTGTACGGTATTGGTACAGAGACAGGCAGGAAGATCAATGGAATAGAACTGAAGACCCAGCAATGAACCCACACACCTATGGTCACTTGATCTTTGTTTGACAAAGGAGATAAAACCATACAGTGGAAAAAAGACAGCATTTTTAACAAATGATGCTGCTTCAACTGGAGGTCAGCATGTAGAAGAACGAAAATGGGACCTCATAAAATCGCAAAGCTTCTGTAAGGCAAAGGATATTGTCCAAAAGACAAAATGACAACCAACACACTGGGAAAAGATCTTTACCAATCCTACATCCGATAGAGGGCTAATATTCAATATATACAAAGAACTCAAGGATTTAGACTCCAGAGAATCAAAGAACCCTATTAAAATGGGGTACAGAGCTAAAAAAGAATTTTCAGCTGAGGAGTATTGAATGATTGAGAAGTACCTAAAGAAATGTTCAACAACCTTAGTCATCAGGGAAATGCAAATCAAAACAACCCTGAGATTCTACCTTATACCAGTCAGAATGGCTAAAATCAAAAATTCAGGTGGCAGCAGATCTTGGCAAGGATGTGAAGATAGAGGAACTCTCCATTGTTAGTGTGTTTTCAAGCTGGTACAACCACTCTGGATATCAGTCTGGCAGTTCCTTAGAAAATTTGACATTGTATTACCTGAGGATTCAGCTATATCACTCCTGGGCATATACCCAAAAGATTCTCCAACATATAACAAGGATGCATGATCTACTATGTTCCTAGCAGCCTTATTTATAATAGCCAGAAGCTGGAAAGAACCTAGATATCCTTCAACAGAGGAATGGATACAGAAAATGTGGTACATTTACACAATAGAGTACTACTCACCTATTAAAAGCAATGGATTCATGAAATTTGCAATTGAATGGACGGAACTAGAAAATATCATCCTGAAGGAGGTAACCCAATCACAAAAGAATACACATGGTACGCATTCACTGATAAGTGAACATTCGTCCAAAGACTCAGAATACCCAACATTCAGTTCACAGACCACATGAAGCTCAAGAAGAAGGAAGACCAAAGTGTGAGTTCTTTTGTCCTTCTTAGAAAGGGGAACAAAATATTCACGTGAGCAAATAGGGAGACAATATGTAGAGCAGAGGCTGAAGGAAAGGCCATCCAAAGAGTGCCCCACCTGGTGATCCATTTCATATACAGACACCAAACACAGGCACTGTTGTGGATGTCAAGAAGTACTTGCTGAAAGGAACCTCATATAGCTGTCTCCTGAGAGACTCTGCCAGAGTCTGACAAAAACAGAGGTGGATACTCGCAACAACATTGAACTGAGCACAGGGTCCCCAATGGAGCTGTTAGAGAAAGGACTAAAGGAGTTCAAGGGGTTTGCAACCCCATAGGAAGAATGGCAATATCAATCAACCAGACCACCCAGAGCTCCTAGGGACCAATCCATCAACCAAGGAGTACAAATGGAGGGACCCATGGCTCCAGCTGCATATGTAGCAGATGATGGCCTTGTCAGACATTAATGGGAGGAGAGGCCCTTGATCCTATGAAGGCTGGATGGATGCCCCAGTGTGGGGGAATTTGAGGGTGGGGAGGCGGGAGTTGCTGGTGAATGGGTGAGGGAACACCCTATAGAAGCAGGGCGAGGGGGTATGGGATAAGAATTTTCTGGGGGGGGGGGTACCGGGAAGGCGGGTAACATTTGAAATGTAAGTAAAGGAAATATCAAATTTAAATTTAAATATTTTATTAAAAACCATGTATGTGGTGTATAAACACATTTTTTCAAGGTTTTATTTGGTAAACACACAAACAGATACACATATATGTAAATTTACTCTCAAAGAAATAAATATGAATATATTAAGAATTTAGAGGGCAATTAATAAAGTCAAATTATAAAAAAAAGTAGTGTCTGCTACTTTATAAACATACTGTGTTCCATCACAAGTGATTATTCATAAGGAAATTGAGTGGTTGTGAATACAGGACCTGGGGTCCAGCAAGCTTTTGATGTTGGTATTATATGAGCATGATTGACTTAAGCAGTTTTAGGGAACCGTCTCCTGGGAAGAGGTTATTTTTGTACATGACAACTACCTCCCTGCAGTGCCAGCCCCTGTCTGTTCCTAAGATGGACAACTTTGACAATCAAGTGTTGTTTCTAAGGAAGATGGCTTCCAAAAAGAGATCAAGAGGGCAGTTAGGGAATTCAAAGTTAAGTGGGAGAATTGAAACGTTAGGTATTGACTCTATCCCACTTCTTCCTACTTGGGAGGCCATCTCTAATATGCCGTATCTGGGGGAAAAATAAAGTACTGCAAAGATTATCCATCACTGGAGTAGGCATCTGTGCTATTTGCAGTCTTTAGAGGGAAATATTTCCAGTTAGCTGTAAGAAACGCTTGCTCCTCTTGTTTCAGAGGTCATTATGAGTGAGGTAGGTGTGGGATCTATTCTTTTTGGCAACAGCATCATGGAGAGAAAGTGAGAGCCAGGATTATCTCACAAATAGACAGGAACCGCAAGTTTCACACCCACTGCTTTTTAAAACGATAGCAGTGACGTCTGACCTGAATTGAGTAAGGTGCTTGAGATGACTCTGCTGGCGTTCCAAAACGTAATCTTTACCCCGCTTATGTGAGTAGTTCCCGAGACACCACAACACACAGGAAAAGTGAACATAACACAAAGAATGCTCCATCCGAGCAGAAAGCAAGTAGAAGTAATGGAGGCTCCCCTTAACTCAATTTCTGTGCCTTGGTGAGTACTATCAGCATTCAAACGAGGACTCGAACCCTTCCTCGGGTTTCAGATCTGGTCTTGGATGCTAGGTTTCATTTTCAAGTCAGGCTGATGTTTTAAGTATGAAGTAAAACTGGCTTTAGCACAAAAGTATTCTTCAGGAATAAAGCTTGAGTAAAACATATTTTCCCTTGAGGATAATATACTGTTTTCCAGAATTTTAATAATGCATACAAAGCTTTAGAAACTTGATGTAATGGGTTCATGATGTCCTTAGGGTGTTAGGATGCTTGCCCAGCATATATCTTGCCCTCTTGTTAACCCCCAGTACCTCAGAAACTCGGCATGGTAGTGCACAGATAAAATTCTACCACTAAGGAGGTAGATGCAAGAAAAACCAAAGTACAAGGTCATCTTAAGCTTAAGTGAATTCTAGGCTAACCTGGGCAACATAAGAACACCCTTCCCCCAGCACACACACGCACACACACACACACACACACACACACACACACACACACACACACACACGCACACACACCACATAAGGCTGTTGAGATGACTCACGGAAACCTTGTGATCTGAGTTAGATCCCTAGAAAATTGTTGAAGAACCGACTGCCACAAGCTGTTCTCTAATTTTCACATGCATGTGATGGTACATACACATACCCCAAATAAAAAGGAGATAATAAAAACAAGTACAAATCAATACAGTACTTTGCTTAGCATTTAAATCTTTTACTGGCGATATTATAGAGGCTCTTCTTAAATGACAATTCTTACTCAGTTGTTTTTGACTATGGGGATGTATCATGCCAGAAATGGTACTTCAGCATTTGTAGATTGAAAAGACCTAAGAGCCAGCCACTGGTTTGAATTCAGCTGAGGAAAACTGTGCTCTCCTCATCACTTCATCTATAGACATGTTAAAAATAGTAATGTATATGCATGACATATTATTTATTTAGTCTCCCTAGACTGAATGTGAATGTGGATTTACAGACCACTCACGATAAATTCTGCTACCCTCAGGGGTCCAAGACCTACTGCTTGAGAAGCGTGGAGCAGGACAGGCTTATGATTGATGACAACGAGGAGGGCCTGGGGCACATCTGCTAGTCTTCCATGGCTTTCATCCTCTCAGCCTTCACACAGCCTCCTGGAAATGCCACACTCTGCTGTGTTTACTGAAATATTTTCTGTATAAACTTCAACAAGTTAGTTATGACTCTCTACAGCAGAAACATTCTTCATACAAAAATTGAAGTGTACCTTGGGTGAAGATTTATTCATCAAAGAAAATGATTTTTGATTTAGTATCTACCAGGTCTTTAAATGTTTATAGTAGTACTTTAAATGGGAGGTGAATATATGCTTGTTTAATGCATGATTTTCTATAGTTTTCTGATAAAATATTCATTAGTACATTAAGGCAAAAGATTCTCACATATAGTACCTGAAGCCACATAGCTTTGTTTTCTCATCACTATGTATACACTGTAGTTGCAATACAGCACCAAAGCCTACCAATTAAGACAGTAATGCTATACAATGCACAGCTAAGTATCACTGTAAACCCACTTTCTAGAGTATTCTGGAATTTCTTTCTTTCCACTAATTTTATCAAAGCTTATGATTCAAGATGTGAGTGTATATACCTATCCAGTTGTGTTTACTACATCACCCATTCTTATTGTCTTCTTTTTGGTTAATCCTAGGTAGAGTATCCCCCACCCCCCGGAAGTGCCTTGTTGTGAATGGTCCTAATATTGTTTGTATTTTGATGTTTATTTTGTTTCCTCAAGCAGGATTGCCCCTGACAAGCAGCCCATCATGTACTCAGATGATCTCATGTGAATTTTCCTCCCATTTAACTGGTCAATAAAGGCTAGGGCCTGTGACTGGATGCTTGAGAGCACATACAGGTAGAGGAGAGAAGAGGTCAAGAGAGGAAGGATGGAGGACAAGAATGGCAGAAGAAGAGGAGAAAGCCATGATGGATCAGAACCAGATGCCCAGGAAAAACCTCAAGTAACAAGGAGACTTATAGCTGGGAAATATGTTAGTATAGTGTTAGATCTGCCCAATGTAGGCATATAGCTTACAATTATAATAACTGGATTGTGTGTTTTTATATGGGCTTATTGGGGTTGGAAATTCCAACAACAGTGCCTTAGATGGTTCTTTTTGTGTGTGTGTGTGTATGTATTTGTTTTTTAGTCTTTCTTGTATGTATCTGCATTCATGTCTTTCCACTTCTTTGCACCAACAATAATTTTTTTTTCCTTTCTTTTTATCATGGCACAACTTTCCTGTAAGTTTGTCCTCCTTTGCTTCCTATGTACACTTTTGTCCCAAACAGTTTCAATCAACTCTGATCTGGTTTCCAGTCCCACTATGTAGTTGTTTTTTTGCTACTTTGTGGGTTCTTTTTTCTTCCACCCTCCTCTATCCTTTTCCTACCCTTTAACCCCCCTAAACACTAGATAAAATAGAAAAAAAAAGCTAGGAATGAAAGGAAATATCCCTGAATAAAGTCAGGAGTCAGAAAGGGGGCAACATTATCATTAGACTACTTTCTGCTGATTAGGGACATTGAGTTCCTTAGGGCAAGTTTGATTTTCACAATCAGGATATCAAATTTCTTCTTCTTCTTCTTCTTCTTCTTCTTCTTCTTCTTCTTCTTCTTCTTCTTCTTCTTCTTCTTGTTTCTTCTTAGTGTGTAACTACTTAACAAACTGGAACCAACAGCAACAAATCAACAACCAACAACCTACCAATGTCTCAGGGCCCTAGCATTTATATACCCTGTGAAAAGTTCCCAAA
This sequence comes from Mastomys coucha, assembly GCF_008632895.1. Classification (NCBI taxonomy): domain Eukaryota; kingdom Metazoa; phylum Chordata; class Mammalia; order Rodentia; family Muridae; genus Mastomys; species Mastomys coucha. Next base: position 50,268,530 of record NW_022196914.1, read on the forward strand.
ATTCCAAATGTCACACAATCACAGAAACCACCTGGAGCTGGCAAAATTACACCCTCGCTAGAGCATGAGGCAGGCCCATACTCCATACCTGAGATTCAAAAAGAAAAAATTTCTTATAACATTTCTGTGTACTTTTTAAATAAACCAAAATTTACAAAATTCTCATTATACCACTATGTCACTGAAAAGTTCTTACCACAAAGACAAGTTATGTAGTATCTGGGTCTGTGGTTAACCCATTACTTCTCCTTCACTGACTGTTACAGTAGTGTGTATATATTGATCTTCTTTAAATGTTCTCCTCGGACTGTTTCCTTTGTTCCTTTATTCAGGAAGATTTGTTCATGTGCAGGATAGAACACAGAAAAAGAAAGATTGAGCTCTTGAGCTACAAGTCTGAGAAAATAGAAAAGTAAACATGAGGCTGCAGTAGAGTAAGCACCATGGTTGATGAAACACAATTTGAGAGAGGACTTACAAGCAATACCTTCTTAAGATTAGAAGTGTCTAGGGAAACTTCCTGGAAAAGGTGACACTTCGTTAGAGACACTTGTCAGATGAATGTGAATCATCCAGAGAGCAGGATAGTGTAGTGAAAAGGACAATGAAGGCAGAAGAGCTCACGCAAAGAGGTTCAATGTCAGAAGGGAAGAAGGGAGGGGAAGAGAGAGAAAAAAAGAGCTAGAGACAAAAACAGAAAAAGAAAGTGACAGGGAGATAAGACACATGCACACAGAGACAATATATATAGACAGACAGACACAGGCACACACAAATACAGACATGCAGACAGACTCAGAGACACACAGACACACATAAAGACAGACACATAGATACACAGACACATACAGTCAGACAGACAGACAAATAGACACACAGACTCATAGAAACAGAGACAGACAGATACAGATAGGCAGGCACATACAAATAGACAGACACAGACAGACAGAAGAACACACAGAGACAGACAGACATTTAGATACACACACACAGTCAGACACACAGACAGACACACAAACGTATAGACACCTAGACACAAACACACAAAGAGAAACAGATGACAGACAGATACAGACATAGACAAATAGAAAGACACAGAAAGAGGCAGAATAGACAGAGACAGACAGACACACAGACAGACAGACTCACAGACACAATGAACCACGAGAGAGGGACAGAGTGAGGGAGAGGGAGAGGAAGAGAAGTTCTGGTGGAGTGTGATACAGAGGAAAATGGAAAAAGTATCACCACAAGGAGTTCACATCACATCCTGGCAGGCTTTGTGTGATAATCCGAGATTAAATGTTTAATGGTGCAGAAATATCATAAAGAATATAGATGTTAAAATTTCTGAGGTTGGAGAAAGGGTTGGAAATGTGGCAAAGGTATCTGAAGAGCTTCAGGAGGCCATGACATCAATTCTGTGCAGTGTAATGGTTATACAGGCACCAGGCATGAGGAAGTGATATTTTCCCTGTGCAACAGTCAGTTCTCTCTTTCCAACTACACGGTTAGTTGTATGACATGGTGACATGGAAATCAGTGTTAAAGAAAAGAGGGAGGAAGGAAAGAATAAAAAGAATGAAGGAGAGGAGAAGGGGAACAGAGGGAGAGAGAGAATTGAATTAATGCCGTATGGGAAGAAATAAAATGCTTTGTAGATTGACTGGTCTTAGTAGTTTATAACTAGGGCAGCTGCCGATATGGTGGTGCCATTCAGACCACTGGAACATACTCAAGTAGGAATGTGGTGTCCCTAACAGTGGAAAGGATTGTGGCTTCACTTTTAGGTTACTGGTGTTTTCCAAAAGCAAAGATACTAGAGAGGCAGCAGGCACCTGGAAAGGTATTGGTTGTCCACAAACAGGTAGCAGAAGAAAGAAATAATAGGGATTTTGTGTACTAGGAACTTTATCAGAGATTATGCCTGCGTGGTCTACAATATAAGACATGGGACTTGGGAACATGATGGTTCAGGGGAAACCTCCTTTTTCTCAATAGATAGAAACCACAGATCTGGTTTCCTGGCTCTTTATATTTGATACAAGGATTCTGAGACAAAAATCATATCCTTACATCATTATGGCTACACATATTTCTTCATTGGTAGAGAACTTGCGTACATAAATTTGATCCTAGATTTGAACCTTGGCCTTACAAAAGAATAAACAAATGTAAAGCACGAATATATTAAATAAGCAAACTTTAAAAAAGAAACACACATATAGTACTTGAAGCCACATACCTTTGTGTTCTTTTTTTTTCTTGTCACAACACTGATTGAAGTTAAACAACACAACACATTGCCACTTTACCCAAAAGTGGTGTTTTTCACCCTGCCCCTTCTTTACTATGTGTTCTTATCATCATGTTTAAGAGTGATATCAGTCATCAAAGGGACTAAGGAAAGCATGGTGGAGTAAAAGAAGCCTTACACCAGTTTGATGCAAAAGTTATGGGCCTTTACGTTCTCAGGATTCTGCCAAAGGCTGTGCACATAACAAGGTCTGAGATCTGTAAGCAGAAAAAATTTTAAAGTAGTAAACACTCACATATGAAAGATAAGGAAAGAAAACTAATAGCTTTTCAATTTTCATTGGTTTTCTCCTCCTTTTGTATTTTATGGCCCACATACAGCTTGCAGCACAAGTTTCATTTTTGCAAGATCATTGCTTTGAGGACTATATGAAGCAATAGGTTACAAAAGTTTTTTTTTTTTTTAAGACAGAACCACATTTAAGGCACTTTCAAGAAGTCCCGTACATTGCTACATACTTGACCACTTTAAGTGACATTTCTGATACTGCTCAGGGAAAAGTTTCACAGTTCTTCTAGAGAGATAAATTCAAAAAGAAAATGGACCATTTTTGTGTGTTATGAATATGAGCTTTCAGTTCACATTCTTACTCCCCATCATTTACCAAGTCCCACATCTCTGCGCTTGCCAACATATTATCAACATATGGAACTACAACCTGCCTTATGAAAAGGCTGTTTCCACACCATTATGGAAATGAATTTTACTTTGCCAATTTAGGACTATTTTTTAGGAAATTACATTTAGTTGTATCTTATGGGTTGACATTTGTTTCCTGAAAATTAGTAAATTCCTGCCAGTCTATGAAATACTGTAGCATCTACAAGGGTCAGAGGTCATCTATGGCGAAATTTCTGTAAATACAGAATGGTCAACTTCCCAATTGTGTCTTCTAAGACGGTGGCCAACTCCCTTCTCTGTGTTAGTCATTGGTTAGTCACACAGGGAGGGACTTAACTCTGCTTACAAAAAAAGTGATTGTTCCACTATCCTCAGGGATGGGGTTAGTCACCAGCACCAGGCTGCTGCCCCGGGCATTCCACTACATCCGTGCTTCCCCCAGGGCAGTAGTGTACTCAGACAAAAGTGCCAGCAGAGATCCTTAACAGAGGCACAAGGACAATCACTGCTCAGGCCAATTCACCCAGTCCTCAGAACCACCTGGAATTATGGGCTGCATTTTATAGATGACGAAGCTCGAGTTTGGAAGTAAAATGCATTTTCCTAGGGTCAACCAGAATTGAGTTTTGAACTGAGTTTGGCTCTAGGGTATGCTTTCATAATAATCACACCAATGCCTTCCAGATTTTGTTCCCAAACGAAGAAGAACTGGGGCATCCTACCCCAGCCATCCTTGGCTGTTGTTTTGTATATTGAAGTTCCATGAGGAGCTTACACACAGGGGCTAACAGCCACACTTTTAAAACTATGTGAAACTTTTAAATCAAGACACCCCTGTGCACCTCTGACGTACAGCATGGGGATGCTAAGCTGCTTACTCTTGGCCCTCCAAATACATGGTCAACTTAAATAATCCTGCTAGATTATGTCAGTAAACCGTGGGTTAGATCAATTCAGAACTGCCAAAATGTTCAAATGAGAAGACAGTATAGCTTAACAGCAATGAACTTAAAAGTGTCTTTCCAAAATTCAATTTACTATTTGCCTTTTCTTTCAGGAATAGTACAGAAAAAGAGACATGGACAGGATTATCCAGAGGTGGACCCAGAAGATAAGCTTTAGGAAAAGAGACGCTATTTTCTCATCTCTGCAGAGAGGAGGCAGGCATGTTAGAGGATACTCCATTGACGGACATCATATCAATATGCTTTCATATATATGTATGTATACACACATACATATCTTGTCAAAAAAAACCCCACCTGTTTCCTGTTGATTCTCCTGAAGTCTGGCTATGGTCACTTCCTCAGCTTGTGGTACCTTGTTTTTGCATTATTTCTAACCTTTTGGGTTTCCACACCCTCACCACTACAGTATAAATATGATGAAGACCGTGGATGTCCAGTGGACTTAGCAGTATAGAGATTATTGGAGAATAGATGAGAACTTAAAAACATCCTTATCCCAACTGGGCTTTGTTCATAGTGTGGGCATTTGGGGCATAAACTTTTGTTTGGGTGGAACAACTCAAAAACCACACAACCTAAGATGACAGAGAAGAAAGCCAAGAGAGGGACAGAAACATAAGACACCAACCAGATGGCTTAGTTGAAATGATAAACAATGACCAGGACAGGATAACAGAGGGAAGAACCTACCATTCACATGGGCTGAAGGGGGAAGTGTTTGTTTTGAAACTTTCAACCTTAGCCTTGCACTGCTGGGGCTTATACATAAGATGTGCTCACACTCAGTCTTTCAAGTCTGATTTGTTAGAGAGTAAATGGTTTATTCTAGAAAAATGTCATTGAGGCAAATTAATAAATCACATCACATACCTTTTTATGTATTAATGCTTTTGTATAATTGTAATGACACATTGAAATAATTAAAATATTCACTGATCAACTATTGTACATTGCACTAGACAGAGGTTATAGGGAGAATGGACCACACTAAATCTCTGTTCTGACTACATTATAGTGTAGTGGGAAAAGATGGTTAAAAAATAAGGAAACATGCCATTTAGAATGCCAGGTTCAGATACCTGGAATGAAAAACATTACTAATCAGGGGTCTGAGACTAGCTTTGTTATAGGCAGAGAGGAGGGACATTTTACACAGGGTGGCTAGGAAATTCCTCAGATGGCATGAACTGTGAAATTGTACAGAAACAAAGCAAAACAAAAAATTCAAAAACTAGATAGTAATTTAAGGGAAGGAACATTCCTGCATTCCTTCTAAGAGGTACAGCACACAGCAGGCACCTTAATTGCTTGAGTATGCTTGGAGCAGAGAGTGGGCACAGAGGAACTGGCACATAAACAAGATGGAGATGAAGTCAGTGTGGTGGACAAGCTGGTTATTCCCATGTCTTTGTAAGCCACAGCAAGGACTGAGCCTGGAATTTGAATGCTAAAGGCACCATAAGGAGAGAAATGTTGCAGTATGACATTTCAATTGTGACTATGTGTCGAGTTTCAAGACCAATGGGGATGTTCCTGCCATCATTCAAGTGAGGGGGATGCAGGCTTCACATCGCTGTGAAATTAGTAAAACATGAAGATTCTGGGTGTATTCTGTTGGAAAGTATAGATTGTAAGGAAAAAAACCCCAACAAATCAAAGAGGACTAGGGAAATTGAATTGTTGCATATAGAATGGAAAGACTGGTTCATAAAGATGTTTGAAAGGTTTTTCTTCCCTTGAGACAAAATGTTAACCTTGACTATCCTCAAACTTGCTACCGTCTTGCTAACTTTGCCTTCCAAATGCCACAGTTACAGAGCTGCGTGCTTACATCCTTATTACACTGTTTGCTTCTTATGAGGGTGCAAAATTCAGGAACTCTATTCTCATAACTTTCTATATCTACACTAGTTATCTCACTGAAGACCTTACTGCCACAGTGTGGGGAGATGCTTCAGCACATAAATGTTAGGTGGAACACAATTTAGTCCCCAATAAGAGACAACGTACAAAAGACAAGACCGTCAGACTGGAGAGCCTTTCATAGGCATTAGCAAACTTAGAATGAAATAAAAAAGATCTAAAGTGGGGTATTATGAAGGTTAGTAAATGTGTTTTAATTATCAATGTTGTAGTATGACTATGATGAGACTTTGGAATGTCCACTGATTTTAGCAATGTGAATATCTTGGTGACACGAAGAACTTGTTTGTGCCATAGTACAAATGATTGCCTCATTGCCATGAATTTCACCAGAACATGGGAAGTAAGATGGTTATTCATTAATGACTTTACAGAAGTGACTCCAATAAGAGTTTGTGGAGGAAAGAAGAGAACCATGGAAAACAGTATACTTCCCTCCAGGTACTTTTTGAGAATATACTTGAGATGCTTAATAGAAGGGGTGATTGGAAGAAGACAACAGAGATGGAAGACAGGTCTGCTGGCCTTCTGGCTATGTGGTACCCTCACTGTAGAAGTGGAGAACTGCTGTGTAGTTCTGAGACCTAAAACGGGACATCGGCAATTGTTGACACTTAAGTCTCCAGAAAGTACATCTCAAAGACCTTTTCTCTGGTTGAAATTAGAAAAAAAATGACTAAGTCAGTTTTATCTGCACAGGATTTTGGTTTTGCCTTGCATTAAGTAACTGCATTTCAGAATTATGCAATTGGTGGTATGTCTAGAGGGCAGAGACTTTTGCTCTTGATGGGCATACTTCTTTAGTCTGTGTCTCACAGCACAGAGCTGAAATATAAAAGCTAGACACTGAGAGTTTTGCTCATGCTTTATGCAGGAACTAATCACATAGAGGGTTAGTATCTGGGCTTTCTGAAGACATCATGCTTTCTCATGACCGAGAGTGGAAAGTCATGCTAGTGTTCCTAGATCTGTGGAGGGGACACAAAATGCATAGAGTCATAAACCATGTTAATTATCTTACATTTTCCTCTCACAGTTTTCCTTTATTTTCACAGAAAGTAGGGTCTGATGACCTAAATTAAGCATGCCTACATCAGCATGTCCAGATTCTTGGACACTGACGTTATTTTGCTACTTAAAATCAACTGAGCTTCCAGCAATCACTCAGAAGAGCCCCGGTGCAGGCAAGTATCTCTTCAGTTTATGGCAGGTTCTGAAACAATTTTTTTGAATGGGAGTTCTGTTGGCTTTTGAGCAGATTGGCTGTCTGAAACAAATTTACTATACAGTAAGTTGTATTTCCTGAGGTAACTAAGTTCCCATCTAATGGCCTTAGAGTGCAATTCCCAGGAGCCGTAAGGCTTTTTTGCAAACAAGCTTGCAAGTGCTCAGTGCAGACTTGGGCAAATAAACCCCTCTGTGCACAAATGGTTCTAGAAATCTCTTGCAGACAATTCAAACAACATGGTCTTCCCTCTCTTCACCTTTCCCGAAGCTTATACCTCTGAGTTTTTGTTAACATTTGAAAAAGGTATTTAAAGCTGCATTTTGTTCACCTTGTAAAATGAAAGAGTACATTGTACAGGCACTGAAGGTACAGGTCAATGTTTTTATCAAGTCAGGGGCCTGCTCTGCAGCACTAATTGGAAACATGTGTTGAAAATTCAGGGCAGGTTTCTCAGTGATTCTTTAATTGAGTAGAATAAAATAAGAACTAAACTCACATTTCATTATGAAGCCAGTCTGTTGGAGTTGTTCTATTAGCCGGACTGATGGATGACTCTGACTGACAACACTGGTACCTGTGTCTAGGCTGCCGGAATGCTAGTAGTTGCTCTGTTTAAGACCTTATCTATGGCCCTATTACACTTTCAGGCACCATTATAGAGGACTTGTTGTAATTGTTTCTCTGATACTTAGCTGAAAGATGCTGATGAAAGCATAATTGATTTCAAAGACACTGGATGAACATGAAAGATTTTCTTTTTCTTTCTTTTTTCTTTTAATTAGTTATTTTATTTTATATTTCAAATGATATCTCCTTTCCCAGTTTCCCTTTGGAAAAAAAAAAAAAAACCTGTTCCTCCCCTCCTCCCTATGCTCACCAACCCATCCTCTTCCTGGCCCTGGAATTCCCCTATACTGGGGCATCGAACCTTCACAGGACCAAAGGCCTCTCCTCCCATCCTCTGCTACATATGCTGTTGGAGCCATGAGTCCCACCATGCGTACTCTTTGGTTGGTGGTTTAGTCCCTGGAAGCTCTGAGGGTACTACTTATTTCATATTGTTGTTCATCGTATGGGGCTGAAAACTCCTTCAGCTCCTTCAGTCCTCTCTCTAGCTCCTTCAATTGGTACCCTGTGCTCAGTCCAATGAATGGCTGTGAGTCTCTGCTTCTATCTTAGTCAGGCACTGGGAGAGCCTTTCAGGAGACAACTATATCAGGCTCCTGTCAGCCAGCACTTGCTGGCATCCACAATGGTGTCTGGGTTTGGTGATTTAATATGGGAAGGATTTCCAGGTGGAACAGTCTATGTATGGATTGTCCTTCCTTCAGTCTCTGCTCCATAGTTTGTCTCTGCAACTCCTTCCATGGGTATTTTGTTCCCTCTTCTAAGAAGGAATGAAATATACACACTTTGGTCTTCCTTTGAGTTTCTTGTGGTTTGTGGATTATATTTTAGGTATTCCGAGCTTCTGGGCTAATAGCCACTTATCAGAGAGTACATACCATGTGTGTTCTTTTGTGATTGGGTTACCTCACTCAGGATAATATTCTCCAGATCCATCCATTTCACTAAGAATTTCATAGATTCATTGTTTTTAATAGCTGAGTAGTACTCCATTGTGTAAA